>NC_080065.1:170852199-171169855 GCF_949987535.1 Balaenoptera acutorostrata
CAAAAAAAAACCACTGGAACCTACCAAAAAAGACACCTTACATCCAAAGACAAAGGAGAAGCCACAATGAAGCGGTAGAAGGGGCACAATCATGATAAAATCAAATCACATACCCGCCAGGTGGGTGACACACAGACTGGAAAACAATTATACAACAGAAATTCTCCCACTAGAGTGGACGTTCTGAGCCTCATGTCAGGCTTCCCAGCCTGGGGGTCTGGCAATGGGAGGAGGAACCCCCAGAGAATCTGGCTTTGAAGGCCAGTGGGATTCATTTGCAGGACTTCCATAGGACTGGGGGAGACAAAAACTCCACTCTTGGGGGGCACACACAAAGTCTTGTGTGCACTAGGACCCAGGGGAAAAAAGCAGTGACCCCACAAGTGACTGGCCAGACCTACCTGCTAGTATTGGAGGGTCTCCTGCAGAGGCAGGCGGAAGGGGTGGCTGTGGCTCACTGCAGGGACAAAGACACTGGGAACAGCAATTCTGGGAAGTACTGATTGGTGTGAGCCTTCCTGGAGACTGCCATTAGCCCCACAAAACAGCCTGTAGACTCCAGAGCTATGTAGCCTTAGGTCAAACAACAAACAGGGAGAGAACACAGCCCCACCCATCATCAGAGAAGTAGATTAATGCTTTACTGAACATGGCCTTGCCCACCAGAGGGACAAGACCCAGCTCTACCCACTACTAGTCCCTCCCATCAGGAAGCTTGCACAAACTTCTTAGATAGCCACATCCACCAAAGGGTGGACACCAGAAGTAAGAACTACAATCCTGCAGTCTGTGGAATGAAAACCACAATCACAGACATTTAGACAAAATGAAACAGCAGAAGGTTATGTCCCAGATGAAGGAACAAGATAAAACCCCAGAAAAACAACTAAGTGAAGTGAAGATAGGCAACTTTCTGGAAAAAGAATTAAGAATAATGATAATGAAGATGATCCAGTATCTGAGAAAAAGAATGGAGGCAAGGATTGAGAAGATGCAAAAAATGTTTAACAAAGACCTAGAAGAATTAAAGAACAAACAAACAGAGATGAACAATAACTGAAATGAAAACTACACTAGAAGGAATCAATAACAGAATAACTGAGGCAGAAGAACGGATAAGTGACCTGGAAGACAGAATGGTGGAAAACACTGCCATAGAACAGAATAAAGACAAAAGAATAAAAGAAATGAAGACAGTCTAAGAGACCTCTGGGACAACATTAAATGAACCAACATTCACATTATAGGGGTCCCAGAAGGAGAAGACAGAGAGAAAGGACCTGAGAAAATATTTGAAGAAATAATAGCTGAAAACTTCCCTAATATGGGAAAGGAAACAGTCACCGAGAGAGTCCCAGTCATGATAAAACCAAGAAGGAACACACTGAGACACATAGTAATCAAATTGACAAAAATTAAAGACAAAGAAAAAATATTAAAAGCAACAAGGGAAAAACGACAAATAACATACAAGGGAAGTCCCATAAGGTTATCAGCTGATTATTCAGCAGAAACTCTACAGCCTAGAAGGGAGTGGCAGGATATATTTAAAGTGATGAAAGGAGAGAACCTACAACCAAGATTACTCTACCCAGCAGGGATCTCATTCAGATTCAACAGAGAAATCAAAAGCTTTACAGACAAGCAAAAGCTAAGAGAATTCAGCACCACCAGACCAGCTTTGCAACAAATACTAAAGAAACTCCTCAAGGCAGGAAAGAGGGCAGCAACATAAAACAACCTTGTACATATATAGACTGCTATATCAAAACCTCATGGGAACAGCAAACCCATAAACTACAATAGATACACACATAAAAAATAAAAAACAAAACAC
The DNA here is from genome assembly GCF_949987535.1 of Balaenoptera acutorostrata. Lineage (NCBI taxonomy): Eukaryota > Metazoa > Chordata > Mammalia > Artiodactyla > Balaenopteridae > Balaenoptera > Balaenoptera acutorostrata. The sequence goes on from NC_080065.1 coordinate 170,854,037, forward strand.
TAAAGATGATCACTAAGCCCAAAGGGAAGAGAACAAAAGAGGAAAGGAAGAAAAAAGACATCAAAAAACAACCCCAAACAATTAAGAAAATGGTAATAGGAACGTACATATCGATAATTACCTTAAATGTAACTCGATTAAATACTCCAACCAAAAGACATAGACTGGCTGAATAGATACAAAAACAAGACCCATATATATGCTGTCTACAAGAGACCCACTTCAGACCCAAAGACACATACAGCCTGAAAGTGAGGGGATGGAAGAAGGTATTCCATGCAAATGGAAATCAAAAGAAATCTGGAGTAGCAATACTCATATCAGACAAAATGGACTTTAAAATAAAGGCTATTATAAGAGACAAAGAAGGACACTACATCATGATCAAGGTATCAGTCCAAGAAGAAGATATAACAATTGTAAATATATATGCACCCAACATAGGAACAACTCTATATGTAAGGCAGATACAAACAGCCATAAAGGGAGAAATCTAGAGTAACACAATAATAGTGAGGGACTTTAACATCCCACTTTCATCAATGGACAAATCTTCCAGACAGAAAATCAATAAGGAAACACAAGTCTTAAATGACACATTAGACCAGAAGGACTTAATTGATATTTATAGAGCATTCCATCCAAAAGCAGCAAGGGGAGTTCCCTAGTAGTCCAGTGGCTAAGACTCTGTGCTTCCACTGCAGGGGACACAGGTTTGATCCCTGATAGGGGAACTAAGATCCTGCATGCCACGTGATGGGACCAAGAAACAAAAAACAAAACAAACAAAAAAACAAAAAACAAAACCAAACAAAAGCAGCAGACTACACATTCTTCTCAAGTACACACAGAACATTCTCTAGGGTTGACCACATGTTGGGCCACAAAGTGAGCCTTGGTGAATTTAAGAAAATTGAAATCATATCATGTTTTTTTTTTCTGACCACAACACTGTGGGATTAAAAATAAACTACAAGGGAAAAAAAACCTGTAAAAAACACAAACAAGTGGAGGCTAAACAATATGCTACTAAATAACCAATGGATCACTAAAGAAATCAAAGAGGAAATCAAAAAATACCTAGAGACAAATGAAAATGAAAGCAAAACAATCCAAAGTCTATGGAATGCAGCAAAAAAAGTTCTAAGAGCGAAGATTATAGCAATACAATCTTACCTCAGGAAACAAGAAAAACTCAAATAAACAACCAAACCTTAAACCTAAAGCAACTAGAGAAAGAAGAACAAACAAACCCCAAAGTTAGTAGAAGGAAAGAAATCATAAAGGTCAGAGCAGAAATAAACAATATAGTGACAAAGAAATCAATAACAAAAATCAATGAAAGTAAAAGCTGGTTCTTTGAAGGACTTCCCTAGTGGTCCAGTGGGTAAGACTCTGCGCTCCCAATGCAGAGGCCCCAGGTTTGGTCCCTGGTCAGGGAACTATATCTCGCATACATGCCACAACTAAGAGTCCACATGCTGCAACTAAGAAGTCCACAGGCTGCAACTAAGAAGTCCACACTCTGCAACTAAAAAAAAAAAATCCCACATGCTGCAACCAAAAATCCTGCATGCTACAACTAAGACCCAGTGCAACCAAATTAAATAAATAAATGAATGAATAAATAAAATAAATAAATAAATATTAAAAAAATACAATATATAAAAGTTGGTTCTTTGAAGAGATAGACAAAATTGATAAACCTTTAGCCAGACTCATCAAGTAAAAAAGGAAGAGGGCTCAAATCAATAAAATTAGAAATGAAAAAGGAAAAGTTACAACAGACACCACAGAAATACAAAGGATCATAAGAGACTACTACAAGCAACTATATGCCAAGAAAATGGACAACCTAGAAGAAATGGACAAATTCTTAGAAAGGTACAATCTTCCAAGACTGAACAAGGAAGAAATAGAAAATATGAACAGACCAAACACAAGCAATGAAATTGAAACTGTGATTTAAAAACTCCCAACAAACAAAAGTTCAGGACCTGATGGCTTCACAGGCAAATTCTGTCAAACATTTAGAGAAAAGCTAACACCTATCATTCTGAAACTGTTCCAAAAACTTGCAGAGGAAGGAAAACTCCCAAACTCATTCTATGAGGCTACCATCACCCTGATAACAAAAGCAGAGAAAGATACCACAAAAAAAGAAAATTACAGACCAATATCACTGATGAACATAGATGCAAAAATCCCCAACAAAGTACTAGCAATGCAAATCCAATAGTAAATTAAAAGGATCATAAACCATGATCAAGTGGGATTTATCCCAGGGATGCAAGGATTTCTCAATATTCACAGAACTATCCATGTGATACACCACATCAACAAAGTGAAGGATAAAAGCCATATGAGCATCTTAATAGATGCAGTAAAAGCTTTCGACAAAATCAACATCCATTTGTGATAAAAACTCTCCAGATAGTGGGCATAGAGGGAAGATACCACAACATAATAAAGACCATATACAACAAACATATAGCCAACATCATACTCAATGGTGAAAAGCTGAAAACATTTCCTCTAAGCTCAGGAACAATACAAGGATGTCCACTCTTGACACCTTCATTCAACACAGTTTTGGAAGTCCTAGCTATGGCAATCAGAGAAGAAAAAGAAATAAAAGGAATCCAAGATGGAAAAGAAGTTAAACTGTCACTGTCTGTAGATGACATGATACTATACATGGAAAATCCTAAAGGCACTACCAGAAAACTACTTGAGCTCATCAGTGAATTTGGTAAAGTTGCAAATTACAAAATTAATATGCAGATATCTGTTGCATGTCTATACACTAACAAAGAAAGATCAGAAAGAGAAATTCAAGAAACAATCCCATTTACCACTGTATCAAAAAAAAAACAAAACCTGGGAATAAACCTGCCTAAGGAGACAAAAGACATGTGCTCTGAAAACAATAAGATGCTGATGAAGGAAACTGAAGAAGACACAAACAGATGGAAAGATATACCACGTTCTTGGCTTGGAAGAATCAATATTGTCAAAATGACTATACTGGGACTTCCCTGGTGATGCAGTGGTTAAGAATCTGCCTGCCAATGCAGGAGACACAGGTTTGATCCCTGGTCTGGGAAGATCTCACATGCCGCGGAGCAACTAAGCCTGTGCACCACAACTACTGAGCCTGTGCTCTAGGGCCCGTGAACCACAACTACTGAGCCCGCGTGCCTAGATCCCATGCTCCGCAACAAGAGAAGCCACCGTAATGAGAGGCCCGCTCACTGCAATGAAGAATAGCCCCCACTTGCCACAACTAGAGAAAGCCTGTGCACAGCAACAAAGACCCAATGCAGCCAAAAATAAATAAATAAAATTTTTAAATGACTATACATACTATAGAAGGCAATCTACAGATTCAATGCAGTGCCTATCAAATTACCAATGGCATGTTTCATGGAACTAGAACCAAAAATCTTAAAATTTGTATGGAGACACAAAAGACCCCGAGTAGTCAAAGCAATCTTGAGAAAGAAAAATGGAGCTGGAGGAATCAGGCTCCATGACTTCAGACTATACTACGAAGCTAGAGTCATCAAAACAGTATGGTACTGGCACAAAAACAGACATATAGATCAATGGAACAGGATAGAAAGCCCAGAAATATACCCATACACCTATGGTCAATTAATCTATGACAAAGGAGGCAAGACTATACAATGATGGAAAGGCAATCTCTTCAACAAATGGTGCTGGGAAAACTGGACAGCTACATGTAAAAAAAAAATGAAATTAGAACATTCTTTATCACCATACACAAAAATAAGCTCAAAATGGATTAAAGACCTAAACGTGAGACTGAACACTATAAAATTCTTAGATAAAGAGTTTTACATAAGCAGAACTCTCTCTGACATAAATCTCAGCAATATCTTTTTCAATCTGTCTCCTAGAGTAATGGAAATAAAAACAAAAATAACAAAATGGGACTTAGTTAAACTTAAAAGCTTTTGCACAGCAAAGGAAACCATAAACAAAATGAAAAGACAACCCACAGATTGTGAGAAAATATTTTCAAAAGATGTGACCGACAAGGGAGTAGTCTCCAAAATTTACAAACAGCCCATGCAGCTTAATATCATGAAAACAAACAACTCAGTGAAAAAATGGGAAGAAGGCTTAAATAAACATTTCTCCAAAGAAGACATACAGATGGCCAACAGGCACATGAAAAGATGTTCAACATCACTAATTATTAAAGAAATGCAAGTCAAAACTACAACGAGATATCACCTCACATCAGTCAAAATGGTGATCATCAAAAAATCCACAAACAATAAATGTTGGAGAGGATATGGAGAAAAGGGAACCCTCTTGCACTGTGGGAATGTAAATTGGTAAAGCCACTATGGAGAACAGTATGGAGGTTCCTTAAAAAACTAAAAATAGAACTACCATATGACTCAGCAATCCCACTCCTGGGCATATATCTGGAGAAGAACATGGTCTGAAAGTATACATGCACCCCAGTGTTCATTGTAGCACTGTTTACAATAGCCAAGACATGGAAGCAACCTAAATGTCCATCAACAGAGGAATGGATAAAGATGATGTGATACATATATACAATGGAATATTACTCAGCTATAAAAAGTATTGAAATAATGCCATTTGCAGCAACATAGATGGACCTAGAGATTATCATACTGAGTGAAGCAAGTCAGACAGAGAAAAAGAAATATCATACGATACTCCTTATATGCAGAATGTAAAGAAGAAATGATTCAAATGATCTTATTTACAAAATAGAAAGAGACTCACTGCCTTAGAGAACGAATTTATGGATACCAGGTTGGAAAGGTGGGGGGAAGGGATAGTTAGGGAGTTTGGGATTGACATGTACACACCGCTATATTTAAAATGGATAACCAACAAGAACCTACTGTATAGCACAGGGAGCTCTGCTCAATATTATGTAACAACCAGATGGGAAAAAATTTGACTAAGAATAGATACATGTATATGTGTAACTGAATCACTTTGCTGTACACCTGAAACTATCACAATATTGTTAATCAACTATACTCCAATATAAAATAAAAAGTTTAAAAAAGAAAGAAAATATTTGTCTTTTAAAGATAAAGTGTCATGAGTCATTTCGGGTAAGCATCCAATAAGTAGTTTGGGCTTCCGGCAGATGCCTACATTAAGACAATCAGTGGTCAAAGTTCAGAGTCCATCTGAGATGATATGTGCATAAATCACACTTCCTCAGTGGCCTCCTAGCTCTATTTTACACAGCTCTCTTAGCAATACTGACCCCATTTTGGTTTTCCTTTCACATTCTCACTTTTGATATAGATCTTTCTTTGTGGAAAGTATTGATGATCAACCATTTTGTTATTTGTCACTGGCATCTACTTCTTTGGCCCTGGGAATGCTCATTCCCAGAGAGTCATGTACCATGGAGAAGAGAAAGAGGTGGTGTGCAAGAGGTTGTGCTCTTAGAGAGTTTTTGGCCACATTAGAGCAACAAGCAGCCATCTAAGAAGTAAGTCTTAGGTGGTATTCAAAATAGGAGGAGATGGACTTCCCTGGTGATGCAGTGGTTAAGAATCCGCCTGCCAATGCAGGGGACATGGGTTTGAGCCCTGGTCCAGGAAGATACCACATGCCATGGAACAACTAAGCCCATGTGCCACAACTACTGAGGCTGAGCTCTAGAGCCCTCGAGCCACAACTACTGAGCCCACGTGCCAAAACTACTAAAGCCTGCATACCTAGAGCCCTTGCTCTACAACAAGAGAAGCCACTGCATTGAGAAGCCCATGCACCACAACAAAGAGCAGCCCCAGCTCGCCACAACTAGAGAAAAGCCTGCATGCAGCAACGAAGACCCGACACAGCAAAAAATAAATAAATAAATTATAAAAAAAAAAGAAATAGGAGGAGTTAATGAATCTTCATAAGGAGGAACTTTATAGAAGTGCTCAATCATCTCCAGATGTCCACTATCATTATTGCTATGGAGTGTGTCCTAGTACAGCAGTGAGACATACAAAGCATAAATAGTTTAAAAGCAGCAAATAGAGAACAAATTTTTAAAATAGTCAGTATAACTAGTTGCAATCCAGATCACAATAAGACACCAGGTCCAGAGAACAGCATCTGAAGAAGATTTCCAGGATTGAAGCATCTTTTGCAGTTTGAAATATCTCTAATTATGTCACTGTGTGTTTAGGTAAACTTTCTGAGTGACTCATACAGCTTTAGGCATGAAGATTGTCTGTACATGAGCTGTTATGGTGATTTCTCTGAAGTTTATATCACATTATCCAATTTTAGCTTGAATGGCTTCAGAAAAAAAGCAGTCTTAGTTCTTAATGATTCCAAGTCAAAAGAATAGGAGAAAAACTGGAGACATTCATTTGGATAGTCATAGCCAGAGAGTGGAGAAAACTAGAAGTATTCAGGACCTCTTCCAGTTTACAGGTAAATATCAAAACCTCAAAGACAATAACAGCACTAGAATGTAATATCCACAAATGTGGATAATACCAAAATATAATATTTTCTCTCTAAAATTACCCTATTTCTACCAAATATAGCCAAGTTAAGACTAATTTGATTTCAAAATAAGTCTAGTTTCAATAAAATTGGCCTGATTATTTACATAAGTGTACCAACAATAGTGATTTATCATATAGGCTCTTTTAAATCTGCTTAATGGAAACTTTTCATAAAGAATCTCAGATTGAACTTTTAAAGGCCTCTCAAGGCGAGGAAAGCCAAGCCAAGGGTTACCTTCAGACTTCACCTGCAATACCTATAGATTTAGGAGAATTCCTTTCTTCTTTAGGTTCACAAAGATCTTGATGTTCCTGGACCTGGCATAAAGTGACCTTCTTCACTTACACTGTTAGGCTGCTGGGAACCCTGTAAGTAAAGTACCAGGCCAACTTTTCAAGGGTCTTTATTGGCTTCATAAAGTCAGTCTTATTTCCTTAAAGCTGTCTGGTCATATCTGAGTCAAGGCATGTCTTGGTCAAATATGACATTCCAGTCAAAGCCTTGGTAACATACCCAATGTTTCCAATTGTGTTCTGTTGTAAGAACAGGTTCTTATTGAACTAATACAAATAACTATATTGGAATCAGGCAGGAAGAAATAGATAAATGTTTTATATTTGTTTACAAAGATATGCTTTATCAAATTGCTTCATGTCATAGCTTGAGAGAAACCATTTCCTTAAATCTGGGAGAGCAAAACGCAAAAGAACCAGCAATGTTTAAAACAAGAAGTCATAAAATTTACAATCATCTTCATTAGTTCATTCAGTTTCATGTAATTAATTCTTGATCTTGATCTTTTATTAGCAGTTTTATGAAGCCATCAGTTTCTTTGAGTTCTATAAATTCTTAATCAGTTTAATGGTATTATCCAAAAGTTTACCAGAAACCTGTAGTTTAGAGTGCCAGAGTCTTTTTCATGAATCTCACTGAAGATAAAACATTTGTAAAAGCATCAGAGTTAAACAATAACTCTCTGTAAATGACAAAAAGTTAAAAATTTCTGACACTGAATATCTGAGAGTTTATTATAATGGAATTGACAAGGAAATTTGGTTATTTCTGTGGCACACAAAATTTTAAGATAATAATTAGAATTATGAATAATAACTAGAATTATGAATAATAACATACCAGGACATATCAGATTTTCAGGAATTGCACATACTTTCTGAAATACTTATAACATATACCTATACAGACACAACATAAAGAAAACTTGTTTACTTCTATTTGATAATGCATCCCATGTGATTTAACAGATAAAATAATCCTAATTATTCTAACATCTTTCTTTTTATAAGGTGAGGAACAGATCTTTGAGATATAGCAGGACCCTCTGAAATCTCTCATATCTCAAAGTTATTTCTAAGTCAAAAAGTCTTCACTTAGAATTCAGATTTTGGAAAATTAGATTTTGAGAAAATTTTCAAAAATATCAAAAAATTAAAAAAAATTTTTATTGGAATATAGTTGATTTACAATGTTATGTTAGTTTCAGAAACCTGTACTTTAGAGTGTCAAAGTCTTTTTCATCAATGTCATGAAAAAATCTTTAAAAAATTTTTAAAAACACTTAGTCAAATAGGATCATAGGTCACTGTGTAACAATGCTTAGTTATCCATTTAACCAAAATGACAAAGACTTCATAAGCAAATATAGAAGGTTATATAGTTCTGAGAAAAAATTAACTCTTTTAATATAAAGAGAACTAGGTTTACTTAGGTAATCAAAGACCTGATAAAACAACATAGAACATGAGTATTTTGACAAAACATAAGAACTTTTTTCCCCCTAGGCATATTACTTAAAGGTAAAGATATGTATTTGTCTAAGAAAATTGTTTTTTCTTTTAACAGAGAGAAAAACCAGATTTTAATTTTACACCAGCTTACTTTTGATATTAAAATTCATTTACTTAATTAAATTTATTCCAGCTCTAGCCAGTCCTGATGACACATACAATTCCTTTCTAAAGATTCTGGGGTTTTTTTTCCACAAATCTTTTACAAGATTTTATATATCTTTTTATATCCATTTTATTTGTACCTTGTTTTTAGAAATAACCAGCTTTAGGACAAAACCCCCTTTTTTTTCCCCTTAACGAAATTCATTTCTTTTCCTTATCCCTTTAAAAAAAATTCCTTGATTACAAAGATATTGTCCTTATTAGTTTTAGTAGTTTTAATTATATATATTAATTAAGATTTTTAACCCTTAGAAACCTTGATTTCTAGTAAAAACTAAGAAGTAAACAATTGTGAACTGTTATGCTAGTATGTTTTTTTTTTTTTTTTAAAGGATTTTCTTATTTATTTATTTATTTATTTATTTATTTTTGGCTGTGTTGGGTCTTCGGTTCGTGCGAGGGCTTTCTCCAGTTGCGGCAAGCGGGGGCCACTCTTCATCGCGGTGCGGGGACCGCTCTTCATCGTGGTGCGCGGGCCTTTCTCTATCGCGGCCCCTCCCGTCGCGGGGCACAGGCTCCAGACGCGCAGGCTCAGCAATTGTGGCTCACGGGCCCAGCTGCTCCGTGGCATGTGGGATCTTCCCAGACCAGGGCTCGAACCCGTGTCCTCTGCATTAGCAGGCAGATTCTCAACCACTGCGCCACCAGGGAAGCCCGCTAGTATGTTTTTGGATTGGCAAACTTGTGAATACATTTTAAAATTCTAAAAACACACATTTCCTCATAACATATATATTTTTTTACAATGTGTTACAAGACATGTTTCTTAGGGACACAAACATCTTCAATTTTTCTGTTATAAGAAGACAAAGTCAACTTAGACTTGTTTAACAATTAATATTTCAGTATTTTTCTTATTTGGAAATGATCTAGCCATTCAATGAATTCCCATTATTTAATTTAGCAAAAGTCTAAAATTTCAAGTTACCAAAAGATTTTGGAAGCTATTTTTCAGTAGACATACCATAAAACATAATTATTCTTAAAGAGTTCACCTAAAAACTCTTATACCAATTACATTTAATTGACTCATGAAAGTTTCATCATACCATGTTAGTTTTCTTGCTGACAAATTTTGTAACAGAGATACAGTGAACTTATTTGACTTTTAGTAAACCTAAGTACACTCAAACTATTATACTTAATGTTGATAACTCTAAAGATATGTCCATATTAATTAAATCAACAAACTTAAACTGTCTTCAATACCAAATATTTTCCCAGGTCACGTGAACCTGAAATTCATTTGGGTTAGTTTTTATTATATTTCTGAGAGTATATTCAATTTATACAACACTTTTTGTTTTTACAAATTAATTTTGGTAACACCATCTGGAGGTAGAAAAATACGATATCTACAGTATACATACGTACAGATAAACACAGACAAAGATCTGTTTTCATTTTAAAACTGTAGTCATGAGGGGAATTCCCCAGCAGCCCAGTGGTTAGGATTCTGTGCTCACACTGCTGAGGGTCTGGCTTCAATCCCTGGTTGGGGAACTAAAATCCCTCAAGAGTCAGGTATGATACAGAATTCACTATCTTATAAATAACAGTTGGAATAAACTAAATCTACTTGCTCAGATGGCTAAAGTCTTTTATTATTTGTGGAGAAGATTTTTAAGATATGTATTTGTCCTTGACAAGCAATTTTAAGGAGGCTGTTTGGGCAAGAGAGTTCTTTTAGTAGTTTGTGTTTTAAAAGACTTTTTCCCCCCTCCCTCCCATCAGTCTTATGAATTGGAGATGGTTGAGATAAGAGTTCCCAGAGAGTTTATAAAACTTTGGAGATAAATAAGGGAGGTTTTGGATAAAAAGAAATAAATGGAGTTTGAATTGCCTCTAGAGCTGCATTTCCAGTCTTGCAAAGATTTGTAATATGTAACTTAAATGACATCATATGTTGATCCACCCTTCCAACTACATTATGCCTAATTTTAAAAGGAGGGGCAATATAGGAGGGGCAGTATGGCTAGCCTTCTGTGGAGGATCAATCTTGGCATTACAGAAAGGAAGTTCAGAGAGAGATGAGTATCAAGGAGAAGAGCATTGTGGTGGAAATTCAGAGGAAGAGGAAGGAGTAGAGAGAGCTAGAAAGAGAGAGAGAGTTCTCAGAAGCTTCAGGATTTTTCCAATTTGGAAATCCTTTGAGATAATTGTGAGTTATTGCTTTCTCCAAGGGAAGCAATAATGGATTTATTATTACATTTGGAGACCTCAAAATGGCAACTGAAATAATGCTTCCCATGGTGATCATTTGTAATGTATAGAAATATCAACTCATTATTTTGTGCACCTGGTTGTAGACCAATTGTACTTCAATTTAAAAAATACCTCCCATTCTTGTTGTCTTATTCTATTGAGTGCACAAATAAACTAACTCAGCACTCTCAAATGAACCCCAAGGTGGCCACTTTAACTGTAAATCATCTCAGGTAATTATAGTTTAGTGAGATAAATACTTGCAGTATGAGTGCCCATAGTTCTTGTACCTAAAACTAGCAGGTGTTCCAGAAAGAAGCTGCTTTACAGCCTTCCCCTTATAGAGTGAACTTACCATTACATTATTCCAAAAGTAATTACTCACCAAGACAACACAGGAGATAAAGTCCCAAGAACATAAACCACCACAGAGTACACCCAAAGAAACGAGAACCTCTACCAAGGCAGGAGGCTTAAGTACAGGAGGGGTCACCACTATGACCCAGGATCACTGAGGAGACTCGCTATAATATTTTATCAATGAACTCTTATAAGTACCTTACCCAAATCAGTTGTGTTGCTGGAGCAGGGGGCAGGTTGCTCTGTATCTCACTTCTGACACCATGTAATGTTGACCCCTCCCCCCCAAAAAACACAGAAGGCTACAAATAAGAAAATAGTTTATTTGGGGTTCTTAGGAATTGCAATTCAGGAGACAGATTTAGGTAAAACTGAGAGTGCTGTGGGGAAGAGAGAGAGAAAGTAAGGGGCTTATAAAGGCAATAGTCACATGGCTGTTAGAGTTGTCTGGCAAGAATTATGATTGATGCAATAAGGGAAACATTTGTCCTTAAGGGATATACTGTCATGAGTTATTTAGGGTAAAGGTGTGATAAGTAGATAGGCTGTCATGAGTTATTTAGGGTGATGGTCTGATAAATACCTTGAGTTTCTGGCATATGTTCTGGATGCCTGCATTTAGACAATAATTGGTCAAAATTATTGAGGAATAATAAAGAGCTCTCTTAGCAATACCAATTCCATTTTGAATTTTCTTTCACCATACTGATAACTGAATGTCATGTGGAGTCCTGGAGGGATCCTAGGACAGAAAAAGGGAATTAGAAAATAACTAAGTAAATCTGAATAAAGTATCAAAGTTACTTAGCATTAAAAACATCAAATCATTTACTGAAATTACTCTTTTTATTTAAAAAATCAATCCTTCTCATTATACCACAAAGAAAACCTACCTTCAATTATAGGATGTCTTTATTGCTTCTATGACACTTTGTAATCTCCCATTATTTAATAAAGACAAAATCATAATCCTAGGCAGAAGCAGTATTATTTACTGTTTAATAACACTGTTTTGTTTTCTTTGAGCTCATCCTTAGGCACTCTTTTTTATGGCAAATTATGCTAGTGATATGAAGCTTTCTTTTTGCACTAGTGTTGTGAAGTTTTCTTTAAATAACTTGATTAAAAGTTTTAAAGAAAAACATTAAGCATCATAGTTGAGCATATTGAATCTTTCCTCAGCCCTGTTAGTGAGGGTTGAAGAAATTCCCCCACGCTTTGTTTTCTGGAAATGGCTTCCAACAAAGAAACCCTTCTGCATATGACTTAGAGAAGATCTGTGTATGCACCCTTGTTTACCTAAGATAAAGTCAGACATGAACCTTCAAAATTCACATTCTTTGTCCCATAAAGGATTAGATGAAGTGTTTGCCTTCACTGATTATTCAGCACAAAATCCTTGTGAATCAGTCTTTCTTTAAATTTCTTCCTTCCCTGGAATTTCGACCCACCCTCAGGCTGAGCCAGCAGAGCCTTCTCCTGAAAATAGTCTAGGCTTAAGGTAAAACATTCTCTGATCAACTGTCCCCTCAGGCTACACTTTCATCCCACCTCCACAGTCAGGTTATTTTTAGTCTTTATTCACTCCTCCCTGTAGGAGAAAAGCCCCTTTCTGTCTGACATCTGAGGTGCTGGCATATCTCATGATGAGAATATTCTCCCTAATGCCATTGTTCATTACCCCAGCCCTTGAAATAATCTTTTTGAATAAAGTCTCTCCTTAATAAATCTGGATTTATGTTAAATGCTTTTTATATAGGGTATCAGAAAATGGCAGTATCATGAAAGTGGTCTGTGAAGAAATGAAGAATCAGAAGTGCTATATTCATGAAACAGAACAAGTCTGTAGTTTTTGGAGAGAATGTCCTGCATTCATTTTGAAGTCCTTGCTGTTCAATTCCATGCTGTAATTACTATGAGCTCTGTTAAAGACAAGACAATGGGCCCAAAATGAAGTCGCTTATGCTATTCCCCACATCACCTAACTGAGACTTAATTACACTTTTGGCTCTCCCAGAAACAGAATCTTAAACCAGCCAATCAGAAATCACCTGATAAGCATTAGTTAGGTACTCTGCCTGAGAAACCACTGCCATCCTCTATAAGGAAAGAAAACTTGCAAAAAGCAATCCATTTTTGCCTGGTATGACTGCCCTGTTCCTGTTCCCTTCTACCTATAAGAGTCTGTCGTTTTGTACATTTGTACATTGTCATTTTGCATTCGAAGCTCCTTTGAACTGTTGGATTGGATGCTACCTGATTCAGAAACCACTGAATAAAGCTAATAATATCTTTAATATGTTCTCATTTGAATTTTGTTCATTAAGAGTGCCATGTTTCTGTCACTCACTTTTGCAGCATCAAAGCCTACAGGTCCTGGATATTGTAGATGCTTAATAAATATGTTCAATAAACTCATCCTACTCACTATCTTGCATTGTGACAAGGATTCTGTAGAGGAGTGAAATTTGCCACCCCACAATATGCCTTTTTGGAGTAGGTATTATTGATGAAAAAAATAATCAACAGTCAATTTAAGAGAGAAGTAGAAAATTTAATTCAAGCTAAACTGAGGATTATAACCAGGGAGACAGACTTTCACAAAGCTCTGGAACCTGTTCCACACATTAGAGGTCAAAGCAGAGTTATATATGTTTTTGAGACAAATGGTTATACATTAAATGATACATTTACAGTTTACACAATCCAGATTTGCCCATATTAAGTGAGTACTTGGTCACTGTGATCCTTTACAGGACTAAGAAGGAATGTTATCTCCTTAGGCAGTCTGGTTAATGCATATGACCAATATACACTAGAGGGGTTGGAAGAGGCTCATATAGGCAGGGGAAAATTTTATGCTCAAATTTTTCTTGTTTTGCCATAAAATATGAGTTTTATTTCATCAAATTTTCTCTTTCAATTATTAATCTTTCAATAGAAAGCATTAAGGGACCAAATATATGGTCCTTCAATGCCAGGGTGGTTGCTTACCTGCTCTGGGTCCATCGTGTCCCGCAATTTAGTAGCCTGGTTCTTTCTTTCCTTTTAGGGGTTGTAAGATGTCTGGAAAAGACTAAAGGTCAATTCCAAATTGTCCAATAGGTCTTATGTCAATTTTGCCTTGCATGTGCATTGTGCATATTCTTTAATTTATAAAGAACTATAGATGTGATCAATAGTTTCAAGTTGTTTTGATATCCTCTTAGTAGGAGTAGGAGATACATAGTGCAAAAGGCAAGAAACTATCGCTTTATAAGTTACACAAACTGTAATGAGAATTGCTAATAGGAGTAACAATGTTATTAATAAAGATTTAAGCTGAGATCCTCCTAAACCAAACTATTTTCCTAGTATTTTCTCAAACTGGGAAGAGGATCATTCAGAGCAGATATCTGATTCTTTATATGTGTCATCAGATGAGTTACATTAGAATACTCATCAGGTATAAAAACACAACATTCAGCATGTATTTTTTTAGCACAAGTTACCCCTTGGGAAGCAGTTAGTATACCAAAGGCCATGAGATTCTGTAGGAACACTTTTCTCATCATGGAGATTACTGAATTGAGCAAGCTAGTGGCTTGATTGCTATCATTCAAAGCTTGTTGAGTAAATTTTGTTAAAGCCTCTGTGTAAGTAATGATATCTTCTATTCCAGGTGAAGGAACAAATATTGCAGCCAAACGGTCATGCCACTGGAAAACTGATTGAACCCAGAGTGCTCACATTAAAGTCAGATTGGCAGGAGCTGTTTCCAAGGCTACCCATAGGTGACCTTGAGCCCAAGGGAAACCAACTGTGCAACTTCCTAACCAACCTGTGGAGAGCCAAGGCTATAAACTTGTTCTATAAATCTACTGGGTCCCATTAGGAGCTACCCAATATTTAACATCTGGTGAAAAGGAGTATTTATGGCCAGGTTCAGAACTGGTGTCATTCATTGGCAAGATAAGATGGTTCTACTTAGTGACACTGATGGTAGCATGCATGGTACTAGAGTTTCTTTCTTATAAAATTTCTGTCATCTAATTAAAACTTTGGAGAGGAGAAATCCACCAAGGTAACCCAGGAGTACTAGACATGAGTAATTGGCCACAAATCCAGAAATTTTGGATTGATTTTTGAAATTTGTATATGATTGAGCCCCAAAAAGAAATATATTTGGTTCATAAGAAAAGCATAAGCAATTATCAAAGTAATTAGTGTACAGGCCTGGTCTGGCATCTTGGGTCAGATGTCATCTTATTCTCATCCTGGTCTGGTGGTGCTGGTATTAGTTGAAGTTGGGTGTCAGAAACAGGAGTTGCATTCATGAAAGGAGGTCTGATATCATCCCTTTCAACGTGGTTATGAAGAATCATTTATCTGATTTCTTTTCCAGTATGTATAATCTCCTCATTGTCAGTCATGGGACATCTCCATCCAAAGAAAAATTGCTGGGATAAGCTTCAGAAACAAAGTTAGAATGTCCTTCTAATAATTTAATTAAACTTTACAATAATGTAACATAGCAACAAGGAGCCATCTGGGAAGTGAGTCTTAGGCAGTAAATACAAAAACCTCAAAGACAATGACAGAAATTAATATTTACTACATATTTTTTCATTTTAAAATTATCCCATTTCTACCAAATATAGCCAAATTAAGACTAATTTGTTTGCAAAATAAGTCTGGTTTCAATAAACTTGGCCTGATTGCTTACATAAGTGTAATAAATCATACAGGCTCTTTTAAGTTGGCTGTGCTGGAATTTTTTTTTCTTTCTTTTGGCCATGCTATGCAACATGTGGGATCTTAGTTCCCTGACCAGGGATTGAACCTGCATTCCCTGCAGTGGAAGTGTGGAGTCTTAACCACTGGACCTCTAGGGAAGTCCCTGGAACTTTTTATATGGTATCTCAAATTGAACTTTTAAAAGGCCTCTCAAGACCAGGGAAGCCATTCCAAAGGCTTGCCTTCAGATTCTGCCTGTGATATCTATAGATTTAAGCAAATTCCTCTCTTCTTGAGGTCCCACGAATATCTTGAGATTCCAGCACCTGCCAGGAGGTAACTTTCTTTATTCATCTGTAAGGATGCTGGGAAAGAGTTTCCAATTTCTGGAGGGATCAGGTAGAGAGAAAAGATAAATCTTTCAATTCTTTTCACAAAGGTTAAGTCATAATTAGCTTGAGGGGAAATTTTTCCTTATATCTGGAAAACAAAAATTAAACAGTTTTGTGTAACTAATTCTTTTTGCTCTTTTGTTATAAGTTATGAAGCTATCAGGTTTTCTATTAGAAGTCTTTAATCTCTGGGACATCCCTGGTGGTCCCGTGGTTAAGACTCCATGCTTTCACTGCATGGGGCACAGGTTTGATCCCTGGTCAGAGAACTAAGATCCCACATGCTGCATGGTGAGGCCAAAAAAAAAAAAAGAAGAATTCTTTAATTTCTTACCTAGTTTGGCAGTATGATCTGAAAGTTATCAGAAACCTGTACTTGTCAAAATGTCCTTTCTATGAGTCTTCCTGAAGGTGAAGCATTTAAAAACACTTGGTCAAATAGGGTCACAGGTCACTGTGAAAAAATACTTATTCACTTAACCAAAGTGACAAAATATTTCAAAGACAAACATAGAAAGTTACAACACATTAATTAAAAGGTAAAGAAATTTTACAATCTATTATCAAAAGCAAATCAATATTGTAAGAAAACTTTGTCCCCTTAACAGAGAAAGAAACCAAATTCAGGTTTTGCATCATGTAACCTTGTATATTAAAATTAATTTACTTTATTAAATTTATTCTAATCTTAGCCAATCCTGATCACACATAGAATTCCTTTATAAGATTGTTTTTTTCCCTCACAAGCCTTCTACAACTTTCTGTATTCATATTAATTTGTCCCTTATTTTCTATCCCATTTAGAAATAACTGGCTTTAGGACAAAATTACTTTCTTTTCCCTTAACAAAATGCATTTCCATTCCTTATGCCTTCCCCCACCTTTCATACAAAGATATTTTTCTTATCAATTTTTAGTTGCTTTAATTTCCTATTTTAATTATAATTCTTAACTTTTTAAAAATTTTATTTATTTATTTTTGGCTGCGTTGGATCTTCATTGCTATGCATGGGCTTTCTCTAGTTGCTGTGAGTTGGGGCTACTCTTTGTTGCAGTATGCAGGCTTCTTATTGTGGTGGCTTCTCTTGGTGTGGAGCATGGGCTCTAGGCACATGGGCTTCAGTAGTTGTGGCATGCGGGCTCTGTAGTTGTGGCTCATGGGCTCTAGAGTGCAGGCTCAGTAGTTTTGGTGCACAGGCTTAGTTGCTCCACGGCATGTGGGATATTCCCAGACCAGGGATTGAACCTGTGTTCCCTGCATTGGCAGGAGGATTCTTAACCACTGAGCAACCAGGGAAGTCCCTACAACTCTTAACTTAAAAACCTTACTTTCTAGCAAAAGTTAAGAAGTAATCAATTATAGACTGTGTTTTACATTAGCATTCTGAGATTTGTAAACTAATAAATACTATTTATGGTTTCTAAAAAACGTGCTATTTTATGGAAAAAATATTTTCATTGTGTTGATGAAAATTGAATTAACTATCAAGAAGAAAAAAAAAAAGAATTTTCTGTGAGCCAAATTTAGGATTATAACCCAGGAAGAAGATTCTCAGTAAGCTCTGAGAACTGTTTTGCCTGTTAGAAGTCAAAAGCACAATTATATATGTTTTCTAGACAAAGGATCATACATCAAAATGACATACTGATATTTTACATAAAGTTCCTGAATGATACCTGTCCAGGTAAGCACTACAAAGTGAGCAGCGAGTCACTATGACCTCCTACAGAGCTTGAAAAAAAACACTATTCTTTTAAGACTTTACACTGCTAGCATCAGAAGAAAGGAAAAAGAAATGATCTTTATGGTTGAGCAGGCAATCCCATCTTTGTGGAGCTCTAGTTAATTTGTAATAGAGATGCACCATGCACATTAGGGAAAGAGAGAGAAGGCCCAAACAAAGACAAAGAGAGAATTTTATGTTTAATTTTTTCTTGTCCTGCATTAACATTCAAATTTTGTTTCATCATTTCCCCTTTTTGATCATTAATCTTTTGATAGCATTAGGTGATCAAATATTTGGTAATCCAATGCCAGGATGGTTGCTTGCCTGCCCTCGATCCATTATGTCTCTTGATGTCAGGTCTTAGTAGCCCAGTTCTTTGTTTCCTTTTGGGGCGTTAGGCTAATAGAATGTTTGGTAGGGACTGATAGTCAATTCTAGGTTGTCCAATAGGACTTATGCCAATTTTACCCTGTATGTGCATTGTGTATGCCCATTATTTTATATAGAACTATATATATTATCAAAGTTTCAAGTCACTTAGATATCATTATTTCAGTTGGTGTTTTGAATCTATATGGAGAGGCACAAGAGATTATTATTCTATAAATAATATGACACAATTAGTATAGCCAACAACAATAACAAATTCAGAAGCAGAGATTTAAGCTCCTTAAGCTTCCATAGCATCAGATTTGGAATGCCCTGGTGTTTTAATTATTGCTGTTTTGGCAGTTGTATAACAATTAATGACTCTGCAACTTATCTTCTATTTTTTTAAATAGGTTATCCTGTAGAGGTTAAAAACTTCATTGCTTTCGTAGCATTCCAAATTTGTGTGCCACTCCAGAGGCATAGTGGTTGTCAGTATAAATGTTATCTGGTCTTTAGCTAGTTGACAAGCTCAGGTTAAGGCAATTAATTTGGATTGTTGTGCTGATTTTGCTTCTGGTAAGTAAGAGGTTTCAATTATGTCCACTGTGAATGTTATTGTATATCCAGCTGGGTAATGGCCTTGCTCATCCCTTAAGTAGAAACCATCTGTATTTAAAATTAGGTCAATCTTATCAATAGGGACTTTTGTAAGTCATTCCTGGGAGCAAGAAGTTAATCTGTTAACAAAATACAGTCATGGTTGTTTCCTTTCTGTTGTGCTGGAAGCAAAGTTGTGAGGTTAAGGTTATTACGTGGAGTCAAGGAAGTATTAGGTGAAGAAAGCAAAAATACCTCATAAGAAGTTACAGCTAACAGAATAGTGTTGAGTATGGTGAGAGTTTAGAAGAGATTCAACTGAGTGTGGGACATAAATAGTTCAAGGAGACTCTATTACTATTTCTGTAGTAGCCTTACATAAGAAAAGCCATTGCTGAAATTGCCCTCCTATAAGGTGGAAGTCCTTTTGTTACCAAGTCTAACTAATTTTGGAGCATAAAAGCAAATTATCTATAAGCATTTTGTAAAAGCATCAGAGTAAGACAATAACTGTCTATAATTGACAAAGGACTTAAAAAGCTTGATAAAGACTTGATTATAATGCACTTGTCAAGGAAATTTGGCTATTTCTTGACATACAACATTTTAAGGTAATAACTAGTATTATGACTGATAATGTACCTGGGCATTTCAAATTTTATTTTATATAATTTCTAAAATGTTTGTACTGATAATATTTACCCATACAATATAACTTGAGAAGTTTATCATTATTCACTCAACAATATTTCCCATGTAATTTAATATACCAGCTAAGCCTAATTAGTTTAATGCATTTCTTTGAGACATCCAGGGACTGTCTGAAATATTCCAAAGTTAGCTTGAGGTCAAAAAAACTTCTTTTAAAATTTGATTTTAGAAAGTCTGTCAAAGATATCAAAATGTTTTAAATGGTTGGCCAAGTAGGATCATAAGTCACTGTGAAACAATATTTATTCACATAACCAAAATGACAATAAAAGATTTCAAAGGCAAGTGCAGAAAGTTACTAGTAAAGAAACTTCACAACCTGTTATGAAAATTAGATTATTTCGAGAAAACTTTGTCTCTTAACAGAGAAAATAACCAAAATTCTACATAATTCTAGTTCTACATAATTTCACTTAATATTTAAAATGTATTTACTTAATTAAATTCAATCTACTCTTAGTCTTGACCATGAATAAAATTCTTTTCTCAAGGTTCTATTTTAAAAACTAATTTCTAGAAATATATACCATTTCATACTACAATCTTTCAAGAAAGCATAAAATATATTTATTAATACTTTCAAATATATTTAGTGTCTCTATAATAAAAGGTCAAAAGTAGGTAAACATAGGGACTTCCCTGGTGGTCCAGTAGCTTAGACTGTGCTCCAAATGCAGGGGGCGCATGTTCAATCCCTGGTCAGGGAGCTAGGTCCCACATGCTGCAACTAAAAATCCTTCATACTGCAATTAAAGATCTCGCATGCTGCAACGAATATCCTGAGTGCCACAACAAAGATCCCGCCCATGGCAATGGAGATCACACATGCTGTAACTAGGACACTGCACAGCCAAATAAATAAATAAATAAATAAATTTTTTAAAGTAGGTAAACATAGATTTCATTAGCAATTAATATTTCAGTATTTAATCTTATTGAAAATGATCTAGACTTTTAATAAATTTCCATTATTTAACTTAATTTAGCAGAACTCTAAAGTTTCAAGTTACCAAAAATTGGGAGAAACTGTTATTAGGTGGACATACCATAAAAAATAATTATTCTTAAAGAGTTCACCCTAAAGCTTTCAGCCCATTTATCTCTATTTTATTACTTATGAAAATATCATCTTACCATTAATTATCTTGTTGACAAATTTTATGACATAGATAATATGAGCTTATTGACTTTCAGTAAACCTAGGTACAGTACAAGTATTATACTTAATTTTTGATGACTCTAAAGACATGTTTATATTAAGTAAATCACCAATTTAAACTTGTTTTTATTCATTAAAGTTAATTCTAGATCACATAATCCTTTAAAAATTGGGGTTAGTTTAAGTTACATTTAGAATTATTTGATTTTTAAACTTTTACTTTTAAGTCAGTTAAATATAGTTCTTTTACAAATTAATTTTGATAATACCATTTGGAGGTAGGGACATATCATATTTATAACATACATACAGGTATGCATCCATCCAGATAGACACAGACAGAGACCTCATAGTTTTCCTGCTTGAGTTTAAAAAGCCTCTTTGAGAGCCTCTTTGAGAACAGTCCCACCTGTTAGAAGTCAGAGGCACAGTTATATACATTTTTGAAACAAAGGCCAAACAGCTCCCTGATGGACAGCAACTTATGGGGAACACCAGCTGGGTTTATGTATAACACTTACTGAACTAATACTTGCAAGTATCTACTAATTGGGAACTAAAGAAAATAACACTCTGATTTGGCCAAGAGGACTTCCATCTTTTTTTTTTTTCAGCTACACCACAGAGCTTGTGGGATCTCAGTTCCCCAACCAGGGATTTAACATGGGCCATGGCAGTGAAAGCCCAGAACCCTAGCCACTAGGCCACCGGGGAACCTCCAGTACCTCCATCTTTAACTTAACTTAGCAAAACAAAGTTTCAAGCTACCAAAATTCTGAACTAATTTTTTTTTGCCACTTTAAAAATGGAAGAATAGGTAATTTACAATGTTGTGTTAGTTTCAGGTGTACAGCAAAATGATTAAGTTATATATTCTTTTTCAGATTCTTTTCCACTATAGGTTACTACAAGATATTGAATATAGTTCCCTGTGTTATACAGTAGTTCTTTGTTGTTTATCTATTTTATATATATTAGTGTGTATATGTTAATCCCATACTCCTAATTTGTCTCTCCCCCCATGCCCCCACTGTTCCCTTTGGTAACCATAAGTTTGTTTTCTATGTCTGTGAGTCTATTTCTGTTTTGTAAATAAGTTCATCTGTATCATTGTTTTAGATTCCATATATAAGTGATATTGTATAGTATTTGTCTTTGATTTACTTCATTTAATAGGATAATCTCTAAGTCCAAGAATGTTGCTGCAAATGGTATTATTTCATTCTTTTTTATGGCTGAGTAATATTCCATTATATATATATATATATATATATATATATATACACCACATCTTCTTTATCCATTCATTTGTCGATAGACATTTAGGTTGTTTCCATGTCTTAACTATTGTAAATAGTGCTGCTATGAACATTCAGGTGCATGTATCTTTTTGAATTATAGTGTTGTCCAGATATATGCCCAGGAGTGACATTGCAGGATCATATGGTAACTCTATTTTTAGTTTTCTAAGGAACCTCCATACTGTTCTCTATAGTGGCTGCACCAATTTCCATTCCCACCAACATTGTAGAAGGGTTCCCTTTACTCCACACCCTCTCCTGCATTTCTTGTTTGTAGACTTTTTGAAGAATGCTGTTCTGACTAGTGTGAGGTGATATCTCATGGTAGTTTTAATTTGCGTTTCTCTAATAATTATCGATATTAAGCATTTTTTCATGTGCCTGCTGGTCATCTGTATGTCTTCTTTTGAGAAATGTCTGTTTAGGTCTTCTGCCAATTTTTTTATTGGATTTTTTGGTTTTTTAATATTAAACTGTGTGAGCTGTTTGTGTATTTTGGAAATTAATCCCTTGTCGATAGCATCGTTTGAAAATATTTTGTTTTAGTCCATAGGTTGTCTTTTTGTTTTGTTTATGGTTTCCTTTGCTGTGCAAAAGCTTTTAAGTTTAATTAGGTCCCATTGTTTGTTTTTGTTTTTATTTCCATTACTCTAGGAGTGAGATCTACGAAAAATATATTGCTGTGATTTATGTCAAAGTGTTCTGCCTATGTTTTCATCTATTAGTTTTATAGTATCTGGTATTACTTCTAGATCTTTAATCCATTTTGAGTTTAGTTTTGTATATGATGTTATAGAATGTTCTAATTTCTTCTTTTACATGTAGCTGTCCAGTTTTCCCAGCACCACTTATTGAAGAGACCGTATTTTCTCCATTGTATATTGACCATACATATATGGTTTTATTTCTGGGCTTTCTATTCTGTTCCATTGATCTAACGTCTGTTTCTGTGCCAGTACCATACTGTTTTGATTACTGTAGTTTTGTAGTATAGTCTGAAGTCAGGGAGCGTGATTCCTTCAGGTCTGTTTTTCTTTCTCAAGATTGTTTTGGCTGTTTGGGGTCTTCTGTGTTTCCATACAAATTTTTAAATTTGTTGTTCTAGTTCTATAAAAAATGCCATTGGTAATTTGATAGGGATTGCATTAATTCTGTAGATTGCTTTGGGTCATTTTAACTATATTGATTCTTCCATTCCAAGAATGTGGTATATCTTTCCATCTGTTTGTGTCATCTTTGATTTCTTTCATTAGTGTCTTATAGTTTTCCTAGTACAGGTTTTTGCCTCCTTAGGTAGGTCCATTCCTCTGTATTTTATCCTTTTTGATACAATGGTAAATGGGATTGTATTCTTAATTTCTCTTTCTGAACTTTTGTTGTTAGTGTATAGAAATACAACAGATTTCTGTATATTAATGCTGTATCCAGCAACTTTGCTGAATTCATTGATGAACTCTAGTAATTTTCTGGTGGCATCTTTATGATTTTCTATGTATAGTATCATGTCATCTGCAAACAATGACAGTTTTACTTCTTTTCCAGTTTGGATTCCTTTTATTCTTTTTCTTCACTGATTACTGTGGCTAGGACTTCCAAAACTATATTGAATAAAAGTGGTAAAAGTGGACATCCTTGTCTTGTTCCTGATCTTAGAGGAAATCCTTTAAGCTTTTCACCTTGGAGTACAATGTTAACTGTGGGTTTCTCATATATGGCCTTTATTATGTTGTGGTATGTTCCCTCTACACCCACTTTCTGAATAGTTATTATCATACATGGATGTTGAATTTTGTCAAAAGTTTTTTCTGTATCTATTGAGGTGATCATATGGTTTTTATTCTTCAATTTATTGATGTGGTGTATTACATTGATTGATTTGTGGATATTGAAAAAAATCCTTGCATCCCTGGGATAAATTTCACTTGATTATGGTGTATGATCCTTTTAATGTATTGTTGGATTTGGATTGCTAGTATTTTGTTGATGGTTTTGCATCTATGTACATCAGTGATATTGGCCTGTAATTATCTCTCTCTTTTTTTTTTTTTGGTGGTATCTTTGTCTGGTTTTTGTATCAGGGTGATGGTGACCTCATAGAATGAGTTCAGAAGTGTTCCTTCCTCTGCAAATTTTTGTAATAGTTTCAGAAGGATAGGTGTTAACTTTTCTCTAAATGTTTGGTAGAATTCACCTGTGAAGCCATCTGGTCCTGGTGTTTTGTTTGTTGGGAGTTTTTAATTACTAATTCAATTTTAGTACTGCAAACTATTTTTAAGTAGACACATCATAAAACATAATTTTTCTTAAAGGGTTTACCTAAAAACTCTTAACCCACTTACATTTAATTTACTTATAAAAATTTTTATTATACCAAGTTATTTTTCTTGCTGACAAATTTTGTAACGAAATAATAAGATCTGATTTGACTTTTAGTAAACCTTGGTACAAGGAAATTATAATAATGACTCTAAAGTCATGTCTATAATATTTAGACCACCAAACAAATTTTTTTATTTATTAAAAATTAGTCCTAGAACACAGAATCCTGAAATTCATTTTGGTCAGTTTCTTTTATATTTCTGAGTATTTATATAAGCACTTAATTTCCTTTAAGCCAATTAAATAAAGCTCTTTTACAAATCACTTCTGGCAATACCACACATCTATATAACACACACACATACATATATAGATAGATATAGATATAGACATAGATATAGATAGATACATGCATGCATAAAAACACACAAACAGACCCAGAGACCTCATAGTTCTCATTTCAAATTTTCAGCCATGAATCAGGTACAATAATAGAAAACCCATTAGTTACAAAAGAGGTTGAATTCAAATTTGGTTTCCGGCAGATAGAACAAATCAAGGTCACTTGTTTAGATGGCTAAACTCTTTTTGCTGATATTTAAAGGGAAGTCACTTAAGATTTGTATTTGTCCTTGACAAGTAAAATTCCATATGACCTACCCCCTTTTTGTTTTACCTTCCTGAAATTTGCATTTTAAAAAGATAGCCTAGGGAATTCCCTAGAGGTCCAGTGGTTAGGAATCTGCTCTTTCACTGCTAAGTTCCTGGGTTTGATCCCTGGTCGGTAACTAAGATCTCACAAGCTGTACTGCACAGCCAAAAAAAAAAAAAAAAATTGGTAAACAGAGGAGGTTTTGGTTTGGGGAGTGATACAAAAAGTTAGTGGGCTTTGAATTTTTTCTGGAGCCACACCTCTTGTCCTGTAATGACTAGATTTGTAAAACAAGGATAGCTGTTTTTGATTCCTCAAAGAATTGGATGGCCACCCCAATAATATCATAGGACTGACATGCCCATCAACCTATGATGGAATGTTTTTCTTTCCTTCATTTAGCTTAGGGATGAAGGCCAAAAAACAATTTCTATCATGCTCTGAATATTAGCTATGGTCATGACTTTAGTGTGACCTGTGGCATCCCATTTTGTAATGCATTCACAAAAAGTTTTGAGGATCCTCCCTGGGTTTATGAAATTCTTTAACTATGCCCCTCAGTTTGGCCTTGTCCTAAATAGGATCACCTACAGCCTCACATGGCCCCATTTCTATAGATAACCTTTTAATCGTCTTTTCAGAGTGGAAAGGCAATTCAGACAGACGATTAGTAGAATGAGTACTCAAATAAAGGAGGATAGAGGGGAGCAGTAGTTACATCAGTCTTATAGTTTTTTGTTTTAGGTACATTTTATGTCATTAATCTTTGATTAGCCTTCTACAACAAATCCTTCAATGAGATTATTTTGAAATTTTGGAGGCTTTTGGGGACTTCTGCATACCAATTCAAATGGGTACAGTAGTTTAAGATAAGAGTGCTCTAAAATTTTAACAACTGTCATTCCAATTCAAAGTATCCAAGGAGCTAGTCCTACAAATATCTTCTCCTGCTAATCTAATTTTAGAAAAGAGAAAAAACTCTTACCCCTCTTGTTTCCAATAGACCCTGCAGGCAGGGATCCAGGAGACTGACTGACATGGTAAGAAGTCTTACCTTCTGCTGGCTTTCTCTAACTGTACACACAAAAATCAGTTTTGAAATGCCAAAGTTCCCCCTATCTCAGCCATTTCAGGACAGGATTTACTTTAATTCCCAATTAAGTACTTGCAATGATCAGTTCTATGTTATACATAAATCCAGCTGGTATCCTCATAGGTGACTGTCCATCAGGGAGCTATTTGGCCTTTGAGGCAAAATTTCCCAGTATTAATTTGGTAGTCTAATTCAGATATGAGATATGATCTGAAAAACTTTCTGAGGACAGTGTGGTAGATCAAACCTGTGTTGCTTCTGAGTCTAGCTCCCCAAGGAATCACCCTTGGGTCCACTAGACTCTTTTACATGTTTCGGCTTCTCCCTCTGACAGTCTAAAACCACTGTGAGTGCTTGGAGTACTAGGCGATCAACCTCTATTGTGTATCCCTGAAAGAGGAGTATTTACTTAATGGTTGTAGTGGGGTACCTGGTGGGACGGCTCCATGTCAAAAAGATTGATCCTCAGACACTTCCACTAGGTTCTCAGTCACCTGTGGACAGCTAGTGGCTGGAAGGAGCAAATGCCCCTTATTCTTTGGGGCTGAATAATTCAGTCTCTCATTTCACTAGTAAATGGTTTGTTCAGACTATAATTCAACATTTTGTTTTCCAATTTAAGCCAAATTTTTAAAAAACCCAGCCACCTCTGTTTCCCTGGGCCTCCTACCCAGATCTCCCTAGGTCCCTGCCTAGGAAATGCATCGGTGGCCCGTGAGACTCCAAGACTCAAGTAAAAACAGCTCAAATAAAAATTTTAAGATCATCATTTAAAAAAAATGAAATTCAGATATCAGGGGAACTCATCAGAACACCTAAGGGGTACCGAGAAGCTGTTGGGGCTCAAAGGGCCCATGCTGGTACCAAGTACCAGTTCAGGGTAGACTCTAGATGTTCTTTGCTGGGTGTCTTTGATATCCTGCTGGCTCTGCCATGCAAATGTAGACCAAATATTTAATCAATATAATAGTCAATCTAAGATAGAAATGGCAAATTTTATTTAGCCAACCTGAGGATTATAACCAAGGAGCAGTCTTTCAGAAAGCTCTGAGGCCTGTTCCACCCATTAGAGGTCAAAGAACAGTTTTATACGTTTTTTGATACAAAGGGTTATATATTATACACTGTATTGACAGTTTACACAATCCAGATTTGCACTACAAAGTGCGTAGTGGGTCATTGTGACCCCTTACTGAATTAAGAAGGAATGTTTTCTCCTATGGAGGGCTGATTAATGCAGATGCACAATACACACCAAAGGGGAGGAAAGAGGCCTAAGTTGGCGTAGAAAAGTTTTATGTTTAAATTTTTGTCTTATAAAATATAAATTTTATTTTATTGGGATTATCTTATATTGGTTATTTTAAAGAAACTGCAAATATAGAAGCTCTGAAAACTGAGTAAAAGTTGCCCTTTTGTAAGAGACATTTACATATATTAGGGAAATCTCCATTTGGTGGGGGGTCTCCCTTGCTGTACCAGAAGGGGATGGCCAAATCTCTAGAAACTCTCATCAATGGAGAAGGCAATGACTTATATTTGCATAACAACCTTACCCTTGTTTACTGTGCTTTTCCTGGTAACCTTCCATAATTGACATTCCACCCTCCCTTGTTCTGTTTTAAGGGATAGTATTTAAGGTGAGGGCTTCAGGCACTGTGGTGAGTTACTCAGTTTTCGGGTTCTCTCCCTTGTGTACATGTTATTAGATTTTGTTTGATTTTCTCCTGCTAATCTGTCTCATGTCAATTTAATTCTTAGACAGACAGAAGAACATAAAATGGTAGAGGAAATTTTCAATTTTCCTGACAATTCTCTCCTCATCCAAACTCTACTCAGTCTCCTCTGAACTCTTTTTCAACTAGGCCTGCCTTTTGAAGTTCTGTGTTCATCTCTTCATTGTCTAATTTTAGTAAGTCCAATTTTAGCATTGCTAAGTCAGTTTGACCAGAATTCCCACCCTTGAGATCACCCTCACTATCTGAGTAGGTTCCTCATTCCCCAATATAACTCAGGCAATATCTGATCACCTGAGCCTGCCTTAAGCAAGGATCCTGTTAGCTTAGCTTGGCCAGAATCCTCCTTATTCCTGATGTTTTCTCTTACTAATTTTCCATCCACCGACAGCCCACCCCCAACCCCCGAACCCTGCTCCTTGGCTATAAATCCTCACTTTTCCTTATTGTATTTGGAATTGAGCCTAATTCCTCTCCTCTACTACAAAACCTCACTGTAGCAGCTCCTCTCTATACCTATTGTGATGATGGCCCTTGAATACTGTTTGTTACTGTCTTTAAAATGTGTCATAAATAACTTTTTACCAGCTGTGCATATCTTGGCAGAGTGGCATTTTGAAAAATAAAATGCATGTACATCTTCCTGAAAAACAAAAAAGTTGTTTAAAAAATGTCATAGAGAGGAGGAAAATTCATCAAAGTGAAGATATAAGGGTGTAGAGAGTCTTGAAAAACATTAGGAGGGTGGGTATGGGCCATGTGAAGAGGGAAAACCATTGCACTCTGGGCAGGAGAGTAGGAGGTGCATCTGTGAGCATGCTTGTGGTTACAGAGGCAAGAAGGTGTGAAAGTGTCTATAGTATGGTTTCTGTTGGAAGTAAGATGGAGTATGCCTAAAAAGGAACGCCCTTTTATTTTTTTTCCCCAGTTTTATTGATTAGAATAGGAAAGATGATTTTCCCTTTACCCTTCTAGGTTCTTGGCTGAGACACCTCTCTAATAAAAGAAAGACTACCAGGAGAAAAACAAATTTAATTATGTATGGGTAGGGGTCCCAAAGATATGTGACCCGAAGAAGTGACCAAAGCAGGTAGCTTTTATACCTTTTACACAAAGGAATAATATATTTGTAAAGAACTGACAAGACAGAGGGGTTTGGGCTTGGAGTACCAAATTAATGAAGAGGTAAAAATGTTTGTTTATACAGGCATACCTCAGTGATATTGCAGGTTCCATTCCAGACCACTACAGTATAGGGAATATCACAATAAAGCAAGTCACACAAACGTGTTTGTTTCCCAGCGCATATAAAAGTTATGTTTACACTATACTGTAGTCTATTAAGTCTGTGATAGCATTATGTCTAAAAATAAAATGTACATACATGAACTTAAAAATGTTTTCTTGCTAAAAAATGATAACAATTATCTGACAATGCAGGGTAGCCACAAACCTTCAATCTGCAAAAAAAGAAAAAGAAAGAAATGCTTTATCTGCATTTTGCAACAAAGGAAAGCACAATAAAATGAGGTATACTTACACAGCCTTTCTGGCCCTGAATTTCCTATCTCTGGCAATAAGAATTCTCTCAATCTTCCAGGTGCCAGGAGGGTACCCTTCATGTGGGAAATTTATTTTCTTCTTTCAGGGGGACAAAGTAGAGTCAGAGTGTCCTTCTTCACTTGTTTCTTAAGTAACTTTAATTCAAAACAATTAATATGCCAAAGTGTCATGTTTTGCAGTGGCCTTCCCTGAACCCCATCAGTTCCTTTTTTAGAAGCTAAGTTGATAGATTGCTCCACATCTCACTGAATCAGTCTCTTGGTCCAGAGAATAAGTCAGTCCAGTTAAACAGTTATATGTAATTTCAGGAGACAACTCCCAAAGTTAGGCCTGTGTTGTGCAAGAAGCTTGGAACTTAATAAGTGCTTTCTATGGAAAAAAGGAAAAAATAATAGTTAGTGATTGGAACAAATTATAAACCAGTTTCTGAGTTCTGAGGGTAGCTGGTCAAGAAGATTTCTAGATGTGAGGCTCAAAGCATCTGCAAATAGAGTGAGGGAAAATAGTGGCAATCTGACAGATTTTCCAGGTTTGCAGTTTGAATGTCTTGAGTGATCTTTCTGAGTGGCCCATATAGCAACAGGCATGAAAATTGGTTATACATAGGTTGTTGTAGTAATTTCTCTTAAGTTTACATCAAGTTGTTCAACTTTAGCTTGTATGGCTTTGGAAAAAGGAAAGGTTTGTTTCTCAATGATTCCAAGGCAGAATGGTGGAATAAAAATTGAAAATATTAGTATGGAGAGTTGTAGCCAAATATTGGAGGAAACTAAAAGAATTCAGGATCCAGTTCAGTTTACAGATAGAAAACAAAATCTCAAAGGCAATTAGCAGAACTAGAATGTAATATCCACAAGTGTGTATTATAATTTCCAGAAAATACATAATATTTCTCTTTAGAATCACTCCAATTTCTATCAAAGATAACTATAGTAAGACTAATTTGTTTGTAAATCAAGTCATTTCAATAAATTTGGCCTGATTATCTACATAAGTGCAGAAAGAAGAGCAATTGACCATACAGGCTCTTGTACTTTTGGTTTGCTGAAACTTTTCGTACAGAATCTTAACTTGAACTTTCAAAAGGCTCTTGAAGATAAGAAGCCAAGCCAAGGACTTGTCATCAGATTTCGCCTGCAATAAGTATAAATTTAGGTGAATTTCTCTACTCTCTAGTTCCCCCAAATATCCTGAGGTTTCTGCACCTGCCAGGAAATGACCTTCCTTACTCACCTGGTAAGGCTTCTGGGAACCCTGTAACCAAGGCACCAGGCCGATTTTTCCAAGGGTCTTTATTGGCTCCATAAAATCAATCTTTGCATTTCCTTCTCCTCCCCCCGACCTTGAACCACGGCACAAACAAACACAATGCATACTGTTCAAAAAGGTGGTTTGGCCAACTTCCCACACCAAAACAACATTTCTTATGAATTTTAACAAAAGATATTTACAAAATGTCTTTTTACTACCTCTATTTTGAACATATATCAGACACTTCAGAACATCTAGAAAGACTAGATGTTTCAAAAAAGTACTTATTGTCAACTATATATACAGTAGTGAGGAGTAAAATGCACACACAAAACAATGGTTCTAATATGGAAATGTCTTCTAAGTGTGACCAGTCTGGCATAGAACCTTCTTTTCTTCCTCCTCAACATCTTCAATTCCATGTCCTCTAACCCACTGAACAAACGTGGACCTCTGTAGCTCCTGATGTATCTTCTAGAGGTGGTCAAGCAACTCCATTTTGAAAAGTCATTTCCAGAAGACATTTCTTTTCTATGGTTTTTTTTAAAAAACAAATGGGCATTTACAAGACATGTGACTTTCTAACTCTATCATGTGTAGGCAACCTCTTTACATCTAGAAGGCTTAGATGTAGTGAAAGTTTTCTTTTGAAAGGTTGGGGGGAAAGCTGAGAGCAGCTTTTTCATACTATATACACAGGCCTTCTATAAACGACCAGTAAATATTCCCAAAGGGTGGTGGGCACTTCCTATTGGCCACATGTGGTACGTTATTCTACCATTTCTATCTTCTGACATCAAGGTCTTGGTAGAACGATGACCAGCCTCCCGATGACCAGCTAATATTCTGCCCGTCGTCAACCGGGGCTCTGCTCACCTTCTGGGCCCATTGAGGCCTTTGTCCATCATTGTCCGGATGAGGTGAGGTCTCGTCCAATTGGAACAGAGAGTTCGCCTCAGGTCCTGGATCCACGTGGGCTCCAAGGCCTAAGGATGGCCGAGCTGGTGTCCACGTAGACCCACCTTCCCAGGCCCTCCACAGCGTTCGAGTGGCTGCCATTCTTCTCACCCTGCCACTCCCAACGCCCAAAGGCACCACGTCCTTGGTGGCCTGGCAGAGGTTTTGCATAAGCCCTGCAGCATTGAGTCAAGACACCCAGTTGTGGACGGGATCGGGGCTCCGAGGGGCCGCCGCCATTAGGTTGCAGAGGTGTGGGTGGGGGAGAGGTTCGTTGCTGCTTCCAGGCTTGGGCCCTGCCTGTGGGCAGCTGTGGTGAGGGCTCTAGGGCTCCACAAGACACAGCCCGAGCCTGTCCCGGGGGTCCCTCCAGTTCACCTGCCCACCGGAGGCCGGAGGGCCTGGAGGGCCCTGGGGTAGAAGGCCGTGATCCACTTCTTACCGTGTTCTCTGCCAGAACTCTTTCCTGTCTTTTTTTGGAACAATCTCACTAGTGTTGGCATAATTTATTCATTTTTGATAAAAGTGTACTTTGTGCATTCCTTACTCAAGGATTTATGGTTAGTCTTACAGGGAAATGGATATTTAGCAATAAAAATCGGGCTGTGGAGCATGCTCATTGTTCTTGTCTCTTTACTTTCAGCTACTTCAGTGAGAAAAGCTAGGTAATATATGTCAAAATCTATGATTTCATATTGCTATTTCCAGTTCTCAATGTGTTCGAGTTTATCTTACATTATATCCATGCAGAAAGTAGAATCAAAGTGTGGGGATTTTGTTTTGCTTGCCATGATATAGCCACATGAACATCCCAGGTTTGTACATTGTGGGTTACAACATTAAAAAGTATTCAACTGAGGTGTCCCACTTACTTTGCTCTACTTTGAAAACGAAGTATTTTTCCCCTTTTGAGACTCCTTTTTTCCAAAACAAACAGACATTGCTATGCTTTAAAGGTAACATGAAAATTGCTCATTGGGAAAAAATGAGGTAATGATATCCTTTCCATGTAACTGCAGCTTGACTCTCCTTTTTCAAGACAGACACACCCTCAAGGACCGTTTGGTAAGTGTCACTTTATTTCCCAGTCTGGGAAACAGTGAGGAGGAGGCAGGGGAAAAGAAGCTTAGATCCAAGTCTTTGATTTCAGTGATTTGCTCTCCAGCGTCTACCCAGGCAAATGTAGGTGGCAGGATTTTATCTTAAGGTGTAGAATGACTTATGAGAATACTCAGAATAAATTTGGTATACTTTAGATGAAAGGCTCACTTAAGCAAAAACTTTTTAGAAACCATTAATTTCTAAATTTCTATTTATTTATATGAATGAAATCTTATACTCTTTTTTTATGCTACTTTAAAAACAACGTTTGACTTTAATTCTTTTTTTTTTTTTTTATACTTTATTTATTTTATTTATTTATTTATTTATGACTGTGTTGGGTCTCTTAGTTTTCGTGTGTGGGCTTTCTCTAGTTGCGGCAAGTGGGGGCCACTCTTCATCGCGGTGTGGGGGCCGCTCTTCATCGCGGTGCGCGGGCCTTTTCACTATCGCGGCCCCTCCCGTTGCGGGGCACAGGCTCCAGACGCGCAGGCTCAGCAGTTGTGGCTCACGGGCCCAGTTGCTCCGTGGCATGTGGGATCTTCCCAGACCAGGGCTCGAACCCGTGTCCCCTGCATTGGCAGGCAGATTCTCAGCCACTGCGCCACCAGGGAAGCCCCTTTAATTCTTTTTGAGTACTTATTTCTGGTATCTTTTGTAGAATCTGGTTATACTAAATGTAGGCCATTATGTTTCTTTAAAATGTTTACTTCCGGGCTTCCCTGGTGGTGGAGTGGTTAAGGATCCGCTTGCCAATGCAGGGGACATGGGTTCAAGCCCTGGTCCAGGAAGATCCCACATGCCGCAGAGCAACAAAGCCCGTGTGCCACAACTACTGAGCCTGCGCTCTAGAACCTGCGAGCCACAACTACTGAAGCCCGTGTGCCACAATACTGAAGCCCATGTGCCTACAGCCCATGCTCCACAACAAGAGAAGCCACTGCAAGGAGAAGCCTGTGCACCGCAACGAAGAGTAGCCCCCCATCTCCGCAACTAGAGAAAGCCCTCGTGCAGCAACAAAGATCCAACTCAGCCAAAAATAAATAAATAAATAAATTTATAAAATAAAAAAAAAAAACCAAAATGTTTGAGAGTAGAAGAATACGGTGAATTTCATAATTTAAAAAAAATGTTTACTTCCTCAAATTCTAAGACCTATGTATGTGTCCCTTCCTTCTCGCTTAATTATTTAAAATTTTAGAGCATTATATTTGATTTGAAATGTTCCAACAATGTTGTGAAAGGGGAGGAAAGTGGTAGAATTATTTTACTTATGTGGCAAAATAGTGTTTCATATTTTTAAAAATTCATGGTATAACATGATTTTAACAGGTAATCATATTTTTATTTTTTAAATCACTGTAATTAGTGAACAAATTCTTATTGCTTATGACATATAACTTGAGGTATCTTCTTTCTGGTGATATAGTTGATTGCACAGTTGGAAAAGTAATTCATATTTAATTAGAAAAGAGCATAAAATGTCAACCACAGATTTTAATGAAACATTTTAATTTTACTATTTAAATTATGTAAAGCTCTAAGGTAAGACTGACAAAGTACTTTCCATTACTTTTTATATTTCAGTTTGTTTCCACAATTAATGGATAAGAGTAAGTCAAAATAATTAGGAAAATTTCCTTTCTCTTGTTCAAAATATTTTATTTATTGATAAATTTTAATGTACTTCAAACTCAGATTGTAATTTAATTATCAAAATATTATTCATAAAATCAGGTGATTTATCACAAATGTCAATTTTAGTCATCCACAATTAACTAAAAACTACCTATCCTCTATATTTTATGCTTCCAAAGGAGAAGAAAATTGTAGCTTGTCCACAAATATGGTGAATAAAAAGACAGATTTGGTATAGCAGAAAATTTTCCTTCTTGGCTCTGAAAAATAAATGACAAAATATCATAGAACTCACATTAAAAAAAACCTTACATTTAAGGGCATACAATAAGAAAATTTCCAGTTGTTCTTTTTTTTTAAACATCTTTATTAGAGTATAACTGCTTTACAATGTTGTGTTAGTTTCTGCTGTACAACAAAGTGAATCAGCTATATGTATACATATATCCCCATATCCCCTCCCTCTTGTGTCTCCCTCCCACCCTCCCTATCCCACCCCTCTAGGTGGTCACAAAACACCGAGCTGATCTCCCTGTGCTATGCAGCTGCTTCCCACTAGCTATCTATTTTACACTTGGTTGTGTATATATGTCAGTGATACTCTTTCACTTCGTGCCAGCTTACCCTTCCCCCTCCCCATGTCCTCAAGTCCATTCTCTATGTCTGTGTCTTTATTCCTGTCCTGCTCCTAGGTTCATCAGAACCTTTTTAGATTCCATATATATGTGTTCGCATATGGTATTTGTCTTTCTTTTTCTGACTTACTTCACTCTGCATGACAGACTCTAGGTCCATCCACCTCACTACAAATAACTCAATTTCATTTCTTTTTATGGCTGAGTAATATTCCGTTGTATATATGTGCCACATCTTCTTTATCCACTCATCTGTCGGTGGATGAATGGAACTTAGGTTCCTGTAACCAAGTGACTTAGGTTGCTTCCATGTCCTGGATATTGTAAATACAGCTGCAATGAACATTGTGGTACATGACCCTTTTTGAATTATGGTTTTCTCAGGGTATATGCCCAGTAGTGGGATTGCTAGGTCATATGGTAGTTCTATTTTTACTTTTTTAAGGAACCTCCGTACTGTTCTCCATAGTGGCTGTATCAATTTACATTTCCACCAACAGTGCAAGAGGGTTCCCTTTTCTCCACGCCCTCTCCAGCATTCATTGTTTGTATATTTTTTGATGATGGCCATTCTGACTGATGTGAGGTGATACCTTATGGTAGTTTTGATTTGCATTTCTCTAATGATTAGTGATGTTGAGCATCTCTTTATGTGTTTGTTGGTGATCTGTATATCTTCTTTGGAGAAATGTTTATTTAGGTCTTCTGCAAATTTTTGGATTGGGTTGTTTGTTTTTTTGTTATTGAGCTGCATGAGCTGCTTGTAAATTTTAGAGATTAATCCTTTGTCAGTTGCTTCATTTGCA
Organism: Balaenoptera acutorostrata; assembly: GCF_949987535.1. Classification (NCBI taxonomy): domain Eukaryota; kingdom Metazoa; phylum Chordata; class Mammalia; order Artiodactyla; family Balaenopteridae; genus Balaenoptera; species Balaenoptera acutorostrata. The sequence goes on from NC_080065.1 coordinate 170,889,838, forward strand.
AATATTTTCTCCCATTCTGAGGGTTGTCTTTTTGTCTTGTTTATGGTTTCCTTTGCTGTGCAAAAGCTTTTAAGATTCATTAGTTCTTTTTTTTTTTAAGATTGATTGATTGATTGATTGATTGATTGCTATGTTGGGTCTTCATTTCTGTGCTAGGGCTTTCTTTAGTTGCAGCAAGCAGGGGCCACTCTTCATCACGGTGCATGGGCCTCTCACTATCATGGCCTCTCTTGTTGCGGAGCACAGGCTCCAGATGCGCAGGCTCAGTAGTTGTGGCTCACGGGCCTAGTTGCTCCGCGGCATGTGGGATCTTCCCAGACCAGGGCTCGAACCCGTGTCCCCTGCATTAGCAGGCAGATTCTCAACCACTGCACCACCAGGGAAGCCCCATTAGTTCTTAAACTGATTCAAGTGGAAAATTCTTTTCTCTTTCTCTTCTAGTGTGCATGCCAGCTGATCTCATTAAGAAGAGAGGAAAGATTGAGTTTGACTGGTTCTGAATTATAGATTTAAAATCTTTTTTTTCCTTCAGCTGACTTTCAAGGGCCTAATGTGAAAAAGTGATTATACTCTATGCCATTTTACTACACTTGTGAGCAAAGAAAATGAGGGCATAAGACTATGCAAATGGTTTGACAAAAGATATCACACTTTGCTTTCACAGTAATTTTTGTAAAATTTGTAAGTTTTGTAGTGTTTAGGAAAACATAAGCAAAACTAGAATGTAGGTTTTCCATGAGTGTTATTTTCTATTTGTGGTGGAACTCCTCTGTTTTCTTTTACCCTGTCTCTGTTTTCCTACTTTTTCTCCACAATAATATAGATGCCTTGGGATTGTAAACATCTTAGTAACAGGAGAGATCTATGAACCAAACCTTGCATTCAATTATCAAAACCTGTGCCATGGTTTGGAGAATTAGATTTCATTCATTTATTGGTAGTGCATTGCAGTTGAATATTTCACAAACAAATTAGCACAGCTTTACCTTCTCCACACATGCCACAGGGATTTTTAAAATAATTCCCTCCATGCTTTTCTTGTTTTGAGGAAGTACACACCACTTATTTCCCTGAGCCACTATAACCCTCTTCTTACAGTGTTACTTTTATCTCTCAAATATTCTTTAGACCTTTGTACTCATTATTTTGTTGAACAAGAGTTTTTCCCATAGATAATAGTGTAAATAACAAAATGATGATGATATAGACCAACAGGATAATGAGAAAATAGTCTGTTACTTCATGGTTAATGTGATTTATCTCTTTATTCTGACACTGACTTACATGCTTTATATAATTTATATATTTCATACTGTACTAGGACTCTAGGGATATTCTTATTTTCTAATTTTACAACTGTGGACACAGATGCACACAACTAATTTCCTTGCTTTTCTTGATGTCCCAACACAATCACCTCTGTCAAGCTCACCCTGGAACTGCTGAGTGGATATATTTTACTTTATACCCCTTCCTTTTCTTCCTTTATTTCCCCTTCCCACTGAAGCAGAACGACTTACTAGCTTCTGAATCACATGATTGTACATGATTGAGGACCAACTCTGGTGTCCAGAATTGGGTAAATGGTTTGCCATGGAGACAAGCACTGATTGCTCCCATCAAGGTGGGACCTTGGTGAACACTGGGGCATATTCCTGCAACATTCACCATCATCATGAAGTCCAGGCTTCATTTACTAAAATGAGTGCCCAAATTTGAATCTGAAAGCTTTAGTTGTTTTCAGATCTTAAGGTTTTGTTGTTTTACTTCAGAATTCATATAGGCTAAGTGTCAAGATATATGTGAGAAGTCACTATCCTATTGTCAATAATTACTGTTCAGTAAAAATGAATAGATATTTTCAATGTATATTTTTAGGTATAGAAACTGCTGACTCCAGATCACAGAGATTGTTGAACATTGTTGATGATAATTTGGAACATGCAGAAATAATGTTATTATCATCAGATCTCTTGTTTTTCTCCACAGATATCATTTAAATATTTTATGAAGATGACCAAACTTCCTAGTTACATTGTCATGAGAAACTCCTTTTATTCACAAGCCAGCTGTGGAATCTCAACAAACATTTTTCTTCTTCTCTTCCACATCCTCACCATTGTTTTTACTCACAGGTTTAAGCACCTTGACATGACAATTAGTCACTTGTCCTTGATCCACATACTGCTGCTCTTCACCATGATAATACTGGTGTCCTCAGACTTGTTTGGGTCACAGAATATTCAGAATGATGTAAGGTATAATTGTCTTTTTAAACAAGGTGCTGAGGGGTCTCTCCATTTGTACAACCTGCTTCCTGAGCATGCTCCAGGCCATCATCATCAGCCCCAACAGTTCCTCCTTGGCAAATTTCAAACATATTTCTCCAAATCACCCCCTAGGATTCTGCATCTTCTCATGGGTTCTCAACCTGTCTGTCAATAAGTAACCTTCTACTCTACTGTGGTCACTCCTAATGGGACTGAAGCCAGTCTTCTGTTTATTACCGACCACTGTTCTGTTTAGCCCATGAGCTATATGCACAGAAACTTATTTTTCACACTAATGACATTGAAAGATGTTACTTCATAGGGCTAATGGTCCTCTCTAGTGGCTACATAGTGATTATTTTGCAGAGAAATAAGAGATTCTCCCAGCACTTTTATAGCACCAGCCTCTTCCCAAGAGTCTCACCAGTGAAAAGGGCTTCCCAGGCCATCTTGCTGGTGGTGAGTTGTTTCGTCTTCATATATTGGGTGGACTTTACCTTCTCATTATCAGTAGTTATAACATGGAGAAGTAAACCTCTATTAGTGTGGTTCCAGATTATTGGGGTCAATAGCTATGCCATAGTTTGTCCTTTGGTGCTAACCCATGCAGATAAGCAAATATTCAAGACTGTGCAGATTCACATAAAGATAGACAAGATGCAGAATGGCCATCATCAAAAAATCTAGAAACAACAAATGCTGGAGAGGGTGTGGAGAAAAGGGAACCCTCTTGCACTGTTGGTGGGAATGTAAACTGATACAGCCACTATGGAGAACAGTATGGAGGTTCCTTAAAAAACTAAAAATAGAACTACCATACGACCCAGCAATCCCACTACTGGGCATATACCCTGAGAAAACCATAATTCAAAAAGAGTCATGTACCAAAATGTTCATTGCAGCTCTATTTACAATAGCCAGGACATGGAAGCAACCTAAGTGTCCATCATTGGATGAATGGATAAGGAAGATGTGGCACATATATACAATGGAATATTACTCAGCCATAAAAAGAAATGAAATGGAGGTATTTGCAGTGAGGTGGATGGAGTTAGAGTCTGTCATACAGAGTGAAGTAAGTCAGAAAGAGAAAAACAAATACAGTATGCTAACACATATATATGGAATCTAAGAGAAAAGAAAAAAGGTCATGAAGAACCTAGTGGCAAGACGGGAAGAAAGACACAGACCTACTAGAGAATGGACTTGAGGATATGGGGAGGGGGAGGGGTGAGATGTGACAGGGTGAGAGAGTGTCATGGACATATATACATTACCAAATGTAAAATAGATAGCTAGTGGGAAGCAGCCTCACAGCACAGGGAGATCAGCTTGGTGCTTTGTGACAACCTAGAGGGGTGGGATAGGGAGGGTGGGAGGGAGGGAGATGCAAGAGGGAAGAGATATGGGAACATATGTATATGTATAACTGATTCATGTTGTTATAAAGCAGAAACTAACACACCATTGTAAAGCAATTATACTTCAATAAAGATGTTTAAAAAAAAAAAAAGATAGACAAGATGAAAAGGCAGAGGGCTATGTACCAGATGAAGGAACAAGATAAAACCACAGAAAAACAACTAAATGAAGTGGAGATAGGCAACCTTCCAGAAAAAGAATTTAGAATAATGATAGTGAAGATGATCCAGGACCTCGGAAAATGAATGGAGGCAACGATAGAGAAGATGCAAGAAATGTTTAACAAAGACCTAGAAGAATTAAAGAACAAACAAACAGAGATGAACAATACAATAATGAAAATGAAAACTACACTAGAAGGAATCAATAGCAGAATAACTGAGGCAGAAGAATGGATAAGTGACCTGGAAGACAGAAGGGTGGAATTCACTGCTGCGGAACAGAATAAAGAAAAAATATTGAAAAGAAATGAAGACAGCCTAAGAGACCTCTGGGACAACATTAAACGCAACAACATTCACATTGTAAGGGTCCCAGAAGGAGAAGAGAGAGAGAAAGGACCAGAGAAAATATTTGCACAGGTTATAGTCGAAAACTTCCCTAACATGGGAAAGAAAATAGCCATCCAAGTCCAGGAAGCTCAGCAAGTCCCATACAGGATAAACCCAAGGAGAAACACACTGAGACACATAGTAATCAAATTGGCAAAAATTAAAGACAAAGAAAAATTATAAAGCAGCAAGGGAAAAATGACAAATAACATACCAGGGAACTCCCATAAGGTTAACAGCTGATTTCTCAGCAGAAACTCTACAAGCCAGAAGGCAGTGGCATGATATACTTAAGGTGATGAAAGGGAAGAACCTACAACCAAGATTACTCTACCCAGCAAGGATATCATTCAGATTCGATGGAGAAATCAAAAGCTTTACAGACAAGCAAAAGCTAAGAGAATTCAGCACCACCAAACCAGCTCTAAGTGGGAAACACAAGAGAAGAAAAGGATCTACAAAAACAAACCCAAAGCAATTAAGAAAATGGTCATAGGAACATACATATCGATAATTACCTTAAACGTGAATGGATTAAATGCTCCAACCAAAAGACACAGGCTTGCTGAATGGATACAAAAACAAGACCCATATATATGCTGTCTACAAGAGACCCACTTCAGACCTAGGGACACATACAGACTGAAAGTGAGAGGATGGAAAAAGATATTCCATGCAAATGGAAATCAAAAGGAAGCTGGAGTAGCAATACTCATATCACATAATATAGACTTTAAAATAAAGAATGTTACAAGAGACAAGGAAGGACACTACATAATGATCAAGGGATCAATCCAAGAAGAAGATATAACAATTATAAATATATATGCACCCAATATAGGAGCACCTCAATACATAAGGCAACTGCTAACAGCTGTAAAATAGGAAATTGACAGTAACACAAAAATAGTGGGAGACTTTAACACCTCACTTACACCAAAGGACAGATCATCCAAAATGAAAATAAATAAGGAAACAGAAGCTTTAAAAGGCACAATAGACTAGATAGAATTAACTGATATTTACAGGACATTCCACCCAAAAACAGCAGATTACAATTTCTTCTCAAGTGCGCTTGGAACATTCTCCAGGATAGATCACATCTTGGGTCACAAATCAAGCCTCAGTAAATTTAAGAAAATTGAAATCATATCAAGCATCTTTTCTGACCACAACACTATGAGATTAGAAATGAATTACAGGGGAAAAACGTAAAAAACACAAACACATGGAGGCTAAACTCTACATTACTGAATAACCAAGAGATCACTGAAGAAATCAAAGAAGAATAAAAAAATACGTAGAGTCAAATGACAATGAAAACACGACAATCTAAAACCTATGGGATGCAGCAAAAGCAGTTCTAAGAGGGAAGTTTATAGCTATACAAGCCTACCTCGAGAAACAAGAAAAATCTCAAATAAACAATCTAACCTTACACCTAAAGGAACTAGAGAAAGAAGAACAAACAAGACCCAAAGTTAGCAGAAGGAAAGAAATCATAAAGATCAGAGCAGAAATAAAAGAAATAGAAACAAAGAAAACAATAGCAAAGATCAATGAAACTAAGAGCTGGTTCTTTGAGGAGATAAACAAAATTGATAAACCATTAGCCAGACTCATCAAGAAAAAGAGGGAGAGGACTCAGATCAATAAAATTAGAAATGAAAAAGGAGAAGTCACAACAGACACTGCAGAAATACAAAGCATCCTAAGAGACTGCTACAAGCAACTCTATGTCAATAAAATGGACAACCTGGAAGAAATGGACAAATTCTTAGAAAGGTATAACCTTCCATGACTCAACCAGGAAGAAATAGAAAATATGAACAGACCAATCACAAGAAATGAAATTGAAACTGTGATTAAAAATCTTCCAACAAACAAAAGTCCAGGACCAGATGGCTTCACAGGTGAATTCTGTCAAACATTTAGAGAAGAGCTAGCACCCATCCTTCTCAAACTCTTCCAAAAAATTGCAGAGGAAGGGACACTCCCAAACTCATTCTATGAGGCCACCATCACCCTGATACCAAAACCAGACAAAGATACTACAAAAAAAGAAAATTACAGACCAATATCACTGATGAATATAGATGCAAAACTCCTCAACAAAATACTAGCAAACAGAATCCAACAGCACATTAAAAGGATCATACACCATGATCAAGTGGGATTTATCCCAGGGATGCAAGGATTCTTCAATATACTCAAATCAATCAATGTGAAAAACCATATTAACAAATTGAAGGAGAAAAACCATATGATCACCTCAATAGACACAGAAAAAGCTTTTGACACAATTCAACACCCATTTCTGATAAAAACTCTCCAGAAAGTGGGCATAGAGGGAACCTACCTCAACATAATAAAGGTCATATATGACAAACCCACAGCAAACATCATTCTCAATGGTGTAAAACTGAAAGCATTTCCTCTAAGATCAGGAAAAGACAAGTATGTCCACTCTCACCACTATTATTCAACATAGTTTTGGAAGTCCTAGCCATGGCAATCAAAGGAGAAAAAGAAATAAAGGGAATACAACTTGTAAAAGAAGAAGTAAAACTGTCACTGTTTGCAGATGACATGATACTATACATAGAGAATCCTAAAGATGCCACCAGAAAACTAGGAGAGCTAATCAGTGAATTTAGTAAAGTTGCCAGATACAAAATTAATGCACAGAAATCTCTTGCATTCCTATACACTAATGATGAAAAATCTGAAAGAGAAATTAAGGAAACACTCCTGTTTACCACTGCAACAAAAAGAATAAAATACCTAGGAATAAACCTACCTAGGGAGACAAAAGACCTGTATGCAGAAAACTATAAGACACTGATGAAAGAAATTAAAGATGATACCAACAGATGGAGAGATATACTATGTTCTTGGATTGGAAGAATCAATATTGTGAAAATGACTATACTACCCAAAGCAATCTACAGATTCAATGCAATCCCTATCAAATTACCAATGGCATTTTTTACAGAACTAGAACAAGAAATCTTAAAATTTGTATGGAGACACAAAAGACCCAGAATAACCAAAGCAGTCTTGAGGGAAAAAAACGGAGCTGGAGGAATCAGACTCCCTGACTTCGGACTATACTACAAAGCTACAGTAATCAAGACAATATGGTGCTGGCACAGAAAGAGAAACATAGATCAATGGAACAAGATAGAAAGCCCAGAGGTAAACCCATGCACCTATGGTCAACTAATCTATGACAAACGAGGCAAGGATATACAATGGAGAAAAGACAGTCTCTTCAATAAGTGGTGCTGGGAAAACTGGACAGCTACATGTAAAAGAATGAAATTAGAACACTCCCTAACACCATACACAAAAATAAACTCTAAATGGATTAGAGACCTAAATGTAAGACTGGACACTATAAAACTCTTAGAGGAAACATAGGAAGAACACTCTTTGACATAAATCACAGCAAGATCTTTTTTGATCCACCTCCTAGAGTAATGGAAATAAAAACAAAAATAAACAAATGGGACCTAATGACACTTAAAAGCTTTTGCACAGCAAAGGAAACCATAAACAAAATGAAAAGAAAATCCTCAGAATGGGAGAAAATATTTACAAACGAATCAATGGAAAAAGGATTAATCTCCAAAATATATAAACAGCTCATGCAGCTCAATATTAAAAAAACAAACACCCCAATCCAAAAATGGGCAGAAGACCTAAATAGACATTTCTCCAAAGAAGACATACAGATGGCCAAGAAGCACATGAAAAGCTGCTCAACATCACTAATTATTAGAGAAATGCAAATCAAAACTACAATGAGGTATCACCTCACCCCAGTTAGAATGGGCTTCATCAGAAAATCTACAAACAACAAATGCTGGAGAGGGTGTGGAGAAAAGGGAACCCTCTTGCACTGTTGGTGGGAATGTCAATTGATACAGCCACTATGGAGAACAGTATAGAGGTTCCTTAAAAAACGAAAAATAGAATTACCATATGATCCAGCAATCCCACTACTGGGCATATACCCAGAGAAAACCACAATTCAAAAAGACACATGCACCCGAATGTTCATTGCAGCACTATTTACAATAGCCAGGTCATGGAAGCAACCTAAATGCCCACCGACAGATGAATGGATAAAGAAGATGTGGTACATATATACAATGGAATATTACTCAGCCATAAAAAGAAACGAAATTGAGTTATTTGTAGTGAGGTGGATGGAGTTAGAGTCTGTCATACAGAGTGAAGTAAGTCAGAAGGAGAAAAACAAATACAGTATGCTAACACATATATATGGAATCTAAGGGGAAAAAAAAAAGAGGTCATGAAGAACCTAGTGGTAAGATGTGAATAAAGACACAGACCTACTAGAGAATGGACTTGAGGATATGGGGAGGGGGAAGGGTAAGCTGTGACAAAGTGAGAGAGTGGCATGGACATATATACGCTACCAAACGTAAAATAGATAGCTAGTGGGAAGCAGCCTCACAGCACAGGGAGATCAGCTTGGTGCTTTGTGACAACCTAGAGGGGTGGGATAGGGAGGGTGGGAGGGAGGGAGATGCAAGAGGGAAGAGATATGGGGACATATGTATATGTATAACTGATTCACTTTGTTATAAAGCAGAAACTAACACACCATTGTAAAGCAATTATACTCCAATAAAGATGTTAAAAAAAAAAAAAAGGAGGCTGTGGTACATATATACAATGGAATGTTACTCAGCCATAAAAAGAAACGAAATTGGGTCATTTGTTGAGACGTGGATGGATCTAGAGACTGTCATACAGAGTGAAGTAAGTCAGAAAGAGAAAAACATATATCGTATATTAACGCATATATGTGGAACCTAGAAAAATGGTACAGATGAACCGGTTTTCAGGGCAGAAATTGAGACACAGATGTAGAGAACAAACGTATGGACACCAAGAGGGGAAAGCCGCGGGGGCAGGTGGGGGTGAGGGTGTGATGAATTGGGCGATTGGGATTGACATGTATACACTGATGTGTATAAAATTGATGACTAATAAGAACCTGCTGTATAAAACAATAAATAAAATAAAATTCAAAAAAAAAAGATTGTGCAAACTCTTTGGGGGAAGAAGTAATAAAGTTCAAAAAAAATTAATGGAAATTTATAACTAATATAATTTAACAGTCCCCAAATAATTTTACAGGTTATTTTTCTGAATAAATAAATTCATTGAGAGTTATTACAAATTCTCTGTTATATTTGTTATATTAACCTTTGTAATGTGGTTGGCCAATACAATTGAGTCAATTGTACACACCAATTATATCTATAGGCTTTTATTTGCTTTCCATTCATTTTTGCATCTCAGACTAGACTTCTGGAACCTTTGTCTTTTTCTTCAATTAAATTATTGGGAAGTATTTTATTAAACATTGATTATAGATAAATTCTCCCTCTTGATCTAAAGTGTCTAACTTTTCTTGTTTTGTTTTGGGTTTTTTTTATCCATGCCATGCAACATGGGGAACTGCAGCATGCAGGATCTTATTTCCCCAACCAGGGGTTGAGCCTGTGCCCCCTGCAGTGGAAGTGCAGAGTCTTAAACACTGGACCTCCAGGGAAGTCCCTTTTCTTGATTTCTTAAAGTCAAAAAGTATAGTTGATTCTCATTATTTGTGGGAGTTATGTTCTACAATGTTACTTAAAACACTGAATTAGCAGATACTGATTCATTGTTCCTAGAAGAAATGCAAGGTTAGGTTAGTGTGGCCCTGGGGTCACAACATTTTTATCAATTGATAAATACATAACCGTGTTTTATGTGTATTTCTGTTTAAAGACAATTTATTGTCTTTAATATGTTTATTTTTTCATATTTATTTTTATTTATTATTTAATATTTATTATTAATTTACATTGAACTCATGGTCAACAGCACTGTAACTCATGCCTCAAGGTGAGTGTAACATATAATGTTTTTGGTAAGGCACATCACAGACATCCATGCTTAGTCACACTAGACAGCACATCAGCACTACACTTGGGGGCGATCTTAAACAGGAAAATCACCAAAACGCAAAATTGTGGCTCTAAATATTTCACAAAAATGACCTTGTTTACTTTATAAAAGCTGAAACAAGAAGATGGAGCATTGCCTTGTTGACTTTTGTGGGGAATGTACATATCAGATAGCTCAAGTTTTTTGCTTTTCTATGCACATTTCTGAATCATTATAGAAATACTGTGAATATTGTTTTGGGGGTTATAAATAAATTTTAATAAGTAAAACTACACATATGAATACACAGTTAAAGAGGTTTGCTATATATAGTTTTATGTTTAAAATTTCTTACAGTTTTAAGATAATATTTTCTTTTCTCTTGGCTTCCATTAGAGATTTTGTAAATTGTACTGAAACTCACGATATTTTTTTAGGTAGCTTGCTTTCCTCTGTTTTGCCTAAATTCATTTTTTCTCTAAACATTGGTGTTCCTATTAACTATGCTGTGTCTGTTTATGAATACCCAACTTTAAAAATCATGCTTACGGGGCTTCCCTGGTGGCGCAGTGGTTGAGAATCTGCCTGCTAATGCAGGAGACACGGGTTCGAGCCCTGGTCTGGGAAGATCCCACATGCCACGGAGCAGCTGGGCCCGTGAGCCACAGCTGCTGAGCCTGCGCGTCTGGAGCCTGTGCCCCGCAACGGGAGGGGCCGCGATAGTGAAAGGCCCGCGCACCGCGATGAAGAGCGGTCCCCGCACCGCGATGAAGAGTGGCCCCCACTTGCCGCAACTAGAGAAAGCCCTCGCACGAACCGAAGACCCAGCACAGCCAAAAATAAATATAAATAAATAAATAAATAAAATAAAAAATAAAAAAAAAAGAGTAAATTCTATAAAAAAAAAAAATCATGCTTACGTCTTGGTAGGTTGTATGATTCTAGGAATTTATCCATTTCTTCTAGGTTGTCCTGTTGTTGGTGTATAATTGTTTATAGTAGTTTCTTGTGATCCTTTGTATTTCTTTGGTATCAGTTGGAATGTCTCCTCTCTCGTTTCTGATTTCATTTGAGTCTTCTCTCTCTCTCTTTTTTCTTCTTGGTAAGTTTAGCTAAAGTTCTGATACTTTCTTTTCAAAAAACCCCAACTCATGATTAGATTGATATTTTCTATTGCTTTCTCCCTTCTTTTCATTTATTTCTGCTTTGATCTTTGTTATCTCTTTTCTTCAGCTAACTTTGGTCTTACTTTTTCTTCTTTTTCTAGTTCCTTGAAGTGTAAAGTTAGGTTATTTGAGATCTTTCTTTTTTCTTAAGGAAGATCTTTATCACTATGAACTTTCCTCTTAGAATTGCTTTTGCTGCATCCTATATATTTTGGTATATTGTGCTTCCTTTGTGTTTTTCCAAGATATTTAAAATTTTTCCGTTTGAATTCTTCTTTGACTCATACGTTGTTCAATATTGTGTTGTTTAATTTCCATATATTTGTAGATTTTTCCATCTTTCCTCTTGTTTTTGATGTCTAGCTTCATACTATTGTGGTCAGAAAAGATTGTTGGTATGACTTCAATTTTCTTAAATTTTCTGAGTCTTGTTTTATGTCCTGTCATACAATCTATCCTGGAGAATATTCCATGTGGACTTGATAAGAATGTATATTCTGTTGCTGTTGGATGGAATATTCTGTATATGTCTGTTGATCCTATTTGGTCCAAAGGAGGGTTCAATTCCAATGTTTCCTTGTTGATTTTCTGTCTCATGTTCTATCCATTGTTGATAGTGGGGTATTGAAGCCCCCTGCTATTACTGTATTGTCCATTTCTCCCTTCAGATAGGGTGTGTATATATTCATAACTCTTGTATCTTTTAGATGTATTGACCCATTTATCATTATATAATGACCTTCTTTGTCTCTTGTCACCATTTTTGGTTGCCACTTATTTGGAATATTATCTTCCATCCCTTTTTTGGGAAATATTATCAACCCATTTCCCCAGATGAAATAGGTCTCCTGTAGGCAATACATACTTGGGTCTTGCTTTTCTTATCCATCCAGCCACTCTGTGCCTTCGGATTGAATTAAATCCATTTTCATTTAGAGTAATTATTGATATGTAAGGACCTACCACTGCCATCTTATTGTTTGCCTTCTCCTTTGTTTTGTATCTCCAGTGGTTTTTTTCCCCCCCTGTGTTTCTGCCTACCTTTGTAAATTGGTGGTTTTCTATGATGGTACACTCTATCTCCTCTTTTTTATGTCTAGTGAATCTACTCTAGAATTTTGCTTTGTGGTTACCATAAGGCTTACATAAAACATCTCATACATAAAACTGCCCATTTTATGCAGATAGCAACATATATTTGTTTATCTAATAAAGGTTCCACCCTTTTACTGCTCCCCTTATATATTTTTGATGTAAAAGTTTACCTCTTTTTATACTGTGTATTCATTAACAAATTATAGTATTCATAGTTATTTATAATGATCTTATCCTTTAACATTTATACTATAAGTAGGTGGTTGACATGCCATTCTAATAGAGAGTTATAGTTTTCTAATTATGACTGTCTATTTTCACCATTACCAGAGTGTTGTGTACTGTCATATGTCTTTATGTTGCTGATTGATGTCTTTTCACTTCAGCTTATAGAACTCCTTTTAGCATTTCTTTCAAGGCAGATCTAGTGGTGGTGAACTCCCTCAACTTTTGTTTATATGGGAAGCCTTTATTTCTTTTTCATATCTGAAGGATAACTTTTCTGGATAAAATATTCTTGACAGGAAATTTTTATCTTTTAACATTCTGAATATGTCATTTCACTCTCTCCTGGCTTGTAGGATTTCTGCTGAGAAATCCACTGATAGCCTAATGGGAATTCCTTTGTCAGTTACTTTCCTTTTTTCTTTCACTGCCTTTAAGATTCTTTTTCTTTTTTTTAACCTTTTGATTCCTTCCATCAATTCCCTCCCCCATCCTACTACCCTACTCTAGCTTATGGCAATTACCTATCTGTTTTCTGTATCTATGAGTTTTTTTTTTTTAACTCCACATATAAGAGAAATCATATGGTTTTGTCTTTCTCTGTTTGACTTATTTCACTTAGCATAATGTCCTTGAGGTCTATCCATGTTGCCACAAATGACAAGATTTCATCTTTTTAAATGGCTGAATAATATTTATGTCTATATGTCTGTGTATCACATTTTCCTTACCCATTCATCTGTCAAATGGAAATTTAGGTTTTCATGGTTTGATTATTGTAAATGATGCTGCAATGAACATGGGGGTGCATATATCTTTTTGAGCTAGTGTTTTTGTTTTCTTTGGATAAATACCCAGAACTAGAATTTCTCGGTAAAGATCCTTTCTTAATCATTGATTTTTGACAGTTTTATTATAATATGCCTTGGAGAAGGTCTTTTTGCATTGAGATAATAAGGTGTTCTATTAGCTTCATGGGCTTGGATATCCAAGTCCTTCTCCATGTTTGGGAAGTTCTCAGCTATTATTTCTTTAAATAAACTTTCTGTCTCTTTCTACTTCTCTTCTGGTACACCAATTATTCTTATATTTGCTCTTCTGATTAAATCCAATAGCTCTCACAGAATTTCTTTACTTTTTAAAAATCTGAGTTTTCTCTCCTCTTATAATTGAATTATTTCTATATTCCTATCCTCCAACTCACTTATTCTTTGTTTGATCTGGTCTGCCCTGTTAGCAATATTCTCTATTTCAATCTTTATCTCAATATTGAATTCTTCAGCTTCAGAATTTCTGTTTGGTTCTTTTTTTTGTTCTTAATAATTTCAATACCTTTAGTAAAACGCCCCTTCATTAATTTTATTAATTTTATTCCTGAGTTTACTAAAATGTCTTTCTGAGTTTTCTTGTAGCTCACTGAATTTCTTCATAATGGCTATTTTGAATTCTTTATCAGTTAGATCAAAATATTTCATGCCTTGACTTTGGTTGCTGGAGAATGATCATTTTCCTTTTGTGATACCATGTTTCCTTGATTTTAAAAATTCTTTTTGAAAGTATGTCCTTCTGCTTTCACAAGTGAAGTAGTAGACAACTCCTTAAGATTTTTTAATGTCTTCTTTTGTTCTTACAATTCAACAGATTGGCTATTAGAAACTTTTCTTTTCTATTCCAGGTGGTGGTGCTATATGTGCAAGTTTGTTGTTCCTTTTTCCAGAGCTGGCTTTTGTGGATGCCCTTGAGTGCACACACAGAGCCAGCAGCAGAGTGTGGGGAGGTGTGGGTTTAGAACCTGAAGCTTTGTGGGTGCACATGGACTGGTGGGGGGATCGTTGAGTGGGGCACATCTAGAAGTCCATGGGCAGACCTCCTGTTGAAGTCCCAAAGCAGACAGGAGGAAATGCATCCAAAGGAAATGTGTTCCTTCAATTTCCTTTGCTATTTTTATCTGCTTTCCTTCTTTTTCTCTCACTCCTCTCAGCCACGGAATTTTTTCCTCAGAAATATGGGTGCTGCTGGAGAAAAATAGGTCCTTCTACCTGCAACTCACACAACTGTTGCAGCTCACCAATTTTGCTTTCTTCTTGCTCTGTAGGAGAGGCTGCTGCTTCCCACCACCTCTGCTGGAGAAGCTGCTGCTAAAAGCTCAGCCCCTTGCAGTGTCACCCTGGGTGACACTTGGCAAGTGTCCACCCTCTCCTCTGCCTCCAAACTTATCTCTATTCTGCTCTGATGGCATGCCAAATTCTCCTCTCAGGCAGGCTGGACCTCCACGAATTCTCTAGTGCCTGTAGGTATTCACCCAATTTTGTATTCTCTAGCTTCCTTTTTTTCTGATTGCAGCAAGTGGGAGTGGGGCAGGCTCACCAACTCCCTTGGTTCTGTAGCTCCCACCAAGGTCCTATCCTCCCACTTTAGGTTGCACAGGGGGATAGAAATCTTCCAGGTGCCCTGGTGTAATGTGTAGAGGCATTTATGTTTGGTTATGGATCTTCATTTAGTTGTTAATCAAAGGGGAAAGAAAAGAGGAATGACACATAGCAACATGATGCTGAAGTCACCTGAGAATATTGTTTGGGATTGTATTTTGGGGGTCACTTATTAGTTTACAAACTTTGATGTTCAAATCTCTCCCTAGGTTTGCGAAGTTTTCCACCATTATTTCTTTAAATTATTAATCTCCCTCTCTGCTCCTTCTGGTATTCCACGGATACCTAGATTAGTTGTACTAATGGTGTCCCATAAGTCCTATAGACTTTTTTCATTTGTTTTCATTTTTCTTTTTGCTTCTCTGACTGGATAATTTCAAAAGCATCAGCTGACTTATTCTTCCTTCTGCTTTGTCCTATCTGATGTTGAATCACTCTATTAAATTCTCCAAGCCAGTCATTGTATTCTTCAGCTCCAAAATTTCTTTTTAGTGCTTTTTAATGTTTTCTATCTCATTATTGACTTCTCATTTTGTTTTTGTATTGTTTTCCTGACTTTGTTAACTTGTGCATCTGTGTTTTCTTATAGCTTTCTGAACATCTTTAGAAAAATTATTTTGAATACTTTGTTGGGCTATTTATGTATCTCCATTTCTTTGGGTCAGTTATTGTAAGTTTACTGTGTTCCTTTCATGGTGTCATTTTCTCTGATTTTTAAACTTCTTGTCACCTTGTATAGTTACCTATGTATTTGACAAAGCAGTCACCTCTGACTTTATGGACTGATTTCTGTGATGAAAAACCTTTACCTGCATGTTGGAACATGCTGGAGCATCCAGTGACCCTAGGTTTAGTGGTGCACATCACCAAGTGCAGTTTGGTGTGTTGTGGCTCTGAGTCTGGGACGTGTGTAATATTTTGTTGGGTCAGGCTGCTGTGATCCACAGCATCAACAACTCTGTGGTCCTTGGCAAGCACTGCCAGGGGTCTGCAGTGGCTGCAAGCGTGTTTGTGATCCTCAACTTTGCTCCCAGTCTAGTGGCTAGGACCAGAGTAGGCAGTGGTTGTCAGAATAGTGGTGTGCACATACTCATTTGTGGATGCCAGCTCTAAGTGCCTATGAGTAGCAGTGGCCGACTTCTAATGTACACATAGTGGTAGGCAGTGGCCAATAACAAGGACCTGGTCCAACTGTGGGCACACTGGCAGCTGTGGGGGCCCTAGCTGTCAGCGTGCATTCCTGTGACTGCAAGTTCTTGCCATGTGTGCATGGCAGTGGGTGTCAGTGACTGAAGTTGAACCTGATCATGCAGATATACAGCTGAAGGTGCTAGATGCAGGTAAGCCCTGTGGTGCAGGCCAGTGACAGGAGACAGAGCCAGATCTAGGCCTACAAGTAACTGTTGGGTGTGGGTGTGGGAGAGAGAGTGGGAAGAGACTCAGTGACTGGTATTTGTGGGGTGAAAGCCAGTTAAATCTGAAGGTGGACCACAGCAGCTCTGCTGGCCATTGGTTTCTTCAGTGGCAAAAGTTGATGGGTTTTTCTGCAGAGTAGGTCCCTAGGAATTGTGGTCACTCTTGTTGCATGGCTGTTATTGGTATCCCCTGATATTCATTCTTGTTTCTAGCCATCCTTATACATCTCAATTTTGTCATTCTGTGGGTGGGATGTAACCTAAGTGAGACCTAATGTGGTGCCAGCTTGGGAAGCTGGTTGCTTCCTCCACTCTTCCCTTGTCAGTGAAAGAAACTCTTTCCAGATGGGGAGTTTTCTCTTGGCAATGAGCAGTGCCAGTCTGGGGTTGGGATGATGCAGGCAAAATAAAACTGTTCTTTCTATCTTTATACAGTTATTCCCAGGGTTTTTTGTTTGTTTGTTTGTTTCACTGTGTTGCTGAACTTTCTTAAGTGGAATCCTGAGCTCTCCCAGAGCTGTTTTGTTTATGGATAGCTGTCTAATTGCTGACCTTTGTGGAGAGATAGAGGTTGGGGTTTCCTACTTTATCATCTTGGTGACATCACTTCTACACTAGGGCTATTTCTGAGTGGAACTGGTGACTTGTGCTTTTTAGATAGTTCTGGATATTAGTCCAGGGCCCCAGCTCTAAGGCTGATTGAATCCAGGCATTGCCTTTTCTTGTATCCTCCTGAAAAAGTCTCTCTCTTGTCATTCTTCTAACCAGTAACACTAAAGTCACAGATATAATGTTTTCAAAGAACTTATCTTCTAAAGAACTATATCAGCCAAGCTTGTGCTTTGAGATGTTTTTTTCCAGTTATAATAGAAACCAGCTTAGCTGAACTGACTTTTTAGGGGAACGTTATGTGTCACACACCTAAGACACTCACCCTACAGGTGGTCAGGGAATGCCATCAGCAAAGAATCCATCTTAATAATTTTAGCAAAAAGACTCATGTGGTCATCAAGGTCTGCCCTATTCTGGTCAGGAGCACACTATTGATCTGGTCACTGTTGAGAAAACAATGAGGTCTTTGATTGGTCAGAACAAGTCGCATACTTCCTTACCTTCTTCTGTTTGGGCAACAGAGAAATGTGTTGCATATAAGAAGAGTGCTCATTTTAACAGAACTAAGAAGCAACCTTGTTAGATAGGCAAACATTTTAGAAATTCAATTTTCCTACAGTGTGTGATATTCCCTGATAATATTAGTTACCTTTGTCCAAACGTGTCATGTACCAGTATCCTCTTTATAAAAATAATTTTGCTGAACAGGGCATTGTAAGGTAAGCAAGTTTATCTTCATTTCCTTCAACTGTACATTCTTCTCACATTCATTGATACTTCTGTCTCCATGGGGTACCCTGAAAAGGCCTTCCATCATCATCAACCTCTTTTCCAAAGGCTTGAAAAGATGAAAAGTTAAGATGGCTATTAATCATCAATGGGTGGGAGGTTATGTAAATTCATTTAAAAATCGTTTAAAAATTCAAGATTTTATGCTAACCAATTCTTAAACACAATGTGTGTTCCTGGTTAGGTTAAATAAAAATTTTTTTCCTTGCATACAACCTTTTTGGATAAAAGATCTGAATAAAAATAAACAATGTCTTAGAAAATGTAAAGTTTTAATTACTAACTGAGACATACCAGACATTATTGACTATGAGACAGCACAGGAAGCCTTGAGCTCCTGCACGTTCTACCCAAAACATCTCTGGATATCACCCACACTCATGAGAAGGATAAACTGATGTCATAGACAAACAATATCATTTGAATCTAACTGCCTTGATCAGGCCCTGAGAAACTAAGGACTAAACTAATTTATTCAGGCTGCACTGGCCACCCCAGGGTAGAACTCCCTAGGATAGGAGACCACACTGGGAGCCTTGTTAACCTGATTGACTAATACATGCCTTTTTGAGGTGCCCTAACATTGTTAACTCTTTGTTTCCAGGGTACTGCATGTACCTCCTGAGAATGTCCTTCTTGTGTGGAAACCCTGCTTATCATGACACTGCCTCTGCCCTGTCTCTTCTCTGGGGCTGGATATGGCTCCAGGGATCCAAGTTCCTGATGCACCTCTCTCTTAGTTATTTGGATGCCAAAATGCCTTGCCACTGTGTTGCACACTGCCCCCAGTGTTCTAAGTTACAACTTCGACCTACTATCACAGAAGCCACACTATTGTTTCTCTATGCCCTGCCCACAGGGTCCTGAGTTGGGTCTTTAAGCCACCATCACTGAGCTATGATGTTGTTGCTCTGTGTCCTACACCCTGGGACCTGAGTCAGGACTCTGACCTGCCATCCCCAGGGCATGCTTCCATTGCACCCCACAGCTGGTCCAGGTCATTGCTATGCCTTTTAATCCCTGGTCCCATGCTGCTTCATCCTGCTTCTCCCCAAGGACCGAGTCACTAGTACGAGCTCCAGTAACTCAGACTCTCATTCCATAGTGACTTTCACATGTCTACATTTCACACACCACCACCACTGCCACAGCAAGTGCTCCTGTGCCACAGGCCCCAGGTGTCACTATAGTTCTGCAAAACCTTTAGTCGAGGACATGAATCTGCTGATGCTCTGAGTACCTGTGTCCCAGACCTGGCACTAAGAGGAATTTACTCAGCTAGAACTTTCCCAATGGGCAAAAAGGAGAACAAGAGGACCCCAGTAGCTTTTTGCACTGATGGCCTCAATAGACTTAGCCTCCACTGTCACCACACACACCTGCAGTATTACCTTAGTCTTGGTCATCATGGAATCCTAGAGTCTTTCCCAAAGTTGACCTCAGCTGATGGAGATTCAAGGAGACCATAACACTGCACCCTCCCTGGAACCAGAGATGTTACACCCCACCTCACAGGTGCCCTCACAGTCATCTTCAACTGAAGGTCTTTCCAAACTGAAGTCAGTCCATAAAGACTGGAAGAAGTGACTGCTCACTCAAATGTACAGATATCAATGCAAAGGCATTAGAAACATGAAAAAACAAGGAAACATGACATCACCAAAGGAACAGAATAATTTTTAAGTAAACAACCCCAAAGAAATTTAGATCTGTGAGTTACCTAAAAAAAAAAAAAAAAAAAAAAAAAGAATTCCAAATGATTATATTAAGGAGGTGCAATGAGATTCAAGAAAACACAGACAACTCAATAACTCAGGAGAACGATATATTGAAATGAAAAATACAGTAAGGAGATTCAACAGCAGGCTTACTCATGCAGAATCTGTGAACTTGAATACAGATCTTTTGAAATTATCTAGTCAGAGGAGAAAAACGAAATAAGAATGAGAAAAGTGGAGACAGTCTATGTGAATTGTGGGACATCAGTAAGTGAAATAATGTTTGCATTATGGGAGTCCCAGAAGGAGAAGGGAGAGAGGGAGAAGAGGCAGAAAGCTTATTTAAGAACTAATGTGAAAAACTTCAAAAATCTTCGGTGATATATGGATATCCATGTACATGAAGCTCAAAGATCCCCAAACAGACTCAACTAAAAGAGATCTTCATTGGAAGATCAGCAAGAGTGAATAAAAAGGACAAAGCCAACTACAAAATAATCAGAAAACAATTTAAAAATGGTAATTGTAAACCTTACTTATCAATAATTATTCTAAATGTAAATAGTTTAAATTTCTCAAGAGACATAGAATGTTGAATAGAAAAAAAAAAGATTCAATTATCTATTGTCTATAAGACACACACATAAGATTTAAGGACACACATCTGCTGAAAGTGAAGGGATGGAAAATGTATTCCTTCTGAAACTTTTCCACAAACTTGAAGGTGGAGGCAGTTCCAAACTTATTTTATAAGGTCAGTATTATCCGGATGCAAAACCAGATAAGGACACATAAGAAATAAAATTATAAGCCAATATTTATTCCCTGATGACAATAGATGCTAAAATCTTCAACAAAGTACTAGAAAACCTAATTCAAGAGCATATTAAATGCATTATACACCATGATCAAGTGAGATTTATGCTTCAAATGCAGTGAGGCTTCAATACACAAAAATCAAGTTGTGATATCCATCATTAACAGAATAAAGAATAAATTCATATGATCATCTCAGTAGGTGCAGAAAAAGTATTTGACAATATTTAACACCCTTTTATTACAAAACTCTCAATAAATTGAGTATAGAAGAAACATAACTAAACATAATAAAGGTCATATATGACAAACTGACTGCTAATATCATACTCAATGATGAAGGATTATAAACTTTTTCTCTTAGGTCAGAAATAAGAATGCTCCCTCTTACCACTTCTATTCAGCATAGTACTTGATGTCCTAGCCAGAATAATCAGCCAAGAAAAAGAAATAAAAGACATTCACACTCGAGAGGAAGAAGTAAAATTGTCTTTGTAGATGACATGATCTTGTATCTAGAAAATACTAAAGACTTCACAAAAAAAACTCTTAGGAGTAAAAAATGAATTCAGTAAAGTGGCAGAAAAAAAATCAATATACAAAAATCAGTTGCATTTCTGTAAACTAACAATGAACTATCTGAAAGAGAAATTAAAAAATCAATACCATTTACAATTGCATCAAAACATTAAGATACATAGAAATGAATTTAACCAAGGAGTTGAAAGATCTGTACACCAAAACTATAAGACTTTTACCAAAGAAATTGAAGGGGACAAAGATAAATGGAAAAAAACAATCCCACGTTCTTGGGTTGGAAGAATTAATATTGCTAAAATGTTCATACTACCTGAAGCAATCCACAGGTTCAGTAAAATTCCTATCAAAATCCCAATGGCATTTTAAACAGAAATAGAAAAAAAACTATCTTAAAATTTGTATGAAAGCACAAAAGAATACAAATAGGTAAAGCCATTTTAAGGAAGAAGAACAAAACTGGAGACATCACAATTCCCTTTTTCAAACTGTATTAGAAAGCTATAGTAATCAAAACAGTATGGTACTGGAATAAAAGCAGGCACTTAGACCTATGGAACAGATTGAGAGCCCAGCAGTAAACCTACACATACATGTTCAGCTAATCTTTGACAATGGTTCAAAAAACACTCAATGGCGAAATGATATCCTCTTTAATAAATGATGTTGAAAAATTGGATATCCACATGCAAATGAATAAAACTAGACCCTTATCTTACATAACTCAGAAAAATTAACTCGAAATGGATTAAGGACTTAAATATAAGACCAGAAATTGTAAAACTCCTAGAAGAAAACATAGGGAAAAAAATCTCTTTGACATTGGTCTTGGCAATAAATTTTTTTGATAGGATTCCCTAAGCACAGACAACAATAGCTAAAATAAACAAGTGGGAATTCATCAAACTAAAAAGCTTCTGTACAGCAAAGAAAACAACCAATAAATTGAAAAGGTAACCTACAGAATGGATGAAAATATTTTCAAACCATGTATCTGATAACAGGTTAATATAAAAAATATATAAAGAACATATATAACCCAATAGCAACCACCAACATAATCCAACTAAAAATGGGCAAAGGACTTGAATAGACATTTTTCTAAAATAGAAATCCAAATATCCAACCAGTACTTGAAAAAATGCTCAATTTTACTATCAGGGAACTGCAAATTAAAACCTCAATGAGGTATCACCTCACACATGTTAGGATGTCTCTTGTCAAACTGACAAGAGATAAAAAGTGTTGGAGAGAATGTGAAGAAAAGAGAATATTTACGGACTCTTGGTGGGAATGTGTCAGTAAAACCATTATGGCAATATATTGATACATATGTTCCTTTAAAAATTAAAATTAGAACTATCATATGATCAAGCAATCCCACTCCTGGTATTGTCCAAAGGAAACAAAATCGTATCTTGAAGAAATATCTGTACTCCCATGTTCATTGTGGCATTTTTCACATAGCTAAGATACGGGAAAAAAATTGAAATGGGTTAAAAAAGTGGTTTAGGGGTTCCCTGGTGGCGCAGTGCTTGAGAATCTGCCTGCCAATGCAGGGGGCACGGGTTCGAGCCCTGGTTTGGGAAGATCCCACATGCCGTGGAGCAACTAGGCCCGTGAGCCACAATTACTGAGCCTGCGTGCCTGGAGCCTGTGCTCCGCAAAGGGAGAGGCCGCGATAGTGAGAGGCCCACGCACCGTGATGAAGAGTGGCCCCCACTTGCCACAACTAGAGAAAGCCCTCGCACAGAAACGAAGACCCAACACAGCCATAAATAAATAAATAAATAAATAAATAAATAAATAAAATGCAGTAATTTAGCTGTATATCCCCAGTGGGATATAGCCTAATGACAAAAAGAAGTGAAAATAAAACTTAAAATTTAAGAAAAAGAAAAAAAGTGGTTTAAAGTGTTCAAAGGTGAAGTACTCTTCAACACATGAATGGATAAAGAAAATGTGATGATACATACAAACACACACAGAGAAATATTGTTCAAAATAGAAGAAAATCTTGTCATTTGTGACAACATTGATGAATCTGGAGGGCATTATGCTAAGTGAAATAAGCCAGAAAGAGAATGACAAATACTATTTGATGTTACTTAAAAGTAATTTAAAAAGCTATTTTATGAAAAAAGGGTGTATAATACTGAGGGGCTGTGGGTAGGGAAAATGGGGAGATGTAGGTCAAAGCACAAAAACTTTCAGTTATAAGATAAACTAGTTCTTTTGGGAGGGGGGAGGTATAGTTGTTTACAATGTTGTGTTAATTTCTACAGTATAGCGAAGTGAAGTAGAGTTCCCTGTGCTATACAGCAGGTTTTCATTAGTTACCTATTTTATACATATTAGTGTATATATGTCAACCCCAATCTCCCAATTCATCCCAGCCTCTCTTTCCTGCCTTGGTGTCCATACGTTTGTTCTCTAAGTATGTGTCGCTATTTCTGCCTTGCAGACAGGTTCATCTGTACCATTTTTCTACATTCCACACATATGTGTTAATATATGATATTTGTGTTTCTCTTTCTGACTTACTTCACTCTGTATGACAGCCTATAGGTCCATCCACGTCTCTACAAATTAGCTAATTTTGTTCCTTTTTATGGTTGAGTAATATTCCATTGTATATATGTACCACATGTTCTTTATCCATTCTTCTGTCAATGGGCATTTAGGTTGCTTCCATGACCTGGCTACTGCAAATAGTGCTGCAATGAACATTGGGGTGCATGTGTCATTTTGAATTATGGTTTTCTCTGGGTATGTGCCCATTGGTGGGATTGAAGGGTCATATAGTAGTTCTATTTTTAGTTTTTTAAGTAACCTCCATACTGTTCTACATAGTGGCTGTATCAATTTACATTCCCACCAACAGTGCAAGAGAGTTCCCTTTTCTTCACACCCTGTCCAGCATTTATTGTTTGTAGCATTTTTGATGATGGCCATTCTGGCCAGTGTAAGGTGATACCTCATTGTAGTTTTGATATGCAATTCTCTAATAATTAGTGTTATTGAGCATCTTTTCACATGTTTGTTGACCATCTGTATATCTTCTTTGGAGAAATGTGTATCTAGGTCTTCCGCCCATTTTTTATTGGGTTGTTTGGTTTTTTGATGTTGAGCTGCCTGAGCTCTTTGTATATTTTGGAGATTAATCCTTTGTCAGTTGCTTTGTTGGCAAATATTCTCTTCCATTTTGAGAGTTGTCTTTTCATCCTGTTTATGGTTTCCTTTGTTGTGCAAAAGCTTTTAAGTTTCATTATGTCCCATTTGTTTATTTTTGTTTTTATTTCCATTACTCTAGGAGGTAGGTCAAAAAAGATCTTGTTGTGATTTATGTCAAAGAGTGTTCTTCCTATGTTTTCCTCTAACAGTTTTATAGTGTCCAATCTTACATTTAGGTCTTTCATCCATTTTGAGTTTATTTTTGTGTATGGAGTTAGGGAGTGTTCTAATATCATTCTTTTACATGTAGCTGTCCAGATTTCCCAGCATGACTTATTAAAGAGACCGTCTTTTCTCCATTGTATATTCTTGCCTACTTTTTCATAGATTAGTTGACCATAGGTGCGTGGGTGTGTGCATATATCTCTGGGCTTTCTATCCTGTTCCATTGATCTATATTTCTGTTTTTGTGCCAGTACCATAGTTTCTTGAGTACTGTACCTTTGTAGTATAGTCTGAAGTCAGGGAGCCTGTTTCCTCCAACTCTTTTTTTTTTGTTGTTATTTTTTTTTCCCTCAAGATTGCTTTGGTTATTCATGGTCTTATGTGTTTCTATACAAGTGTTAAGATTTTTTGTTCTAGTTCTGTGAAAAATGCCATTGGTAATTTGATAGGGACTGCACTGAATCTGTAGATTGCTTTGGATAGTATAGTCATTTTCACAATATTGATTCTTCCAATCCAAGAACATGGTATATCTCTTTATCTGTTTGTGTCATCTTTGATTTCTTTCATCAGTGTCTTATAGTTTTCTGAGTACAGGTCTTTTGCCTCCTTAGGTAGGTTTATTCCTAGGTATTTTATTCTTTTTGTTGCAGTGGTAAATGGGAGTGTTTCCTTAATTTCTCTTTCTAATCTTTCGTTGTTAGTGTATAGAAATGCAAGAGATTTTGTGCATTAATTTTGTATCCTGCAACTTTACCAGATTCATTGATTAGCTCTAGTAGTTTTCTGGTGGCATCTTTAGGATTTTCTATGTATAGTATCATGTCATCTGCAAACAGTGACAGCTTTACTTCTTCTTTTCCAATTTTGATTCCTTTTATTTCTATTTCTTCTCTGATTGCTGTGGCCAGGACTTCCAAAACTATGTTGAATAATAGTGGTGAGAGTGGACATCCTCTTCTTGTTCCTGATCTTAGAGGAAATGGTTTCAGTTTTCCACCATTGAGAATGATGTTTGCTGTGAGTTTGTTGTATATGACCTTTATTATGTTGAGGTAGGTTCCCTCTCTGCCCACTTTCTGGAGACTTTTAATCCTAAATTGGTGTTGAATTTTCTCAAAAGCTTCTTCTGCATTATTTGAGATGATCATTTGTTTTTTATTCTTCAGTTTGTTAATATTGTATATCCCATTGAATGATTTGCATATATCGAAGAATCCTTGCATCCCTGGGATAAATCCCTCTTGATCATGGTGTATGATCCTTTTAATTTGTTGTTGCATTCTGTTTGCTAGTATTTTGTTGAGGATTTTTGTGTCTATATTCATCAGTGATATTGGTCTGTAATTTTCTTTTTTTGTGATATCTTTGTCTGGTTTTAGTATCAGGGTGATGGTGGCCTCATAGAATGAGCATGGGAGTGTTTCTTCCTCTGGGAAGAGTTTGAGATGACTCATTCTGAGGACAGTGTATAGCATGGCGATTATAGTTAATAATATGGAACTGAATACTTGAAAATTGCTGAGAGTAGATATTAAGCATTCTCACCACACACACACATACAAACATACACACACAAAACACACACACACAGGATTTAACTATGTGAGGTGATGGGCATGTTAATTATCTTGATCTTGATAATATTTTCATAATCTATATGTCAAATCATCACATTGTGCACTTTAAATATATATGATTATATTTGTCAATTATTCCTCATTAGACTTGGAAAATAATAATAAAAAAGATGAAAAACCCCATTGAAATATGCAAAGGATTTGAATAGACATTTCTCTAAAGAAGATATACAAAGGCTACACAAGCACTGAAATGATGGTTGACTTCAGGTAGTCATTACAGAAACGCAAATCAAAACCACAATAAAATATCACTTCATACCTGCTAGGGTGTCTAAGACAGAAAAAACGGACAACAAGTGTATGCAAAGATGTAGAGTAATTTTAACCCTCATACATTGCTGGTGGGAGTGTAAAATGGTGTGGTCACTTTTAAAAACTGTGTATCACTTTCTCAAAATGTTTAACATAGAGTTACCATTCGATCAAGTAATTTTACTTTTAGTTATATACCTGAGATAAATAGAATTATATAGCCACACAAAAACTTAAGCACAAAATTTTTCATAACAAATTATTTATAATAGACAAAAATGAAAACCAAATACACATAATCTGATGAATGTATAACAAACTGTGTTATATCAATAAAATAGATTATTATTTAGCATTAAAAAGGAATGAAGTACTGATTTGTGCTATAACATACATAAACGCTGAAAACATTGTGCTAAGTGAAAAAAACAAACTACAAAAAACCGCACATTATATGATTTAATTTCTATGAATTTTCCAGATTAGGCAAATGTATGGAAGCAAAGTAAATTAGTGAGGGCTTATGGCTGGGGAAAGGGAGGATGAAGGTTGACTATTACTTGGTATAGTGTTTCTTTTTGCAATGATGAAATGCTCTAACATTAGATTGTGATGATAGTTGTACAACTCTAAATTACTAAAAACAATTTAATTGTATATATTTTACATAGGTGAACTTACAATATTTGAATTATATATCTATAAAAATGTTTTTAAAAATTCATGATTAAGAAAATTACAAGCCATAAACTGGGAAAAATATAATTTCAAAACATATAGCTGATAAAGAACTTATATGCAGAAAACATATAAAAGGTTATTCCCTGGTGTTCCAGTAGTTAGGACTCAGTGCATACACTGCTGGGGCCTGGGTTCTCTCCCTGGCTGGGGAACTAAGACCCTGCAAGCTGGACATATTTAAAGTGATGAAGGGGAAAACCTACAACCAAGATTACTGTACCCAGCAAGGATCTTATTCAGATTTGACAGAGAAATTAAAACCTTTACAGACAAGCAAAAACTAAAAGAATTCAGCATCACCAAACCAGCTTTACAGCAAATGTTAAAGGAACTTCTCTAGGCAGGAAACACAAGAGAAGGAAAAGACTTACAATAACAAACCCCCCAAAATTAAGAAAATGGTAATAGGAACATGCATATTGATAATTACTTTAAATGTAAATGGATTAAATGCTCCAAACAAAAGACAGACACTGGCTGAATGGATACAAAAACAAGACCCATATATATGCTGTCTACAAGAGACCCACTTCAGACCTAGGGACACATACAGTCTGAAATTGAGGGGATGGAAAAAGATATTCCATGCAAATGGAAATCAAAAGAAAGCTGGAGTAGCAATTCTCATAACAGACAGAATAGACTTTAAAATAAAGACTATTACAAGAGACAAAGACGGACACTACATAATGATCAAGGGATCAATCCAAGAAGAAGATATAACAATTGTAAATATTTATGCACCCAACATAGGAGCACCTCAATACATAAGGCAAATGCTAACAGCCATAAAAGGGGAAATCAACAGTAACACAATCATAGTAGGGGACTTTAACACCTCACTTTCACCAATGGACAGATCATCTAAAATGAAAATAAATAAGGAAACACAAGCTCTAAATGATACATTAAATAAGAGGGACTTAATTGATATTTATAGGACATTCCATCCAAAAGCAACAGAATACACTTTCTTCTCAAGTGCTGAAAGAACATTCTCCAGGATAGATCATATCTTGGGTCACAAATCAAACCTTGGTAAATTTAAGAAAATTGAAATCGTATCAAGTAATTTTTCCGATCACAAAGCTATGAGACTAGATATCAATTACAGGAAAAAATCTGTAAAAAACCCACAAACACATGGAGACTAAATGATACACTACTAAATAACCAAGAGATCACTGAAGAAATCAAAGAGGAAACCAAAAAATACCTAGAAACAAATGACAATGAAAACACAATGACCCAAAACCTATGGGATGCAGCAAAAGCAGTTCTAAGAGGGAAGCTTATAACAGTACAATCCTACCTTAAGAAACAAGAAACATCTCAAATAAAAAACCTAACCTTACACCTAAAGCAATTAGAGAAAGAAGAACAAAAAACCCCCAAAGTTAGCAGAAGGAAAGAAATCATAAAGATCAGATCAGAAATAAATGAAAAAGAAATGAAGGAAACGATAGTAAAGATCAATAAAACTAAAAGCTGGTTCTTTGAGAAGATAAACAAAATTGATAAACCATTAGCCAGACTCATCAAGAAAAAAAGGGAGAAGACTCAAATCAATAGGATTAGAAATGAAAAAGGAGAAGTAACAACTGACACTGCAAAAATACAAAGGCTCATGAGAGATTACTACAAGGAAAACCTGGAGGAATGGACAAATTCTTAGAAATGCACAACCTTCCGAGAGTGAACCAGGAAGAAATAGAAAATATGAACAGACCAATCACAAGCACTGAAATTGAAACTGTGTTTAAAAACCTTCCAACAAACAAAAGCCCAGGACCAGATGGCTTCACAGGCGAATTCTATCAAACATTTAGAGAAGAGCTAACACCTATCCTTCTCAAACTCTTCCAAAATATAGCAGAGGGAGGAACACTCCAAAACTCATTCTATGAGGCCACCATCACCCTGATACCAAAACCAGACAAAGATGTCACAAAGAAAGA
This sequence comes from Balaenoptera acutorostrata, assembly GCF_949987535.1. Lineage (NCBI taxonomy): Eukaryota > Metazoa > Chordata > Mammalia > Artiodactyla > Balaenopteridae > Balaenoptera > Balaenoptera acutorostrata. The sequence continues at coordinate 170,918,846 of NC_080065.1, forward strand.
AAACTACAGGCCAATATCACTGATGAACATAGATGCAAAAATCCTCAACAAAATACTAGCAAACAGAATCCAACAGGACATTAAGAGGATCATACACCATGATCAAGTGGGGTTTATCCCAGGAATGCAAGGATTCTTCAATAAATGCAAATCAATCAATGTGATACACCATATTAACAAATTGAAGGAGAAAAACCATATGATCACCTCAATAGATGCAGAGAAAGCTTTTGACAAAATTCAACACCCATTTATGATAAAAAAACACTCCAGAAAGTAGGCATAGAGGGAACTCACCTCAACCTAATAAAGACCATATATGACAAACCCACAGCCAACATCATCCTCAATGGTGAAAAACTGAAACCATTTCCACTAAGATCAGGAACAAGACAAAGTTGCCCACTCTCACCACTATGATTCAACATAGTTTTGGAAGTTTTAACCACAGCAATCAGAGAAGAAAAAGAAATAAAAGGAATCCAAATCGGAAAACAAGAAGTAAAGCTGTCACTGTTTGCAGATGACATGATACTATACATAGAGGATCCTAAAGATGCTACCAGAAAACTACTAGAGCTAATCAATGAATTTGGTAAAGTAGCAGGATACAAAATTAATGCTCAGAAATCTCTTGCATTCCTATACACTAATGATGAAAAAATCTGAAAAAGAAATTAAGAAAACACTCCCATTTACCATTGCAACAAAAAGAATAAAATATCTAGGAATAAACCTACTTAAGGGGACAGAGACCTGTATGCAGACAATTATAAGACACTGATGAAAGAAATTAAAGATGATACAAATAGATGGAGAGATATACCATTTTCTTGGATTGGAAGAATCAACATTGTGAAAATGACTCTACTACCCAAAGCAATCTACAGATTCAATGCAATCCCTATCAAATTACCACTGACATTTTTCACAGAACTAGAACAAAAAATTTCACAATTTGTATGGAAACACAAAAGACCCCAAATACCCAAAGTAATCTTGAGAAAGAAAAACGGAGCTGGAGGAATCAGGCTCCCTGGCTTCAGACTATACTACAAAGCTACAGTAATCAAGACAGCATGCTACTGGCAAAAAACAGAAATATAGATCAATGGAACAGGATAGAAAGGCAGAGATAAACCCATGAACATATGATCACCTTATCTTTGATAAAGGAGGCAAGAATGTACAGTGGAGAAAAGACAGCCTCTTCAATAAATGGTGCTGGGACAACTGCACAGCCACATGTAAAAGAATGAAATTAGAACACTCCCTAACACTATACACAAAAATAAACTCAAAATGGATTAAAGACCTAAATGTAAGGCCAGACACTATAAAACTCTTAGAGGAAAACATAGGCAGAACACTCTATGACATAAATCACAGCAACATCCTTTTTGACCCACCTCCTAGAGAAATGGAAATAAAAAAATAAATAAACAAATGGGACCTAATGAAACTTAATAGCTTTTGCACAGCAAAGGAAACCATAAACAAGACGAAAAGACAACCCTCAGAATGGGAGAAAATATTTGCAAATGAAGCAACTGACAAAGGATTAATCTCCAAAGTTTACAAGCAGCTCATGCACCTCAATAACAAAAAAACAAGCAACCCAATCCAAAAATGGGCAGAAGACCTAAATAGACATTTCTCCAAAGAAGATATACACATTGCCAACTAGCACATGAAAGAATGCTCAACATCATTAATCATTAGCAAAATGCAAATCAAAACTGCAATGAGATATCATCTCACACCAGTCAGAATGTCCATCATCAAAAGATCTACAAACAATAAATGCTGGATAGGGTGTGGAGAAAAGGGAACCCTCTTGCACTGTTGGTGAGAATGTAAATTGATACAGCCACTATGGAGAACAGTATGGAGGTTCCTTAAAAAACTAAAACTAGAACTACCATATGACCCAGCAATCCCACTACTGGGCATATACCCTGAGAAAACCATAATTCAAAAAGAGTCATGTACCAAAATGTTCATTGCAGCTCTATTTACAGTAGCCAGGACATGGAAGCAACCTAAGTGTCCATCATCGGATGAATGGATAAAGAAGATGTGGCACATATATACAATGGAATATTACTCAGCCATGAAAGGAAACGAAACTGAGTTATTTGTAGTGAGGTGGATGGACCTAGAGTCTGTCATACAGAGTGAAGTAAGTCAGAAAGAGAAAAACAAATACTGTATGCTAACACATATATATGGAATCTAAAAAAAAAAAAATGGTCATGACAAACCTAGGTGGAAGACGGGAATAAAGACACAGACCTACTAGAAAATGGACTTGAGGATACGGGGAGGGGGAAGGGTAAGCTGGGACAAAGTGAGAGAGTGGCATGGACATGTATACACTACCAAATGTAAAATAGATAGCTAGTGGGAAGCAGCCGCATAGCACAGGGAGATCAGCTCAGTGCTTTGTGTCCACCTAGAGGAGTGGGATAGGGAGGGTGGGAGGAAGGGAGATGCAAGAGGGAAGCGATATGGGGACATATGTATATGTATAACTGATTCACTTTGTTATAAAGCAGAAACTAACACACCATTGTAAAGCAATTATACTCCAATATAGATGTTAAAAAAAAAAGTTAAGAAAAAAAAAAGATCCTGCAAGCTCTGCAGCACAGCCAAATAAATAAATAATTAAATAAATCAAAATTTAAAAATTAAAAAAAATTTTAAACTCTGAATTATCAATAATTAGAATATATATATAAAAGATTTGACCTGAAACTTTACCCAAAATCAATTAAAAGATGATCAAATCTGTTAGTAATGTGAGTAATAGAAATGACATTTAAATCACATAGCATAGCCCTACGTATCTGTTAGAATAGCTAAAATTCAAATAACTGACAATACCAACTGATGGCCAGAGTGGGAATACAAAATGGTACAGCACTTTCAAAAGCATTTTCACAAATGTTTATCAGGTTAAATACAGACTTGCTAAAAGCCAACAATTCTCCTTCTAGGTATTTACACAGTGAATAATAAATAACGTGGTGTTGGATTATAACACAAAGTTGAATATACATATACGTGAGAGCATACTGATAAAAATAAATGGTTTAATAAACAAATGGGGAAGAAGGGATGAAACTTCTTTACAGGATTCCAAATAATAAATATGTGGATACTCACTCCCTGAAAGTGGAACTTAAGCCCTTATCCCCTTAAGTGTGAACTGGATTTAAAAGATTCACTTCCAAAAATAGAGTACAGAAGGGGAAAAATAGTAGCTTTAAAATGGAAATGTGCTGGCTAACACTACCTTAACTAAGTGATGAATGTTAACAAGCCACCAATAACTCATGTTGACGTCACGTATCCCTTGATGAGACATAATATTATCTATGTGATAATCTTCTCTAAATACATAACTCTAATCTAGTCATAGCAAAACATCTGAGAAACTCAGATTGAGGGATATTGTACATAATATCTGACCAATACTCTTTAAATTTTCAAAGTCTTTAAAAATGGAAACACAGAAAATGTCACAGATAGGAGGTGATGAGGAAGCATGATGACTAAATGAAACATGGTATCGTGGATTGAATCCTGGAAGGGAAAAAGATAACATTAGTGGAAAAATTGGTGAAACCCAAATGAGGTCTGGAGTTTAGTTAATAGCAATATACCAATGTTAATTTCTTAGTTTTAACAAACACATTAACATTAAGTGAAGCTGATGTATGGGAATTCTCTGTATTATTCTTGCATCTTTTCTGTAAATCTAAAATCATTTCAAAATAAAAATTTATTTTAAAAAGCTAGAAATGAAACAGAGAGAAATCTCATATATGGTTGGAAAGATGCACAACAATTTGTTATCAATAACTACCTCCAGGGAGGGTATGGGAAGAGATAGGAGAATAAGTAGATTTCACTAGTTACTTCTTGTAACTGTGTATTTTTAAAAAGCTTTATCACTGATAATATATTTACATATTACTTGTGGAAAACCATTAGGAAAGAAATTATTTGAAAGCAAAGATGGCCAGTTTTCATGATGATGAAGAGCTATGTTTGTCCTGAGCGACAACGTGTTTTGAATCTGCGAGAGAGAAAAATCCCTTCTGTATGTGACTGCTACTGGAGAAAGTAAAATTTACCATCTTCAAGTAAATTCAGTAATGGTTTACCAGAACATAATTTATTGATGAGTCAGAAAATCCATCCCAAATAAATGAGGCTTCATGAGAAACTAAAATGTGGGACATATTTAAGCAACACAGGAGAATAAAATCCCGGATAAACACCGGTAATCCTCCCCACCCCAGAGTCTTGTTTTAAGGAAAACCCAATGCAATAGAGAAAAACATATCACTTAATGGGTATCTAGGGACTCACTTCCTCTGTGGTTTCCTATTTGCCTCAAGGATCTTCTGGGGCACTTGCTGTTGTCATGTGTACATGTAATTGTCTATATGATCTCAGAAATACCACTTGCAGGTGGAAAACAAAATGCTCCAGTCTCCTAACACCAAGCCTTCTTCAGGAAGCAACCAGGAACATCACTACTTTGGGGAAGCATGTTTTTTTGAGGAAAATCCAGTGTGTATAGGTAAACAAGCACAGGTAAAATGATGAAGAGACTGGCCTGGCTTCCAATAATTATATCTACTGTTTTGCCTCTCTTCGGGGTAAATATTTCCCCTTAATAGAGTCCTTTGTAGCAACTTGGAAAGCCAAGGGGGAATATTTAGTTCAATTAACCTGGTGCAACTTTAAGGATACAGGACAAATGTTAAGAACATTTTTACTAAATTAAATCACCTTTTGGATCTGGTTCTTTCTTCAACTTTCACCTCCTTGTCCCACTGTTCTTAAGAGCTTTCCATAACCTCTATCTGGAAATTTAGTAGTCAGCTCATGGGAAAACATAATTATTGGGTCCCAGAAGTAAGTAAACCTAGTAAACATCAATGAAGCAGCATTAAGAGTAAATCCTCAGTGTCATCTTCATTTTTCAGTGGGAATTTACACATCACCACTGTTGCCACCAGGTGGTACCACTTGGCAGTGTTGGTTGGGAAAGTGGGAAATCTTAATAAACTTTTCATGTACCAATCAGAGTTTTCCTTTTGAAATTTGTCCCTTACCCCACCCCTTAATTGCATTTTCCTACCCTACAGATTTGTTGTAGATTGACGTTTTCTTAACGCCTAAATACAATCTGCGTAACTAGTGACATGGTCGTAAAAATTACATTTCATGCTTAGTTGCTTCTAGCCTGTTTCAAGCTGCTTAGAGTAGAAAATTCTCCATTTCTATTTCCACAAACTTTTAGGGAGGAATATGTTTCCTCTTGAATGCAGGCACAATCTTATTTCTCATGTAGAGCTTATGAAATCTGATTTAGTTATTTTTTCTGAATTTATCCTGATGTGGTTTATATAAGTTTCTATGAATAAATCTAAAGGAAAACACACCACTGACTATATCAGTTCATTCCTTGGCTGATGTGTGTTGTTTTAGAAAAAGACCTCCTAGATTCAAGTACAAGGACAACAGATTCATTTTGCTGCACTCTATTTCACATTTATCTATGGTTTCTTCCATGGATTTATGTAACCAGATCCATAGGTAGAGGACTGCTAAGAAAAAAAGTTTGTGTGTTTACCTGTTGCATATCTAGCCGTGGCTATAAGAAATGGCTGCCTATGATCTCAAGGCATTCTCCATAGTGAAAATAGTTTGTGATCATAGGAAACCCATAGATCTTTATTACTGAGGCTTAACAGAACACATTAAACAGAAGACTAAAAATTAAATTATGAAACATCTGAAAACCCAGCATCAAAATCATGAAATTGAGGATGGTGGAGGTAGGAACTATGAGAAATATAATAGATCATGTTAGTTGTTTCTGTTTCTCTCTTCATGCCTCATCCTTTTGTGGTTCACTGTGGGTGGAGTTTATTTCTCCACCACATTGATGTTGGGCTTCTACTTGCTTTAGTCAGGGGAATGTGGTAGCAAGTAATAGAGTCAGTTCTAAGTTCAGGCATTAGGGGGAATCATGTAGTTTTTCTTGCCCATTTTTGGTTTCTGCCATCTTCCTTAAGAAGAGCAAGCCCCAGAATGAGAGAAGTATTGGTGGAGTATATCTGTACTTGATTGGCAGCCTAAAGCAAAATGCTCCACCTGACTTACAGACATGGCAGCAAGAAAATACATGTTTATTGTCATAAGCCATTGACATTTGTGGAGTCATTTTTTATCTCACATTATTACAGCAATACTTGACCAATAAAATATTTTTAAAGTATTTAAAGCATTTAGTTTGACTTTTGTTCCCCTTTCCTTCTTCTTTTGGTTCGACCAGATCAGTCATAGCCATTGAGGAAGAAAATGAGACATTAACAACAGGTGTTATTCTCTCAGGACTCTTCCCCAATATGAAGTATGTCAGTATTCTTATCTACCTTATCATCCTGATCTAGCTTGCTGCAGTAATTGGGAACTTCATCCTGCTCCTCCTGATATGGATGGACTTGAGGCTCCACACTCCAATGTACTTTCTGCTCAGCCACCATTCTCTCATAGACCTGGCCCTCATCAGCGGCACTGTTGCAAAGATGATGGTAAACTTTTTCTCTGGAAGGAAGGACATCACTCGTGTTGGCTGTGGAACCCAGCTATTTTTCTTCTTTACTCTTGGGGGTGCTGAATATATCCTCTTGACCCTCATGGCCTATGATTGATACGTAGCTGTTTGTAACCCCTTGAGATATGCAGTCATTATAAACCAAGGGGTCTGTGCAAATGGTCATAGTGTCTTGCTGGGGGCATTTTAGCTTCTACAGCCCACACATTCTATGCTATGAATCTGCCTATCTGTGGCTCCAGAGAAATCCACCATTTCTTCTGTGAGATCCCAGCAATCATGAAGATCTCATGCAAAGACACTTCCACCTATGAAGTAGTGGTCTCTGTGATGGGCATCACATTTATCATCATCCCTTTTGGATTTATTATGGCTTCATACACCTTCATCTTCCTCACTGTCCTGCATATGAAATCCCCCCAAGGCAGGAACAAAGCCTTGGTCACCTGTTTCTCCCATCTTAACAGTGGTAAGCTTTTATCTAGGACCATATGTTTATATGTACATGACACCTGGTTCCTCTCATACCCCTGATCAGAAGCAGGCTGTGTCTGTATTTTGCACTGTCCTCACACCCATGCTCAATCCACTCATCTAAGCTTGAGAGACAAAGATGTGTTAGGAGCTTTCCAGAAGGTCCTGAGGAAACATCCAGTCTCTAAATGGAACACATACCTATCAAGGTGGAAAACAGTTATCTAGAGGGTCAAGAACAAAGACTCCAGGAGCATCAAATTCACATTTTCCAGCATGAAGTACTTTGCTGTAGCCCTATAGGCAAACCACATGGTTGAATTCGATTGACAATATTAATTCAATCATAAATAGTTTGTAAGGAGCTTTTTCTCAATCAGTTTCTAATAATGTATTTTCAAAATGGATCAATTCAATTGTTATTCATCAAACCAGTTCATAAACACAAAGTTCCAATCTTCTCTTTTTATATCTGAAATATTTAGACATTTTTCAGTGTTCTTGAGGCTCAGCTTTATTTGGTATTATTGGTGCTTCAGGTCTTGTTAATTTCCATTGTTAGAAGTACCAAGTTCCTGTGAAAGACATATGTGACTGACAATGTAAAAAAAGAATTGGTTTTATCATGGACAATAAAAACAATATTTTTTTCTCTTAAATACCCTAGAAAACTCAATATTTTGGCTCTATTCTCCCTGCCTGTCTTGGATAGAAGCTTTTTTTGGTCTAGCTTCAGATCCTTCATCCAGTAAGTGCACTGGTAACTCAAGATAGAAAGTGGAAATAAGCTACACCTACCTGTCACCTATTTAGAGAAGGTACCATCTGCCCATGCCAAATATTCCCCAGATTCTCTGAAATCAGTGCATATTCATAGCTGTCTTTTTCCTTATGGGATACTTTTAAGCTCTTAGGAGTCACTGTCATTTATCTATAATGAATGCATAAATAGGTGAAATTTGATGCACAGAGATAAAAATAATTGGAGTGTTTTTGAGTTTGGTAGTCTATGTAAAGTAATTATAAGGTTCATCAAAAAATGAAACAGATTGAACTATGAATAAGGCTGAAGTAACCAATAGAGATAAACAACATTTCACAGTTGGTTATACGAATATTAGAGAGGTGTTGTATTGGACTCCCAAGAGGAGATCCATGACTGCATGTGGAAACACATGCAAACCCAGATGGCTACCTAAGGCCAGAGTGGATGATGCCTCTATTGCTTAGAACACAGAATACAAGCAGGAAGCCTGACCAGCTGCTACTGAGAACAATGGCTGTGAAAGGCATCCAGGTAAGGCTCTTCTCTGACATTGTGAATCCCACATTTCACATGACAAAATCCCCCATTTCTCTGGGGCAATCCCACATTTCACATGACAAAAGAGGATAAAGTTTTGTTGTAATTGTGAGTCTCAGTAATAAGGTCCAAGTCAAGATTCTCTTGATGTAGAAAAGATTTTCTTTAGTTTTCTGTGACTAAGGAAATTGTCCTTGATAGCAGGTCATATGAATCATAATAAAACTTTGTGATTGAAATAAATTGCAAACTCCAGTGTCAACAATAACCAGTTATGCCCCACAAAGAAAAAAATTAAATTGTGATATATATTATTTAACAACCTTCAGCTCATCAGAAGCCAAAAAGCACTCTAAAATCTATTGGTGGGTATGATGTGTAGAAAAGGGCATTTATGTGCTTCACAGGTATAAGTGTGCACTGTTATGGCTTTTTTGGAATCCAATTTATTAAAATTAAATTGTGTTCTTTTCAGGAATTCTCCTTTTAGGAACTTTCCAAAATAAATGAAATAAAAGTATCAAAACTTAAAATATGTGCTTTCATGTTTTTTGTGGAATTATTTTCTCAAAGATTAGCAACAACAAATGTGATAATGACTGAATAAATTGTGGTACATCCATATCATGGAAAATGCACAGCTACTATAAAGAATGAGTAAAAAATATTCTAGATAATTAGAAGGATCCCCAGAAGAAATTTTGGGGGAAGAACATGACGTTTTGGGGGGAATGTTATAATAAAAATCTGTATTATGGAAAAATGAACAGTGTCCCCAACATTGCTATATATGTGTACATCAGTGTTTTAAGTGTATTCAATAATATTTTTTCAAGCATTATTGAGATATAATTGACATATAACATTGTGTGTATTTAATGTGTACAATATGATAATTTGATACACATATATATTGCAAAATGTTTACCTCAATAAGGTAAGTCAACAAATCATGCACCTCATATATTTACAATTTTGTTGCTGTTATGGTGAGAACATTAAAGATTTACATTTTGTGCGTTTTTTTAACTTTTTTTCAATTGAAGTATAGTTGATTTTCAACATTGTATTAGTTTCAGGTGTATAACAAAGTGATTCGGTTTTATACAAATTTTTTTCAGGTTATTTTCCATTATACATTATTATAAAAGGAGAAGCTGCAATGAGATGGTAGGAGGGGCAGAATCACATTAAAATCAAATCTCATAACTGCTGGGTGGGTGACTCACAAACTGGAGAAAATTTATACCACAGAAGTCCACCCACTGGAGTGAAGGTTCTGAGCCCCACATCAGGCTTCCCAACCTGTGGGTCCCGCAATAGGAGGAGGAGTTCCCAGAGAATCAGATTTTGAAGGCTAGTGGGATTTGATTGCAGGACTTTGACAGGACTAGGGGAAACAGAGACTCCACTCTTGGATGGCACACACATAGTAGTGTGCACCTCAGGACCCAGGGGGAAGGAGCAGTGACCCCATAGGAGACTGAACCAGACTTACCTGCTAGTGTTGGAGGGTCTCCTGCAGAGGTGGGGGGGGGCTGTTGCTCACCACAGGCACAAGGACACTGGCAGCGGAAGTGCTGGGAAGTACTCCTTGGTGTGAGCCCTCCTGGAGTCTGCCATTAGCCCCACTGAGGAGCCTGTGGTTTCCAGTGCTGGGTCACCTCAGGCCAAACAACCAAGAGGGAGGGAACTCAGCCCCTCCCATCAGCAGAAAAGTGGATTAAAGTTTTATGGAGCTCTGTCTACTGGAGCAACACCCAGCTCTACCCACCACCAGTCCTGCCCATCAAGAAGCTTGCACAAACCTCTTAGAGAGCCTCATCCACCAGAGAGCAGACAGTAGAAGCAAGAACTACAATCCTGCAGCCTGTGCAATGAAAACCACATTCACAGAAAGATAAACAAAATGAAAAGGCAGAGGACTATGTACCAGATGAAGGAACAAGATAAAAAAACAGAAAAACTAAATGAAGTGGAGATAAGCAACCTTCCAGAAAAAGAATTCAGAATAATGATAGTGAAGATGATCCAGGACCTCAGAAAAAGAATGGAGGCAAAGGTCAAGAAGATGCAAGAAATGATTAACAAAGATCTAGAAGAATTAAAGAATAAACACCTAGAAGGATTAAAGAACAAACAAACAGAGATGAACAATACAATAACTGAAACGAAAAATACACTAGAAGGAATCAATGGCAGAATAACTGAGGCAGAAGAAAGGATAAGTGACCTGAAGACAGAATCGTAGAATTCACTGCCACAGAACAGAATAAAGAAGAAAGAATGAAAAGAAATGAAAACAGCCTAAGAGACCTCTGGGACAACATTAAACACAACAACATTCACATTATAGGGATCCCAGAAGGAGAAGAGAGAGAGAAAGGACCCGAGAAAATATTTGAAGAGATTATAGTTGAAAACTACCCTAACATGGGAAAGGAAATAGCCACCCAAGTCCAGAAAACGCAGAGAGACTCAGGCAGGATAAACCCAAGGAGAAACACACTGAGACACATAGTAATCAAACTGACAAAACTTAAAGACAAAGAGAAATTCTTAAAATCAACAAGGGAAAAGCAACAAATAACATACAAGGGAACTCCCATAAATTTAACAGCTAATTTCTCAGCAGAAACTCTACAAGCCAGAAGGGAGTGGCACGATATATTTAAAGTGATGAAAGGGAAGAACCTACAACCAAGATTACTCTACCCGGCAAGGATCTCATTCAGATTTGACAAAGAAATCAAAAGCTTTACAGACAAGCAAAAGCTAAAAGCCACCAAACCAGCTCTACAACAAATGCTAAAGGAATTCTATAGGTGGGAAACACAAGAGAAGAAAAGGACCTACAAAAACAAACCCAAAACAATTAAGAAAATGGTAATAGAAACATGCATATTGATAATTACCTTAAATGTGAATGGATTAAATGCTCCAACCAAAAGACATAGGCTTGCTGAATGGATATAAAAACAAGACTCATATATATGCTGTCTACAAGACACCAACTTCAGACCTAGGAACACATACAGACTGAAAGTGAGAGGATGGAAAAAATATTTCATGCAGATGAAAATCAAAAGAAAGCTGGATTAGAAATACTCATTTCAGATAAAATAGACTTTAAAATGAAGAAGGTTACAAGAGAAAAGGAAGGACACTACATAATGAACAAGGATCAATCCAAGAAGAAGATATAACAATTATAAATATATATGCACCCAACATAGGAGTACCTCAATACATAAGGCAACTGCTAACAGCTGTAAAAGAGGAAATCGACAGTAACACAATAATATTGGGGGACTTTAACACCTCACTTTCACCAATGGACAGATCATCAAGACAGAAAATTAATAAGGAAACACAAGCTTTAAATGACACAGTAGAACAGATGATTTAATTGATATTTTTTAACATTTTTATTGGAGTATAATTGCTTTCCAATGGTGTGTGTGTGTTAGTTTCTGCTGTATAACAAAGTGAATCAGCTATACATATACATATATCCCCATATCTCCTCCCTCTTGCATCTCCCTCCTACCCTCTCTATCTCACCCCTCTAGGTGGTCACAAAGCACCAAGCTGATCTCCCCCAAGTTGATCTCCCTGTGTTATGTGGCTGCTTCCCACTAGCTATCTATTTTACACTTGGTAGTGTATATATGTCCATGCCACTTCTCACTTCATCCCAGCTTACCCTTCCCCCTCCCCCTGTCCTCAAGTCCATTCCCTATGTCTGCGTCTTTATACTGTCCTGCTCCTAGGTTCTTCAGAAACTTTTTTTTTTTTAGATTCTATATATATATATGTGTTAGCATATGGTATTGTTTTTCTCTTTCTGACTTACTTCATTCTGTATGACAGTCTCTAGGTCCATCCACCTCACTACAAATAACTCAATTTCATTTCTTTTTATGGTTGAGTAATATTCCATTGTACATATGTGCCACATCTTTATCCATTCATCTGTCGATGGACACTTAGGTTGCTTCCATGTCCTGACTATTGTAAATAGAGCTGCAATGGACATTGTGGTACATGACTCTTTTTGAATTATGGTTTTCTCAGGGTATATGACCAGTAGTGGGATTGCTGGGTCATATGTTAGTTCTATTTTTAGTTTTTTGAGGAACCTCCATAATGTTCTCCATAATGGCTGTATCAATTTACATTCCCACTAATAGTGCAAGGGGCTTCCCTTTTCTCCACACTTGCTTTAGCATTTATTGCTTGTAGATATTTTGATGATGGGGATTCTGACTGGTGTGGGGTGATACCTCATTGTAGTTTTGATTTGCATTTCTCTAATGATTAGTGATGTTGGGCATCCTTTCATGTGTTTATTGGCAATGTGTATGTCTTCTTTGGAGAAATGTCTATTTAGGTCTTCTGCCCATTTTTGGATTGGGTTGTTTGTTTTTTTTGGTATTGAGCTGCATGAGCTGTTTGTATATTTTGGAGATTAATCCTTTGTCAGATGCTTAATTAGCAAATATTTTCTCCCATTCTGAGGTTTGTCTTTTCATCTTGTTTATGGTTTCTTTTGCTGTGCAAAAGCTTTTAAGTTTCATTAGGTCCCATTTGCTTATTTTTGTTTTTATTTCCATTTCTCTTGGAGATGGGTCAAAAAGGATCTTACTGTGATTTATGTCATAGAGTGTTCTGCCTATGTTTTCCTCTAAGAGTTTTATAGTGTCTGGCCTTACCTTTAGGGCTTTAATCCATTTTGAGTTTGTTTTTGTGTATGGTGTTAAGGAGTGGTCTAATTTCTTTCTTTCACATGTAGCTGTCCAGTTTTCCCAGCACCACTTATTGAAGAGGCTGTCTTTCCTCCATTGTATATTCTTGCCTCCTTTATCAAAGATAAGGTGACCATATGTGTGTGGGTTTATCTCGGGACTTTCTATCCTATTCCACTGATCTATATTCCTGTTTTGTGCCAGTACCATACTCTCTTGATTACAGTAGCTTTGTAATATAGTCTGAAGTCATGGAGTCTGATTGCTCCAGCGTCATTTTTCTTTCTCAAGATTGCTTTGGGTATTCAGGGTCTTTTGTGTTTCCATACAAACTGTGACATTTTTTGTGCTAGTTCTGTGAAAAATACCATTGGTAATTTGATAGGGATTGCATTGCATCTGTAGATTGCTTTGGGTAGTATAGTCATTTTCACAATGTTGATTCTTCCAATCCAAGAACATGGTATATCTCTCCATGTGTTTGTATCATTTTTAATTTCTTTCATCAGTGTCATAGTTTTCTGCATACAGGTTTTTTATCTCCTTAGGTAGGTTTATTCCCAGGTATTTTATTCTTTTTGTTGCAATGGTAAATGGGAGTGTTTCCTTAATTTCTCTTTCAGATTTTTCATCATCAGTGTATAGGAATGCAAGATATTTCTGAGCATTAATTTTGTATCCTGCTACTTTACCAAATTCATTGATTAGCTCTAGTAGTTTTCTGGTATCATCTTTAGGATTCTCTATGTATATTATCATGTCATCGGCAAACAATCACAGCTTTAGTTCTTCTTTTCTGATTTGGATCCTTTTATTTCTTTTTCTTCTCTGATTGCTGTAGCTAAAATTTCCAAAACTATTTTGAATAATAGTGGTGAGAGTGGGCAAATCTTGTCTTTTTCCTGATTTTAGTGGAAATGGTTTCAGTTTTTCACCATTGAGAACAATGTTGGCTGTGTGTTTGTCATATATGGTCTTTATTAGGTTGAGGTAAGTTCCCTCTATGCCTACTTTCTGGAGGGTTTTTATCATAAATGGGTGTTCAATTTTGTCAAAAGCTTTTTCTGCATCTATTGAGATGATCATATGGTTTTTCTCCTTCAGTTTGTTAATATGGTTTATCTCATTGATTTGCATATATTGAAGAATCCTTGCATTCCTGGGATAAACCCCACTTGATCATGGTGTATGATCCTTTTAATGTGTTGTTGGATTCTATTTGCTAGTGTTTTGTTGAGGATTTTTGCATCTATGTTCATCAGTGGTACTGGCCTTCAGTTTTCTTTTTTTGTGGCATCTTTGTCTGGTTTTGGTTTCAGGGTGATGGTGGCCTCATAGATGAGTTTGGGAGTGTTCCTCCCTCTGCTATATTTTGGAAGAATTTGAGAAGTATAGGTGTTATCTCTTCTCTAAATATTTGACAGAATTCGCCTGTGAAGCCATCTGGTCCTGGGCTTTTGTTTGTTGGACGATTTTTTTTTTATTAATTTACTTATTTATTTTTGGCTGCATTGGGTCTTCGTTGCTGCATGGTCTTTCTCTAGTTGTGGTGAGCAGGGGCCACGCTTCACTGCAGTACGCAGGCCTCTCACTGCAGTGGCCTCTCCTGTTGCAGAGCACAGACTCTAGGCACATGGCCCTCAGTAGTTGTGGCACACAGGCTCAGCAGCTGTGGCTCATGGGCTCTAGAGCACAGTCTCAGCAGCTGCAGTGTACGGGCTTAGCTGCTCCATGGCATGTGAGATCTTCCTGGACCAGTGCTCAAACCCATGTCCCCTACATTGGCAGGCGGATTCGTAACCACTGCACCATGAGGGAATTCCCTGTTGGAAGATTTTTAATCACAGTTTCAATTTCAGTGCTTGTGACTGGTCTGTTTATGTTTTCTATTCCTTCCTGGTTCAGTCTCGGAACATTGTGCTTTTCTAAGAATTTGTCCATTTCTATCAGGTTTTCCATTTTATTGGCATATAGTTGCTTGTAGTAATCTCTCATGATCCTTTGTATTTCTTCAGTGTCAGTTGTTACTTCTCCTTTTTAATTTCTAATTCTATTGATTTGAGTCTTCTCCCTTTTTTTCTTGATGAGTCTGGCTAATGGTTTATCAATTTTGTTTATCTTCTCAAAGAACCAGCTTTTAGTTTTATTGATCTTTGCTATCGTTTCCTTCATTTCTTTTTCATTTATTTCTGATCTGATCTTTATGATTTCTTTCCTTATGCTAACTTTGGGGGTTTTTTGTTCTTCTTTCTCTAATTGCTTTAGGTGTAAGGTTAGGTTGTTTATTTGAGATGTTTCTTGTTTCTTAAGGTAGGATTGTACTGTTATAAGCTTCCCTCTTAGAACTGCTTTTGCTGCATCCCATAGGTTTTGGGTCATTGTGTTTTCATTGTCATTTGTTTCTAGGTATTTTTTTGATTTCCTCTTTGATTTCTTCAGTGATCTCTTGGTTATTTAGTAGTGTATCATTTAGTCTCCATGTGTTTGTGGGTTTTTTACAGATTTTTTCCTGTAATTGATATCTAGTCTCATAGCTTTGTGATCGGAAAAATTACTTGATACGATTTCAATTTTCTTAAATTTACCAAGGTTTGATTTGTGACCCAAGATATGATCTATCCTGGAGAATGTTCTTTCAGCACTTGAGAAGAAAGTGTATTCTGTTGCTTTTGGATGGAATGTCCTATAAATATCAATTAAGTCCCTCTTATTTAATGTATCATTTAGAGCTTGTGTTTCCTTATTTATTTTCATTTTAGATGATCTGTCCATTGGTGAAAGTGAGGTGTTAAAGTCCCCTACTATGATTGTGTTACTGTTGATTTCCCCTTTTATGGCTGTTAGCATTTGTCTTATGTATTGAGGTGCTGTGGGTGCATAAATATTTACAATTGTTATATCTTCTTCTTGGATTGATCCCTTGATCATTATATAGTGTCCTTCTTTGTCTCTTGTAATAGTCTTTATTTTAAAGTCTATTTTGTCTGTTATGAGAATTGCTACTCCAGCTTTCTTTTGATTTCCATTTGCATGGACTATCTTTTTCCATCCCCTCAATTTCAGACTGTATGTGTCCCTAGGTCTGAAGTGGGTCTCTTGTAGACAGCATATATATGGGTCTTGTTTTTGTATCCACTCAGTGAGATTGTGTCTTTTGGTTGGAGCATTTAATCTATTTACATTTAAGGTAATTATCGATATGTATGTTCCTATGACCATTTTCTTAATTGTTTTTGGTTTGTTATTGTAAGTGTTTTCCTTCTCTTTTGTTTCCTGCCTAGAGAAATTCCTTTAGCATTTGTTGTAGAGCTGGTTTGGTGGTGCTGAATTCTCTTAGCTTTTGCTTGTCTGTAAAGATTTTAATTTCTCCATTGAATCTGAATGAGATCCTTGCTGGGTAGAGTAATGATGGTTGTTGGTTTTTCCCTTTCATCACTTTAAATATGTCCTGACATTCCCTTCTGGCTTGCAGAGTTTCTGCTGAAAGATAAGCTGTTAACCTTATGGGGATTCCCTTGTATGTTAGTTGTTGCTTTTCCCTTGCTGTTTTTAATATTTTTTCTTTGTATTTAATTTTGGAAGCTTGATTAATATGTGTCTTGGCGTGTTTATCCTTATATTTATCCTGTATGGGGCTCTCTGCCATTCCTGGACTTGATTAACTATTTCCTTATCCATATTAGGGAATTTTTGAACTATAATCACTTCAAATATTTTCACAGTCCCTTTTCTTTTCTCTTCTTCTTCTGAGACCACTATAATTTGAATGTTGGTGCATTCAATGTTGTCCCAGAGGTCTCTGTGATTGCCTTCAATTCTTTTCCTTCCTTTTTCTTTATTCTGCTCTGTGGTAGTTATTTCCACTATTTTATCTTCCAGGTCACTTCTCTGTTTTCTGCCTCAGTTATTCTGGTATTGATTCCTTTTAGAGAATTTTTAATTTCATTTATTGTGTTGTTCATCATTGTTTGTTTGCTCTTTAGTTCTTTTAAGTCTTTGTTAAATGTTTGTTGTATTTTTTCCATTCTATTTCCAAGATTTTGGATCATCTTTACTATCATCACTCTGAATTATTTTTCAGGTAGACTGCCTATTTCCTCGTCATTTGTTTGGTCTGGTGAGTTTTTGCCTTGCTCCTTCATCTGCTGTGTATTTCTCTGTCTTCTCATTTTGCTTAACTTACTGTGTTTGGGGTCTCCTTTTCACAGGCTGCAGGTTCGTAGTTCCCATTGTTTTTGCTGTCTTCCCCCAGTGGGTAAGTTTGGTTCAGTGGGTTGTGTAGGCTTCCTGGTGGAGGGGACTGATGCCTGTGTTCTGGTGGATGAGGTTTGATCTTTTCTTTCTGGTGGGCAGGACCACGTCCAGTGGTGTGTTTTTGGTTGTATGTGAACTTATGATTTTAGGCAGCCTCTTTTCTAATGGGTGTGTTTTTTGTTCCTGTCCTACTAGTTGTTTGGCATAGGTTGTCCAGCACTGTAGCTTGCTGGTCGTTGAGTGGAGCTGGATCTTAGTATTGAGATGGAGATCTCTGGGAGACCTTTTGCCATTTGGTATTACACAGGGCCAAGAGGTCTCTGGTGGACCAGTGTCCTGAACTCGGCTCTCCCACCTCAGAGGCTAAAGCTTGACAACAGGGCAGAGCACTAAGACCCTGTCAGCAACATGGCTCAGAAGAAAAGGGAGAAAAAGAAAGAAAGAAAGAAAGATAAACAAACAAACAAATAAATAAATAAAATAAAGTTATTAAAATAGAAAAAAATATTAAAAAAGAAAAAAAGAAAGAGAGCACCAAACCAAAAAACAAATCCACCAATGATAAAAAGCACTAAAAACTATCAAAAAAAAAAAGGGGGGGGGGCTTCCCTGGTGGTGCAGTGGTTAAGAATCTGCCTGCCAATGCAGGGGACATGGGTTCAAGCCCCGGTCTGGGAGGATCCCACATGCTGTGGAGCAGCTGGGCCTGTGAGCCACAATTACTGAGCCTGCTCATCTGGAGCCTGTGCTCCGCAACAAGAGAGGCCGCGATAGTGAGAGGCCCATGCACCACGATGAAGAGTGATCCCCACTTGCCACAACTAGAGAAAGCCCTCACACAGAAACGAAGACCCAACACAGCCAAAAATAAATATTAAAAAATAAATTAATTAATTTTAAAAAAAGAGATTACTATTAAAAAAGGGGGGGGGACAGTCAGAACCCTAGGGCAAATGGGAAAAGCAAAGTTATATAGACAAAATCAGAGAAGCATACACATACACACTCACAAAAAGAGAAAAAGGGAAAAAATATATATATATATATAAATACAGGAAGAGAGCAACCAAATCAATAAACAAGTCTACCAGTGATAATAAGTTGTAAATACTAAACTAATTTAAACATAAAACCAGAGACTAGTTAGATGTAGGAAGCAAGCCCCAAGTCTACAGTTGCTCCCAAAGTCCACAACCTCAATTTTGGGATGATTCGTTGTCTATTCAGGTATTCCACAGATGCAGGGTATATCCTGTTGATTATGGTGATTTAATCTGCTGTTCCTGAGGCTGCTGGGGGAAATTTCCCTTTCTCTTCTTTGTTCGCACAGCTCCTGGTGTTCAGCTTTGGATTTGGCTCCGTCTCTACATATAGGTCACCTGAGGGCGTCTGTTCCCCACGCAGACAGGACGGGGTTAAAGTAGCAGCTGATTAGGGGGCTGTTGCTCACTCAGGTCAGGGGGAGGGAGGGGTACAGGATGCAGGGCGAGCCTGTGGTGGCAGAGGCCGGCATGACGTTGCAACAGCCTGAGGCATGCCATGTGTTCTCCTGGGGAAGTTGTCCCTGGATCACGGGACTCTGCCAGTGGCAGGCTGCACAGGCTTCTGGGACGGGAGGTATGGATAGTGACCTGTACTTGCACACAGGTTTCTTGGTGGCTGCAGCAACAGCCTTATCATTTAATGTCCATCTCTGGTGTACACACTGATAGCTGCAGCTCACGCCCCTCTCTGGAGCTGGTTGAGGCATTTCTCTGAATCCCCACCCTTTGTGCACCCTGAAACAATGGTCTCTTGCCTCTTAGGCAGTTCCAGACTTTTTCCTGGACTCCCTCCCTGCTAGGTGTGGCACACTAGCTCCCTTCAGGTGGTGTTCACGCCGCCAACCCCAGTCCTCTCCCTGGGATCTAAACTCTGAAGACTGAAACTCAGCTCTTCCTAAAGAGAGTTACAGATGGAAATAGATTAAAAGGTAGGAGTAGGGAAAAAATTTAAAAATAAGAAAAGAATCTTCTTGCTTTGAAGAAAACATACTTTTTTATACTTAAAGGAGCACTGTGGATTGAGCAACATAACTGAGAAAAGACTAGCACTTATACAGACCCTGGAAAAAGTGTTACAACCCCAAGGATACAGAAAGCCATCTACAATTTTTCTTTTTTAAAAGGATAAAAAATAGGTGGACTTCAGAGAGCTCATCTTTAATAATGAATACAGGAGAAAATGAAGTATATTTTCAAAGTCCTAAAAAAGGCAAGCGAGAACCTAGAATTTATTATCCAGGCAATTATCATTAATATATGAAAGAAAATAAGTATATTTTTAGATGTCTAAGGATGCTGACATTATACCTACCATGTTTAGAACTTCTTTTAAAGATTTGCTCAATTAGGTACTATTGTATGTCAAGAAGTAAGTTCAAGAATGGAGATAACATGATAGTTAAGAAGCAGTGGTTAGAAAAGAGAGAGTGATTATTAAAGGAACTTACAGTTATGTTTAAAGAGTTGTAAATTTAGGACAACACAAATTTCCAAAACAAAAATGGTCATGTTAACTGTGAAGGCTGATCTCTTTTATCTGTGATCATCAGAAACTTAGGTTGTGCTGGATGTGAAAGGCATGTGATTTCAATAGGTCTTCCAGGGCTGTAGGTAGAGAATGTGCTATAGACAAAGTATAGAGACAGGAAATGGGCACATACCCAGAGAAAACCATAATTCAAAAAGACACATGCACCCCAATGTTCATTGCAGCACTATTTACAGTAGCCAGGTCATGGAAGCAACCTAAATGCCCATTGACAGACAAATAGATAAAGAAGCTGTGGTACATATATACAATGGAATATTACTCAGCCATAAAAAAGGAACGAAATTGAGTCATTTGTAGACATGTGGATGGACCTAGAGATTGTCATACAGAGTGAAGTACGTCAGAAAGAGAAAAACAAATATCATATATTAACGCATATATGTGGAATCTAGAAAAATGTTACAGATGAACCAGTTTGCAAGGTAGAAATAGACACAGATGTAGAAAACAAACATATGGACACAAAAAAGGGAAAGCAGGGATGGGGGGTGATGGTTGTGGGATGAATTGGGAGATTGGGATTGACATATATACACTAATATGTATAAAATCAGTCACCAAGGGAACCTGCTGTATACAAAGTAACTAAAAAATAAATAAAAAATAATGATGTTAAAAAATAGTAGGGGACTTAAATATCTCACCTTCAACAATGGATAGATCATCCCGACAAAAAATCAGAATGGAAAAAATACACTTAAACTGTACAATATAATAAATGGAACTAACAAACATCTCTAGAACATTCCAGAAACCTCCTAACACAGAAACCACCAGGACAAGATGGCTTTACTGGCAAATTCTACCAAACATTTAAAGAAGTAATGACAATCCTTCTCAAACTCTTCCAAAACACTGAAGAGGAGGGAACACTCCCAAACTCAGTTTATAAAGCCAGAATTATCCTGACACCAAGGCCTGATAAGAACACTAAAAGAATGGAAAACTATAGACCATTATCCCTGATTAACATAGATGAAAAATTCTCAACAAAATACTAACAAACAAAATTTGAAAACTCATTAAAAAGATTATACACCATAACCGAGTAGAATTTATCACTAGGATGCAAGGATAATTCAACATATGTAAGTCAATAAATGTGATACCCCACATTAGTGGAATGAAAGATAAAAATTATAGAATCACCTCAATAGATGCAGAAAAGTATTTGAGAAAATACATCTTTTCATGACAAAACCCCTCAACATATTAGATGTAGAAGAAACATATATCAACATAATAAATGCTATATGACAACGCCAGAGCTAACATACTCAATGGACTATAATTTATTTTTTAATTATAAAACAGAAAAATTTAAAGATTTTCCTGTAAGGTTAGGAACAAGACGAGGGTGCCCAGGCTTACCACTATTAGTCAACATAGTATTGGAAGGAAGTCCTAGCTATAGCAATCAGGCAAGGCAAAGAAATAAAAGGTTTTCAAACCGGAAAGAAAGAAATAAAATTGCCATTATTTGCAGATGACATGATCTTACATATTGAAAATCTCGAAGACTCAATGAAAAAGCTATTGGATCTAACCAATGAATTCAGTCAAATTGCAGCATATAAGATCAATACACAGAAATCAGTTGCATTTCTATATAATAGCAATGAAACATCTGAAAAAGAAATTTTAAAAAGCTATCATATTCACAATAACATCAAAAACAATAAAATACTTAGGAATACAAAGAAGTGAAAAGTTTTGTACAATGAAAACTACAAGACTTTGTTGAAAGAAACCAAAGACAGAAACAAATAGAAAAATATCTGTGTTCATGAATTGGAAGAGTTAATATTGTTAAAATATCCATGCTACCCAAAACCATCTATAGATTCAATGCAATCACTATCACTTTTTTGTTTGCTTTCTCCTCTTCCTCTTTTGCTCCCACAAAAATCCCTGTGCATTTCTTCCAGATGTTTCTTTCACTTAGGCCTGGGCTCTCCTGGTAGCCTCCTCTAGGCTTTGCCCTCCCCAGGAGCCTAAGGAAAGAAGCCTGGCCTGAATGCAGCTTGAGGCCTCAGCACCAAGCAGGGCTAAAAAAATCACATCCCAGGCCCTTCTTTGATACATCCAAGCCCCAGGAGCCAAGCCAGCTCAAGCCAGGAGCAGCTGAGAAAGATCAAGTTGGAAAAACTCACTGACTTAAGGCTGAGTAGAAATGAGAATCACAGACCGTGGTCACTAGAAAAGCTCTGGACATAGTCATGAGGGATGCATGGGGGTCAGAACCAGAAATGGGTGGCTGGAAGGAAAGCAAGCTCCTGGGAAATTTCCTTGTCCTCATGCTTCTTGCCATCTGTCTCTGCTGCCATGCCTCCAATTTCTTACTAACTGGTCCTCATCACTTGCTTTCCTGACAACCTCACCTATCCAAAACCAAAGGGCCCAATGACATTTATCACACAAATAGAAAAAAAGAATGCTAAATGTGTATGGAACCACAAAAGACCCCAAATAGCCAAAGCAATCATAAGAAAGAAGAAGAAAAACAGACATCACACTTCCTGATTTCAAAGCTATAGAATTTAAAACAGCACAGTACTGACATAAAAATAGACCCAGAGACCATTAGAACTGAATAGAGGCCTCAGAATTAAACCCCAATAAATGCAGGCAACTTATATTTGACAAGAGAGTGAAGAACACCCAAGGGGGAAAGGATAGTCTCTTCAACAAATGGTGTGGTGAAAACATGAAGAAAAATAAAATTGGACTCTTATCTTGCACCACTCACAAAGATTGACTCAACATAGATCAAAGACTTAAACATAAAACTTGATACCACAAAACACCTAAAAGCAAACATGGGGGGAAAGCTGTTCAACACTGGCAGTGATTTTTTTGAATATGACACCAAAAGTAAAAAGAATGAAAGAAAAAAATCAATGAGTAGAACTACACCAAAATAAAAAGCTTCTGCCCTGCAAAAGAAACAACAAAATGAAAAGGAAACATATATGGGTAGGATCTGAATGACAGAGTAGAAATATCCTGAGCTGATTTCCTCCCATGGACACACCAAAACTACAAATACATATAGAATGACTGTCTCTGAGAATGACTTGAAGATTGGTAGAGCAAATATCTACGATTAAGGATATTAAGAAAAAAACACATTGAGACAGGTAGGAAGGACAAAGGCACAATCTAGTCAGGACGCACACCCCTGGTGCAGTGACCCACAAGCAGGACAGGATATCATGAACTAGGAAGTTTGCATCATGCATACCAGCCCTGGGGGCCTGGCCCAGAAGTTGAGCCTCCAAAATGTCTGGCTTTGAAAGCCAGCAGGCTACACTCAGGAGAGCCAGAAAGTTGTAGGAAACCAGGATCCTGCTATTAAAGGACTTGTGCACAAACCAACTCACTCCAAATCCCAGCACAGAGGGAGTAATTTGAAAGGTTCCTGGTGCTCCAGCAACCCTGGCAAGGCTGCCCCAGCATGCCTCAGAGCCCGTGCCTGCTTCAGCACCAGCCACCCCATCAAGACAACCACAGCTGGCCTGGCATATCCAGGGACCTCTATCACTCATGCTCACTCTAGCTCCAGCCATGGCAACCTGAGTGCACAAGGCAACCTCAGCCCAGCCCAGTGCACTCTGAGAAAAGTCTGGCCTGCACTTGCTCAGCTACAGCCACCCAACCAAGTTTCACTCTCACCAGGCTGGCCCAGTATACCCTGTGAAAAACCCCAGCTAGTGCCCATTCTAGCTCCAGCCATTCTGCCAATGTGGCCCTGTCCCAGCTCAGTACACCCCATGAAAAACCTGACTTGTGCCCACTCCAGATGCAATGTCCACCAAGGCAGCCCTGGCTCATTCCAGCACACCTTGAGAAAGTTCCTCCAGCCTGCATCTACTCCAGCTACATCCATCCCACAAAGGTGACCTTGGTGACCAACCCCCCATTCGTAACCACTTCAGAAACAGTTGTCCTACAAAGGTGACTCAGGCCTTGCACATCCCAGGAAACACTGGCTTGTGCCTGCTCCAGCCCCATCCAGCCTGATGAGAATCAGGAACATGTAGTCTGCATATGGGGTGTTCCTACACAAGGCCATGCCTTCAAGACTAGAAAAGGAAACTAGTTTACCAAGTTCATAGAAACAAACACAGAAAGTCAAACAAAATGAGGAGGCAGAGGAATATGTTCCAAACAAAAGAACAAGATAATCTAATGAAATGGAGATAAGTAATTTGCCTAATAAAGGGTTTCAGTAATGATCATAAAGATGCTCACCAAACTCAGGAGAAAATACAGGAACTCAGTGAGAACTTCAACCGAGTTAGAACCAAACCAGCTGAAGAATACAGTAACTGAAGTGAAAAATACACTGCGAAAACAGCAGATTGGATGATATGGAAGAATTCATAAGCTACTTGGAAGACAATAGTGGGAAATCCCCAAGCAGAACAGAAAAAAACAAACAAACAAAGTAAAATTTGAGGAACAGTTTAAGGGACTTCTGAGAGAATGTCAAAAATGTCAACATATGCATTATAGAAATCCCAGAAAGAGAAGAGAGAGAGGAAGTGGCAAAACTTTTATTTGAAGAAATAATAGCTAAAAACTTCCCTAATGTGGGGAGAATACCTAGGTCCAAGAAGCACAGAGTCCCAAACATGATGAACCCAAAGAGATCCACACCAAGACATATCGTAATTAAAATGGCAAAAGTTAAAGATAAAGGAAGAATTTTAAAGGTAGCCAGAGAAACAGAGCTAGTCACATGCAAGGAAAAACTGATGAGGCTATCAGCTGATTTTTCAGCAAGAACCAGGCCAGATGGAGACATATGATGTATTTAAAGTGCTGAAAGGAAAAACTTTGCAACATAGACTACTCTATTCAGCAAGGTTATCACTGAGACTTGAAGGAAAGATAACATATTTCCCACAAAAGCAAAATTAAAGGAGTTCATCACCACTAACCAGGCCTTAACAGAAATGTTAAGTATCTTCTTTAAGTGGAAAAGAAAAGACAATAAATAGATATATGAAAATGGACAAAAGAAAAAATCTCACTGGTAAAGGAAAATACATAATAAAGTCAGTGGATCAGGCACTTAAAATGCTAGTGCAAAGGATCAAAGACAAAAGTGTAAAAGAAACTATAACTACATTGAGTAAAAAGATGTAAAATATAACATCTATTACATAAAAAACATGGGAAAAGGGAGTAAAACTGTACTGTTTTTAGAATGTCTTTGAACTCAAGTAACTATCTGTTAAAGTAAACTAATATATGTAACTATAACTATATATATATAGGTATATATAACTGTATATGTATGTGTGTGTGCATATATATATATGGATAGAGAGAGAGAGAGAGAGAGAGAGAGATTGATATGTATGAACCTCACAGTAACCACAAACCAAAGACCTACAATAGAGACACAAAAAATAGAGAAATAATCAAACTATAACATTAAAAAAAAAAAACCAAACCACAAGGGAAAACACTAAAAGAAGAGGAAAACTACAAAAAAAATCACAAAACTTGGGGCTTCCCTGGTGGCGCAGTGGTTGAGAGTCTGCCTGCCAATGCAGGGGACACGGGTTTGAGCCCTGGTCTGGGAAGATCCCACATGCCATGGAGCAACTGGGCCCGTGAGCCACAACTACTGAGCCTGCGCGTCTGGAGCCTGTGCTCCACAACAAGAGAGGCTGCGACAGTGAGAGGCCCGCGCACCGCGATGAAGAGTGGCCCCCGCTTGCCGCAACTAGAGAAAGCCCTCACACAGAAACGAAGACCCAACACAGACAAAAATTAAATAAATAAATAAATAAATATTTATAAAAACAACAACAACAACAAAAAGCAAAGGTTAAAAATCAAAGAAACAGATCAAACATGGAGTCCAATTTAAAAAAAAAGTCACAAAACTTTTTTTAATAGCAATAAGTTCATATCTATCAATAATCACTTTAAATATAAATGGACTAAGGAATTCCCTGTTTGTCCAATGGTTAGGACTCCATGCTCTCACTGCTGAGGACCAGAGTTCAATCCCTGGTCAAGGAACTAAGATCTCACAAGCCACATGGTATGGCCTAAAAAAAAAGTAAATATAAATGGACTAAATGTTCCAATCAAAAATATGGTGGATGAATGGATAAACAAACAAGACCCATCTATATGCTGCTACAAGACTCACATCTGATCTTAAACACGCACAGGCAAAGTGAAAGATGCCAAAAGATATTCCAATTAAATGGAAGTTAAAAGAAAGCTGGCATAGCAAAAGTCATATCAGACAAAATAGATATTAAAACTATGAATGTAGCAAAAGAAAGAGGGCAGTAAATAATGATAAAAGGGTCAATCCAAGAAGTGGATATAAATTTTGTAAAAATGTATTCACTGATCATAGGAGCATTGAATATAGAAAGAAAATATTAACAGGCGTTAAGGGGAAAATTGACAGTAATACAATGATAGTAGTGGACTTTAACACCACATTTGCATCAATGGACTGATCATCCAGACAGAATATCAATAAGGAAACAAAGGCCTTAAAAGACAAAATAGACCAGATTGCTTTAGAGATATATACAGAACATTCCATCCAAAAACTGCAGAATATACAATCTTTTCAAGTGCAGAAGCACCATTTCCCAGGATAGATCACATTTTAGGTCACAAAACAAGTCTCAATAAATTTAAGAAAATTGAAATCATATTAAGCATCTTTTCTGACCACAACAGTATGAAACTAGAAATCAATTACAAAAAGAAATCTGCAAAAAACATAAACACATGGATTCTAAACAACATGCTATTAAACAACCAATAGGTCAATGAAGAAATCAAAGAGGATACCCAAAAATACCCTGCGACAAATAAAAATGAAACACAACTTTCTAAAATCTGTGGGATGCAGCAAAAGCAGTTTTAGGAGGGAAGTTCATAGCAATACAGGCCTACCTTAGGAAACAAGAAAAGTCTTAAATAAACAATCCAACTTTCCACCTAAACAAACTAGGAAAAGAAAAACAAGCAAAGCCCAAAGTTAGTAGAAAGAAGGAAATAATGAAGATCGGAGCAGAAATAAAAGGGGATATATGTATACATATAGCTGATTCACTTTCTTTGTACAGCAGAAACTAACACAATATTGAAAAGCAACTATACTCCAATTAAAAAAAAAAGAAATAGAGACCAAAATATAGGAAGATCAATGAAACTAAGAACTAGTTTTTTGAAAAGATAAACAAAATTGATTAGACTTTATACAGACTCATCAGGAAGAGAGGGGCAAAATAAATAAAAGAGAAGTTACAAACTTACCATAGAAATACTTACAATCATAAAAGTCTACTACAAACAATTATATGCCAACAAATTACACAAACTAGAAGAAAAGGGTAACTTTCTAGAACCATGCCATCTTCCAAGACTGAATCAGGAAAGAAATGAAAACATGAATAGACCAATTATTAGCAATGAAATTAAATCAGTGATCCAAAAACTCGCAGAAACAAATGTCCAGGACTGAACAGCTTCACAAGGGTACTCTACCAAACATTTAGAGAAAAGTTAATACCAGTCCTTCTGAAACTATTTCAAAAAATTGAAGAGGAAGGAATGCTTACAAACTCATTCTACAGGGTCAACATCACCCTGATACCAAAACCAGACAGAAACACCACAAAAAAAGATATCACAGACCAATATCCCTGATGAACACAAATGCAAAAATCCTCAACAAATATTATCAAACAAAACAACAACACATTATAAGATAATACAGAATGATCGAGTGGGATTTGTTCCAGGGATGCAAGGATGGTTCAATATCTACAAATCAATCAACGTGGTATACCACATTAACAAAACAAAGGTTAAAAATCATCACAATAATCTCAATAGATGCAGAAAAAGCATTTGAGAAAATTCAATATGTATTTATAATAAAAACTTGCCACAAAGTGAATACAGAAGGAGCCTCAACATAATAAAGGCCATATATGGCAAACCCATAGCCAACATAATACTCAATGATGAAAGCTTTCCCTCTATAATCAGGAATAAGACAAGTATGCCCACTCTCACCGCTCTTATTCAAAATAGTATTCTATGTTACAGGCATAGCAGTTAGAGAGTAAAAGCAAATAGAAGGAATTCAAATTGAAAAGGAAGAAACAAAACTATCACTATTGGCAGATAACATGATCTACAAAAACAAAAACTATTAGAACTAATAAATGAATTCAGCAAAATTAAAGAATACAAAATTAACATACAGAAAAAGATTGCATTTCTATACAATAACAACAATCTATCAGAAAGAGAAATGAAGAAAACCCATTTATATGTTCATTAAAAAAATGAAATACCTAGGAATAAATCTAACCAAGGAGGTGAAAGACATGTCCTCTGAAAGCTAGAAGACTTGGATGAAAAAAGTTGAAGACAACACAAATAAATGGAAGATATAATCAGGGATTGGAAGAATAAATATTGTTAAAATATCCATACTGCCTAAAGCAACCTACAGATTCAATGCAATCCCTATCAAATACCCAATGACATTTTTCACAGAACTATAAAAAATAATTCTAAAATTTGTATGGAAACAAAAAAGACCCTGAATACCCAAAGCAATCTTGAGAGAGAAGAACCAAGCTGCAGGTATTACACTCCTTAATTTCAAACTAGACTACAAAGCAATAGTAATCAAAGCAGTCTGGTAGTGGCTCAGAAACAGACACATACATCAATGGAACAGAATACAGAGCCCCAGAAATAAACCCATGCTCCTACAGTCAATTAATCTATGACAAAGAAGGCAAGAATATACAATATGAATAAGAGAACCTCTTCAAAAATAGTGTTGGGAAAACTTGACAGCTACATGCAAAAGAATGAAACTAGATCATTTTCTTACAGTGTATACAAAAATAAACATAAAATGAATTAATTACATAAATATAAGAACTGCAGTCATAAAACTCTTAGAAGAAAGCATAGAGAGTAAGCTGGTTGACTTCACTTTTAGCAATATTCTTTTTCCATCTCTCTCCTCAGGCAAGGGGAGAAAAGTAGAATAAACATTTAGGACAGCATCAAACTGAAAAGCTTTGTACAATGAAGGAAATATCAACAAAAAAGGCAGTCTACTGAATGGGAGAAGTTATTTTCAAATTATATATATGATAAGGGGTTAATATCAAAAATATACAAAGAACTCATAAAACTCAACATTAAAAAAGCCTGAATTTAAAAATGAGCAGAGGACCTAAATAAACATTTTTCCAAAGAAGACATACAAATGGCCAACAGACACCAAAAAAGATGCTCCACATCACTAATCATCAGGAAATGCAAGCCAAAAGTACAATGAGATATCACCTTACATCTTTCAGAAAGACTATTATCAAAGAGACAACAAATAAAAAGTGTTGGTGAAGATGCGGAGAAAAGGGAACACTCGTGCATCATTAGTGGGAATGTAAATTGGTGTAACCAACTATAGAGAACAGTAGAGGTTCCTGAAAATATTAAAAACAGAACTGCCATATAATCTGGCAATCATACTTCCGGGTATATATTTAAAAGAGATGAAAACTGGCTGTTGAAGAGATATATGCACTCCTGTGTTTATTGCTTCACTATTCACAATAGCCAACATACTGAAACAACTGAAGAAGTGTTCATTAACAGATGACTGAGGCAGATGTGGTATGTAGGTACAGTGGAATCCACTTCAGCCATGAGGAAAAAGGAAATTCCACTATTTGCAACAACATGGATGAACCTTGAGGACATGAGTGTAAGTGAAAAAGAGACAGAGAAAGACAAATACTGTGTGATATATCATGTATCTTAATTCTAAAAACACCAAACTCAAAAAAACAGAAAGTGAAATTGTGGTTACCGGGGGTTGAGGAGTGGAGGAATGGAAGAGATGATGTTTAAAGGTACATAATGTTTACAACTAGTAAATAAATAAGTTGGAGATATAATACACAGTACAGTGATTATAAACACAGGGCTGTATTATAAACATTACACTGCTGAGAGATTATATCTTAAATTTTCTACTACTAGAAGAAATGATAATTGTGTGATGTGACGAGGTGTTAATTAACACTACTATGGCAATCACATTGCAAAATAAATGTATCAAATCAATACATTGTACACCTAAGGATGTAAGAATAAGAGAGAGAAGAGTAACTTTTAAAGTCAAATGGTTCTAAAAGACTTATGACCAGATAGAATATTCCCTGCCTCACAATAGATTCCAACACCCAGAAACAACCATTTTCAACTCTTTTATTTGTTTCTTCCAGAAAGATGAATAAAATTGATAAACCTCTATTCACACTGGCCAAAAAGAAAGATAGAAGACAAAAATTACCAATGATGAATGAAACAAGGGGCATCAATACTGATCTCATGGACATTAAAAGGGTAATAAGAGAATACTAAGAACTGTACCCTCATAAATTCAACAACTTAGGTGAAATGGACTAATTCCTTGAGAGACATAAACTACCAAAACTCACAAGAAAAATAGAGGATGTAAGAATTCTACATCTGTTAAAGAAATTGAAATTATTAAAATTCACCATAGAATAGAAACAAAATGCCAGGCCCAGATTGCTTCACTGGTGAATCCTACCAAACATGTAAGGAAGAAATCATTCTAATTTTACAAAGCTCTTCCAGAAAAGTAAGGCAGACTTTCCAATTCATTTCAAGAGGCCAGTGCACTCCAATACCGAAGGCTGACAAAGAAAAGTAAACACAATTACAACAGAAAACCATAAAGAAGTAATTTATCTATATATATATGCATATATCTGCAAAAATAATGAATACAAGGTTACATACACAATTACAGCAATATATGGAAAGAATAATACATCACAACCAAGTGAGATTCACTTCAGGAAAGCAAACCTGTTTGAACAATGGAAAAATCAATCATAATTTCACTAGATTAGCATAATAAATGAGAAAAACATGTGATCATCTCAGTAGATGCATAAAAATCTTTCAATAGTATTTACTATTTATTCATGATAAAAACTTACAGAAACTAAGAAGAGAATTTTCTTAGCCTAATAAAAACCATTTATATTAAAAAACAACCCCACCCCACCCCACCACAGCTAGCATCATTCTTAATAATGAAAGACTGAATGTTTTTCCCTAAGGTAAGGAACAAGACAAAAATACCCTCTCTCACCACTCTATGATACATAATATTGAAGTCCTAGCTAGTGCAATAAGACAAGAAAAAGAAAGATATACTTGTTGAAAAGGAAAAAACAGGAATGTCTCTGTTCACAGGGTGTAATATTCTTCATTAAAAAATCCCAACAAATGCACAAAAAACTCCTAGAACTAATAAGTGAGTGGAAATGTCGCAAAATACAAGATCAGTATACAAAAGTACTCCTATATTCCAGCAAAGAACAATTGACATTTGTTTTTTAAAAAAAGTATCATTTATAATTGCACTAAACAAATAAAACACTTAGATATAAAGAACAAAATATATGCAGGAGATATACACTGAAAACTACACAACACAGATGAAAGAAATAAAAGAAGATTCAAATACACGTAGAGACATATTGTGTTCGTGGATTGACGGCCTCAATAGTGTGCTGGTGTCAGTTTTCCTCAGTTTGATCTATAAATTGAAAAAAGTCCCAATCAAAATCCCAGCAAGCTTTTTTCATAGATATTGATAAGCTAATTCTACATTTATACAGGAAAGACAAGAGGAACAGAATAGACTAAACAATTTGAAAAAGAAGAATAAAGTTTGAAGGCTCACACTGTAAACTTATCCTATTCCAAACTTGCTAGAAAATTTCCATAATCAGGACACTGAGGCATTGAAGAAAGGATAGACCTACAGAACAATGGAATAGAATAGTGAGGACAGAAATTAACCCAAAAATAATCATATAATTTTTTAACAAGTTGCTAAG
Source organism: Balaenoptera acutorostrata (assembly GCF_949987535.1). Classification (NCBI taxonomy): domain Eukaryota; kingdom Metazoa; phylum Chordata; class Mammalia; order Artiodactyla; family Balaenopteridae; genus Balaenoptera; species Balaenoptera acutorostrata. The sequence goes on from NC_080065.1 coordinate 170,950,835, forward strand.
ACAACATTCAATGGAAAAACGAATGCCTTTTTAACAAATGTTGCTGCAACAAGTGAATATCAATATGGGAAAAAATGAACAAATTAACTCATTGACAGGAAAAAAAGTAGTCAGTAAAAGGGAGAAGTCGAGGGAACCTAATGGAGCCCCAGATTCAGGGGGAAGTATGGTGATTACCTTACCAGTTAGCCTGCATTCCCCTCCTCATTTGTTCCCTGGAGACAGGTTTATAATGATAAATTTTTCTCTCCCAAGTTAATTTACCTGTGGCTTACCTCCTAATAAATTCTGTCACTCCGTGGAGCACTTTCACTGCACCATACTCCTTTCATGTAAATATTAAATCATCCCAGGACTTGTATTCCCCAAAAGGTCCTTGAGTGGGTAAGTTGATCCCCATTTTGAGGGTAAAGGGAAGTGCTTCTCAGTGATTTGCCAAACGTCAGACAGATAGAAAGCAGCACAACTATGATCTCTGCTGACCCTCAGGCTCAAACCTCCACCTGTCCACATGGCACCTCCACTCAGAGTTCCAACAGACACCTCAAGTCTAATAGTCCTTTTCTTAGATCTTGACTCTTAATTCCCCAACCCCACCCCTATCCCCAGGTCTACTCTCCCAGAGACTTCCCCACCTCTTTGAATGGCACCCCCCTTACTTAGTTGCTCAGAAGGAATCATCAGGTGATTCTTATAGTCTCCCTCTAACATCCTAGTTAGTCAGCAAACCTGGCAGATCTATCTTCAAAATACATCCTGAACCCAGTTTCTTCTCACACTCTCTGTCTCTCTCATTATTGTCCAAGCCACCATAATCTCTAACAAGAAGGAATGAATAATCACCTTTAGGTGCTTTAGACCCATCCTTTCAGCCTCCACTGTAATCTATTTGCCAAGCCTAAATTAAGTCATGCCTAACACCTTCAGTGTTTCCATCATACTTAGAATAAATTCTGAAGAAAAGACCATGCCCACCATTGTCCTACATTCCTGTTCCCTGATTACTCCTAACCCTTCATATCCTACCACTCTCCCATTGGTCACTACTCCACCACTGGGGCTTACTACCTACTCAGTGGACATGGCAAGTTCCTCCCATTTTCACAACCTTACATTTGCTGTTCCCTTTACTGGGGGCACTCTTCCAACATATATGCACATTTTTTGTCTCTGCTCAAGTGTCAGGTATCCAGGAAACTGTACCATTCACAACACGCTTTTCAAAAATGTCCCAGTGCAGAGAACCAATTTGTATCTACTAGACACTGATTTGAGAGAGAAGACAGGATAGGAACTGTTTTACCACTAATCCAGCGGTAGGAACTGTTTTACCACTAATCCAGCGGTAGGATCCAGCATCCAGGAAGATGCTTTCAACCAGTAGCCCTGAGGGGCAGAGATGAGGGGAAAAGAGGGGCTTCCCTTTCTCAGTAACATCAACCCTCTAGTGGTCATGAAAAGGAGTTTTGTGCTCACAAGGTAAGACACATGGGGACCAAGGAAGTGAATGGCACGATGAGGTGGTGTTTCAGGCTATGGGCTGCAGACTGCTGAATGAAAGAGGCTCACCCAAAGCCTAACGTGGCGGTCAACCATTACAGCACTACCCACAGGAACTTCTGAAGCTTCTGCTGACAGAGTCTGGCTGGACTTCAGAAACTGCTCTTATAAGAGCCTGATGCTCACACGTATTGATGTGCTAGGCTCAAAGGTCTCAGTTTAGAGACACCACACAGTTCTGTCCCCTCCTACCAGACCCTGAGACCTCTCTTCTTCTTCACAGCCTCCTCCCATTTCTCCACTTTTTTCCCTGTGAGGGGAATCATTCAGGCACTTCCTGAATGTTCTCCTAGGTACATGAACCCTCGTGTTCACTCTGGATGATGAAAACAAGGCACCAGAACAGATTCTCTATTTTCCTCCGCTGAGTTCTTTCTTCCCAGAGAGAAAGACTCATTAACCCTGCCTGTCTTATTTGGGAATAAGGGAACTTTGAAAACAAAAACCACAGATGTAAATATTTGATAACTCTTGTTTTATAGCAAGGGTGTTTCCACTGGGACCCACACAAGACCCATTTGATTTGTCCTTTGCTATCTTGATGGAAGGTCACTGAAATGAAGTGAAAAAGCCTGGGGAATGTGGAAAGTCATAATTTCTGGAGAGGGGGAAGGTCGTGTGAGTCCCAATGTTGGTCACATCTGACGAACAAAATTTTTTTAATGCAATCTGTTCATAACAGAAAGTCAAGAGCTCCTACCCTTTTATCATTTCACATATCTGTTGAATATGAGGCAGCACACATAGTGATCTGCTTCATCCCCCACTGACTGCTTCTGCCCTACAGGAGTCCCCTGCTGAGCAGTGGGGGAACAGGGAGGAGTAGGGTGATTGTGGACCCCTCATGTCCTACTTCACATCTCAGTGCCCTCCACCCACTGAGAGAGCCTTCAGAGTGTGGGGATCTAAGGCAAGGCCTCAGCCATGTACATCTCTTAGACCGTAGAGCATCCACCCTATACCAGTGATATAGAGAAGAAGAGAAGAAAGTCGCATATACAATTACAGTTACAGCAGGAGTGAGAATCCCCAAGACTCAAGACAGGTACTGTCGCTGTGTGCTTCTGTTTCAGAAGTTTGATGTAAAATTTGGGGTGAGAGAAAAAAACACTCTATTCTCTCATTTATCCCAGTTCAGTTAATCTTTTCTTTCCTTCTTAATTCAACTTCACTCTCTCAAATCTCCTGTCCCTCATCGTGCCCTGTTCGCTGGTCTCTTAATCTATCCAGTGTTGAAAAAGTCCTAGAGATAAACGCTGACTTGGTTTCCCTCCCTTTAATCTCTAACAGTATCTAGAAATATTACATTCTAAACCATTTCTCTAATCCTCTCTTCTTCTACCTGCTGCGGTTCCCCATACACATCATCAACTATTCACTTGGTCATATTCCCATAGTTGTGTATTTTCCCTTATTTTGGTGAGGATGGTATTGAAATGATGACTGGGGATAATAATTCATAAAAAGCCAATAGATAACAGTTATCTTAATTATTACCAAATTTTTATTATCAGAGTAAAACTTGCAAATGAAAAATACCTTATAACACCAGGAGATTAATGAAAGTTATATGGTGCATTTCTGTCATGATTAGAGCAAAATAGCTTAGAGAGTACAGAAAAGAGGTTATGGTCAAATCCCCTTTACTTAGCAGTGTAGCATCAATGTGGAGCAATGGTCTTTTTCCAACAGTGAGACAATCTTTTTACTTTAGGGTAGTGTTGGCCTTGGTGGTGGGTAGAAGAGGATCCTGCTCCCACCCAGAGAACACAAGACCTGAGGCCCTTTTGTTATTCAGTTAGGCAACTCTATACCCATCTCTGCCTCATTCTCTTAGACTTCAGCTCTCTAAAGTCTTATGCAACAGCATTTTAACATCATCAGCCACAGTATTGATGAATTTCAAACGTAGAAAATATACTTTCAAAAATTGAAAGATAGAAGATCGGAGTCCTCCGTTCACTGAGCAAAAGGATTCAGCACATTTCATGGCCTTTGCTGCTATACTGTCATTCTTCACAAATAACCAGAAATCCAAGGACTTTGTGGAGCTCTTGATCTCTTGCACAGATGTGCCCAGCTTCTGGGCAATCTCTTTGACTGACTGCTCATCCAAACCAAAATAGCTTCGATAAAGGTTCAAGCACTTCTCCTGTTTAGGCAAATCAAAGCCACTGAAGAAGGCCATGAAAGGGATGATGGCCAAAGCGGCTGATTTCAGGGCATTCAGCCAGATCTTCTCTTTGAGGATAACTCTCTTCACCTCAATGAAAGCATCAGACAAATTGGACAACTGGAGCACAAAGGTGTAGCGCTTATGAGCAGGGAGATCCTGCAGCAGTGTCTCCTGCAGTCTTGGGAAATCAAACTTATCTGGGTGAAAGTTGGAGACCAGGAAGACACACGGATTAGATACTCCGATGTTGCTGAGAATAGCCAGGTAGTCATCTCGGATCTGCTGAAGGACTCTCTCCTTTTTGAAGGTTATGGGTTTGCTTTTCTCTTCACTATGTAATTCAACATCCACCATTGTTCTGGCAAAGTAGAAATTCTTCCCCTTCTCCTTGATTTTCTGGGCCAGGAGAGCATCATTTGAGCTGAACCGTGAGGAAGAAATAATGATGAAAAAGTCATAGTCATCATCTCCCACAATTTCTAGATAAGAATCTGGAAGGGAATTGGGAGTCCCAGTTCCAGGCAGGTCCCAGAAGGTCACACTGGGATATTTTGGATGTTGATAGGGGGTTTTCTTCATGGTGGTTGGCACAACTCCAACATGAGCAGACCCCTCCTCTTCATGACCAAGACCTAGCAGGGCATTGATGAAACTGGACTTCCCAGAACCAGATTGCCCAATCACAGCCACATCCAAAGGAGCATTCTCAGACTTCTGAAGTGCTTCCTGAATCTCTTCAACCACCTCTTTTAAAGTCCCCTCCTGAAAGACTCTTCGAATACGTTCAACGCTTTCCTGAGAGAGGATCCCCCCTGCCTTGCTGATCAATGCAGAGTAGTGAGGGACAAATTTTTGGGCCAATTGCTCAAAATTCTTTCCTGACAGGAAATATGAGGTGAACCAATCCATGCCAGTTAACTCTGGATGATCTGTGGAAAAAGAAAGAGAATAAGGAGGTAAGGTGAATGAAGCAGCAGAACAGGCAGGTTCAGCTGAGGAAACACAGTGGTCTCAACAGATCAGTCCCATCTCTCACACTTACTCATGTTACTACAGTTAATTTATTTTTCCTGATGACTTTTGTTTCCATTGCTACAGAAAAGACTACCTGTTTTCTAAGCTGATGGTTTATATGTCCCAGGAGACAGGACAATGTAGAGACAGAATAATGGCCCCTAAGATGTCCACATCCTGAACCCCAGAACCTGTGAATGTGTTACCTTACATAGTGAAAAGCACTTTGCAGATGTGATTAAGTTAATGATCTTCAGATGGAAAGATTATCTTGGTTTGTCCACATGGGTTAAATATAATCACAGGCATCCCTATAAGAGTGAGGCATGGCCAAATGCAGAAAAGAAGATGGGATAATAGGAACAAAGGTTGTAGTGAAGATGGAGGGAGGGCAATGAGCGAAGGAATGCCAGGCAGCGTCTCGAGCCTGGAAAAGACAAGAAAATGAATTACCTCCTGGAGCCTCCAGAAGGAACCAGTCCTACTGACACTTTAATTGTAGCCCCTTAAGATTCATTTTGACTGCTCACCTCCAAAACTATAAAAGAATGAACGTATATTGTCTTAAGCCACTAAGTTTGTGGTAATTTGTTACAGAGCAATGGGAAACTAATATAGACTGTCTGTATTTTCCTGAAACGTGAATACAGAGCCCAGCACCTTTCCATTCTGCAGGAAGAATCACTTAGGCCAACATGTTAGTGAGCACAGATGACTTCCAGAAAGACCCTCACTTCCAATACCCTGCAGCAAATCAGGACAGGACTTACGTTGTGGGAGAGGCAGGAGACAGAGACAAGCCCACCAGGTGGCCTGTACGCCAGGATGTATGTTCCATAAGGCGGACAACCAAGAACATAGTCATTGTGGTAATAGTTACCCCATGGCAGCTTAATGTCTATTTACCTCACTTTATGGACCACTTTGGGTGGAATTTAAAACATGTGACAGGAAGTTGCAGAGGAAGTAAATAAGAGCTCTAATTTTCCCTATCCAATTCAGCACAGTTTTGAAACATGGGCACCTGATTAAACCAAGGCAATTTAAAGAAATTATTAATATGATACTGATGGGACCTCCTCTCATTCACTATGAGTGAGGAAAGTCATACCAAGAAACTGTGATTTAAAGAATATTTATACCATAAGATTGTTTCACGTATTACCAGTGGGCTCTGTCCAGTAGGGGTGTGCTGAATGCCCTCCACCCCCATTCTACATATTGTGCAAAGACAATTTTTTTAAAAAAGTGAAATCATGACTCTCAAAAAATATTAAATGAATACATGTTAAGGATTTTATTTAACTGATCACTAATGAAGGAAGTAAGCAGATGTTAATGCTAGTTGAAAGGAGAATACCAAAGAAGAGACACGTTTATAGCTCAGGAATATTGAAATGAATGTCAAAGTGAAACAAGAGTGCTGTCTTCTAAGAAGAGAGTGGGAAGACTATTGAACCTCAACAGACAGATTGTATTTTTATATGGGCTATGGACTAAATGTGTCCCCATAAATTCATAGATAAAATGTAATGCTCAAAGTGATTTTATTAGTAAGTGGACACTTCGAATGTGCCTAGGTCATGCGGGCAGAGCCATCATGAATGGATTAGTGCCCTCATAAAAGAGACCCCAAAGAGCTAGCTTAACCCTTCTGACATGTGAGCTTTAACAGAAAAGACATTCATCTAGGAAGTGTGTTCTCATCAGACACCTAATCTACATGTGCCTTGATCTTGGTCTTTCATCCTCCAGAAGTATGAGAAACAGATTTTTCTTCATAAGGCACCCAGTCTGTGGTATTTGGTTATAGCCTGCACAGAGTAGGGAAATGGCAAAGAAACTAATTATTTTGCATTGCTATTAATTACCAAAACTCAAAGAGATTTAAATATCTTTATGGTAATGAAAGGCTAGAATCAGAAAACCCTGAGTGTGCATTAAACAGTACATAGTTTACTACTGGAGAAACCAGTAAACCTTCTGTTGCCCCAAATTTTCTTACAACTTTCTCAAAGAAAGAAAGAAAGAAGGAAAGAAAGAAAGAAAGAAAGAAAGAAAGAAAGAAAGAAAGAAAGAAAGGAAAGGCATCTTCAGACACAGGGGTTGTCTATTCTTCAAAGAGGTTGGCATGAACTGCTGGATGGAATTCCAGCTCTCCACCAGCCAGCCCTGTCCTCAGCCCTCCAAGCACAAAGCTGGCCTTGGCCACTGCAGGTATAGAGCATGTTTTCCAGAGAGAAAACAGACTTCCTATGACAGAGATCAGATCCAAATGTTTCCACTAAAACAGCAGAAAATGCTGAGACTGTGCAGGGACACTCCTCAGAACTGTTCTCACCAGGAAATGCAGACACAGTGTGCTCCTGTGCTCACTGTAGAGAACAAAGGTTAACAAGCCTCTGCTGCCTGGGTAATGAGGTCCAGAAGGGGGAGGCGTCAGGAAGTACAATACCTTCTAACCTGAGCCTCTCCCTCTGGAAGATCTGATTGATATTTGAGAACCCACATTTCAAGGAGGAAATGGGAGGACCTGCCATACCCTGTATGGTATATTTTCATGTATATTTTATACATTATAAAAATAAACAAAGTATATTTAATGCTGTACTTGGGTGCTGGCATAGGGATAAACCAACTGACCCACAGAACACAATACCAATCCCTGTCTTGGACTCAGGCATGTGTGGAATTATGTTGAAAGGGAGACATATGGGTTGGCCAAAAAGTTCGTTCGGTTTTTTCCATAAAATGGCTCTAGTAGCACTTAGTTGTCTTTAACTTCATTTGAAAAAATTTTGCTAGAGTGTATGTGACAGCTGTCATATCAGCATGCATTTTAAAAATGACATCAAAATTGATGAAGTTTTGTGTAGCCATTTTAATATTGAAGATGGAAGAAAAAAGCAACATTTTTGGCATATTATTCTTTATTATTTCAAGAAGGGTAAAAATGAAACTGAAATGCAAAAAAAAAAAAAAGATTTGTACAGTGTATGGAGAAGGTGCTGTGACTGATTGAACATGTCAAAAGTGGTTTGCGAAGTTTCGTGCTGGAGATTTCTCGCTGGACAATGCTCCACAGTTGGATAGACCAGTTGAAGTTGATAGTGATCAAATAGAGACATTAAGTGAGAACAACCAATGTTATGCCTGCGGGAGATAGCCGACATACTCAAAATATCCAAATCAAGTGCTGAAAATCATTTGCACCAGCTTGGTTATGTTAAGCGCTTTGATGTGTAGGATCCTTACATAACTTATGCTAAAATAAACCTTCTTGACCATATTTCCACATCTAATTCTCTACTTAAGCATACCTTTTTAAAAGTAAATTGTGATGGGCGATGAAAAGTGTACAGTAAAAGTACTGTACAATAATGTGGAATGGAAGAGATCGTGGGGCAAGTGAAATGAACCTCCACCAACCGCACCAAAGGCTGGTCTTCATCCAAAGAAGGTGATGTTGTGTATATGGTGAGATTGGAATGGAGTCCTCTATTATGAGCTCCTTTTGGAAAACCAAACGATTAATTCCAACAAGTACTGCTCCCAGTTAGACCAACTGAAAGCAGCACTCGACGAAAGCGTCCAGAATTAGTCAACAGAAAACGCGTACTCTTCCATCAGGATAATGCAAGACCGCATGTTTCTTTGATGACCAGGCAAAAACTGTTACAGCTCAGCTGGGGAGTTCTGATTCATCTGCCATATTCACCAGACAGTACACCTTCAGGTTTCCATTATTTAGGTCTTTGCAAAATTCTTTTAATGGAAAAAATTTCAATTCCCTGGAAGACTGTAAAAGACACCTGGAGCAGTTCTTTGTTCAAAAAGATGACAAACTTTTGGGCAGATGGAATTATGAAGTTGTCTGAAAAATGGCAGAAGGTAGTGGAACAAAAGGGTGACTATGTTGTTCAATAAAGTTCTTGGTGAAAATGAAAAATGTGTCTTTTATTTTTACTTAAAAACCGAAGGCATTTTTTGGCCAACTCAGTACATGGAATGTCAGTGAGTAAAGAAGGCACTATCAAGTAAATGGAGCTGGAAAAACTGGTTTTCCATTTGGAGAATGTTACTGATTCCCTACCTATATCACTTTTTTTTTTTTTTTTTTTTTTTTATTTATTTTTTTTATTTTTGGCTGTGCTGGGTCTTCGGTTCGTGCGAGGGCTTTCTCTAGTTGCGGCAAGTGGGGACCACTCTTCATCGCGGTGCGGGGACCGCTCTTCATCGCGGTGCGCGGGCCTTTCACTATCGCGGCCCCTCCCGTTGCGGGGCACAGGCTCCAGACGCGCAGGCTCAGTAGTTGTGGCTCACGGGCCCAGCTGCTCCGCGGCATGTGGGATCTTCCCAGACCAGGGCTCGAACCCGTGTCCCCTGCATTAGCAGGCAGACTCTCAACCACTGCGCCACCAGGGAAGCCCCCTATATCACTTTTGATAATCAATTCTAGAGGAAGAGTAAAGATCTAAACTTCAAATAGAAAACTATATTAGAAAATATAGCAGATCTTAGGGTACAGAAAAAAATTTTAAACAAGATACCCAGAAGATAACTGTATAAATAAGATTGACAAATGGGGTGCCTTAGAGTACATTAAAATGAAAAGTTTCTGTTCATGAAAAGAAATGCTTCAGGGCAGTAAAAAATTCTCCAGACGTGTGGAGAAGATATTGGCACAAATGTCGTAAACTAAAAATCAATACTAAGAAGGTATTTTTAAAATGCTAGAGATCACTAAGAAGCAAAACAATCCAGTATGGAAGTGCAGGGCATGGGGGGGGGAATGAACAGATCTTTCTCAGGAAAAAAAAACAACAACAAAAAAACAAAAAACAAAAACAGGTGTGGCCAATAAGCACACAGAAAGTTTAGCATCCTCCTTAGTAATGAGGCAAATGCAAAACTGTGCACAGTGAGATGACATTGTACATCAATTCAATTGGAAAAAATTTTTAAGTTGGACGATATCGAGTACTAGGGAGAATGTGAATCAGTAGAATCTCTGAAATATAGCTGCTGGGAATGTAAAATCAATACAATCACTATGAAAAAAAATTGATTAATTTTATTAAATTGTACATTCATGCACCTTAGGGCCCAGCATTTCCACTCCTAACATGGTACCTAGGAGTCACTGTGCAAAAATGTACAGGGGACATGTAAAATGTGTTTCTAACAGCAGTCTTCATTATTGTGAGAAAGGAGAGGATAGCCATTGACAGAGAATGGATAAATAAATTGAGCTCTAAAACACTGAACCATTGTTATACATAGGTAAATAAATCTTAGTAACACAACACTGAGTTTAAAATAAATAGAATTTAGTAGAAATGGTAGAAAAAATAGTAGGAAAAAAGGATACTCTTTAAATAAATCTTCAAGAAAACACAACAAAATATTGTTTAGGCATGCATATGTAAGTGATAACACAACAAATGACAGAAAGGAATCGTAAATACATACTTCATGAAGTTGCTAAACAAGGGCTGGTGACAGAGTATGGAGTAAATAGGAACACACAGGTAAGTATAGTTATTGAAGATGTTCTGTTTCTTGGGATGGTTGTTCAGTGTGTAGGTGATCATCATATTATATAAGTAAACAAAGGATTTTAAAAAGAAAAATATCTCAGTTCTTTCAAATTGGTGCTGCATATATTCTTTTCTCTGTAGTCAGTCATGACTCTCTCCCTACTTCCATAGTTTGGGGACATCAGAGAAATACTCTGTCTGACACATAGAGACAATCAATGCTATCATGGAAGAAAGACAGAGAAATCACTGAGGGAGGAGGTGGGGACAAGAGAGACTGTCATTCCAGGCAGAAAGAACTGCAAGGCAAAGATGAAAGATCACAAATGAATTTGACAGCTAGCTGTAGATGCATATGAACACATATAGACACCCAATTAAAAACTTCAGTTTTGGGACTTCCCTGGTGGTCCAATAGTAAAGAATCCACCTTCCAATGCAGGGGACACAGGTTCAATCCCTGGTCTGGGAACTAAGATACCACATGCCGTGGGGCAACTAAGCCTGCGTGCCACAACTACTGAGCTCGCACACCTCAACTAGAGAGCCTGCATGCCACAAACTACAGAGCCCATGTGCTCTGGAACCCCCATGCCACAACTACAGAGCCCCCGCACCCTGGAACCTGTGCGCCACAAATAGAAAAGAGAAAACTTGTGCGCCACAACTAGAGAGAAGTTCGCGCACCACAATGAAGAGACTGTGCACCACAGTTAAAGATCTCGCATGCCTCAGCAAAGATACCACGTGCCACAACTAAGACCCGATGTAGCCAAAAAATAAATAAAATAAAATAAATAAAAGACCTCAGTATTAATTAAAAACACCACTCAGAGTTCCCCAGGGCTGGGCTGGTCCTCACTGTGAGGGTCACTCTGAGTCTGGTGCCCCATTTCATAGTCTTTGGCCTGGAGTGGCCATTGTTCAGTGATGTCCCTCAATGTACACCTCATGGTCCATAGTCAGATTTTCTAGCCCTAAGTCCGCTGAGATCACATGAACCTTCCTCAGGACAAGAGGTGACACAGCATGTCATGGTCACTACTGTGCACCTACCAAATGGAATTGTTCCTTGGACTCAAGCATGGCTTCTGCCTTTGCAGGAGAAACTCCTAACAGGCCCCATCAGAGGTCTGTGAGTCTCTGGCAAGGTGCCTTCTCCCCGCACAGAGTAGGAACCCAAAGTAGGATCTGGGCAGAGTCCACAAGAGACATATCAAGTTTGCTGATTGCACTTTAGGGCCACACTTTGAAAACCTTTTCTAGGCTTGGGTTCTGCTTTCAGGCTAATCTGTCTATTAGATGCCTGAAATCGTTTGAACCTGGGCTCAAAGGAATTCACAAGGTCCAGGCAGGCAGCCAAATTCAGACTCTCTTTTGGTTGAGCCACCTCCTCTCATGTTTCTCCATCTTTTGGAAGGCCCTCAACCCGTGTGATGTTTGCATGGTCCTCACTTCACCACCAGGAACTGGGCAGGCTGGAGAGCTGAACAAGAGGCTGTGTCAGGCCTGTATCTGAGACCAGACTAGGCCTGGGAATACTAGCAAAGCAAAGCAGGGAACAGGAGAAAAGGGAAGGAGGACAGGCCTTAAATGCCTTGCCTAAAGCCCTCAGGCTGGGGTGTGGGCCAGCAGGGTTCAGGCTGAGTTCCTCCAGAAAAATCCTCTGCAAGTGGCTTAACTATAAAAGTGTTGCTAAAGTTGAAAATGGGTGTAGTCCTTCCGTCACCTTGCAAATATTTACTGAGCTTTTCAGTTGCAATTCAGCCCTGTTCTGTGGGTGACTGACAAGACTAGGCCTCTAATATCTCGGTCTCCTTAGGGCATCACACCTTCAGGACAGGGAAGTTATTCCTGGACATCAATAAGGTCTCTGAAATGCACAGAGGCAAAGCACACATTTCCTGGTTGCAGGAGGGGAGGAATGTCTCAGGAAATATACTGTCTCTTGGTCCCACGCAGGTAAGCAAAAGTCCAATTGGTCTCATAAACAATCTGCAGACTCTTACAGCGTTGAAATCTCCCCTGCCCTGGCTCAGTCCCTCCACCACGTGAGATAGCTGCAGCAGGGACAGGAAAAGAGTCAGCTTCTCCCTCTTTCTTCCTCCTACGGACCCTATTACAAGGATGGGAACAATAAAGGGTAGGAAAGACACACTCAGGTGGGACAGGTGCAATCCTGCTGAAGCCCCTGGTGCGGTGACTGTCCCTCACGTAGGTGGGGCCATGGGTGGCTCACACTGACATCCCCACTGGGATCTCAGGGACAGGCACAGCCCAGACCTGCAGGCCTGCTACCTCCTCCTTAGAGTTGGGCAAGGTGGGTAGCCCCAGCCTCTTACCTCCTGATATCATCTTACCCAGAAAAGAACATCCAGCCCTCACTGTTGGCCACACCCCTTGCAACAAGTTCACTAAAGTGATCTTTGCCTTCCCCTTTCCTCAACCTGTCAACTGTCTTTCTCTGACCCAGGGAAGGAATCAATGGTGGCTAAATTGAATTCACAATCTCTTAGATGCATAAGAATTTCCTATCCTATTACTGACGTTTGCAATCTCTGCCCAAACCTTGGAAGCACTGTAAGCCTTGAAAACTTTCTAACTCTGTTACACTCACATAGTCCTCTGTCTGGGGCCTTTCTCCTGACCACAGAAGACTTGGGGAGCTTTTCCTTCTGATCCCTTCTGATCTTTTCCTTCTGATCTGAGAGCGAGCACATGACAATCACTAGGATGTTAGGCAGATGCCCAGGGTCACCTGGCCAGTGGTGAGCATTGCTGGGTCTCAGGCGCCCAGCAGGTGCATTGACAGCAGGTAGGGGTCAGAGCTTGGAGTTGGCAGGGAGGTCCGTGATGGATGGAGAATATGCACTCCAAGCAAAGCTGGTGGTAACAAGTGAACTCAAGTGCTGAGTGAGCTGGGCAACACCAGAGAGCATCTCTGCAGACAGTGTCTTGAGCCTCAGGAAGGGGCAGGGTTTGGGTGACAGTGAAGCTGAATGTGGACATAGGACTGAGCTGAGGACCAACATCCGAGGACATGGCTCTGGAGGGAAGCAGCAGGGCTGGACCCAGGACTCCCCAACACTGTGCTTGGCCTCTGTGCACTGACTTGACACTGATGCCTTAGAGTCTGGCTCAGGCCAGTGCCCCCTCCACTATGGAATGCAGAAAGGAAACTGGCGCTCCCTTTCCTGGACAACTAGAGTCATTTCCAGGAATAGAACTGAAACTTCCGCTGCCTGAGTCCCCCTGGAGCTGGGACCCTGCCAGCATTCAGATCTAGAAATAACCCAGCTGAGAGCTCCAGTGTCCCCAAGGGGTCGCTGAAGGAGAAAACTGCAGGACAACCAACTGTCCTTCCCAGCTCCTCTTCCCTCCTTCCCCTCAGCTCTCCCTAGGGCAACCCCAACCCTCCACAATTCCATTTCTTCCTTCTGGAGCAATCTGAGCTTGGATGGTCCCAGAAGGAATTGCCTCTGTTTGAGGAGAGGACTGTTCCCCAGGGAGGGGTGACATGCCAGGAGGGCCACTGACATCTATCTGATCACCGTCACCCTCTGCTTCCATGGAATGTGTAGGTGAGAGGGCTCCTAAGATGGAACGTGTTTGATAACTGAGCTACTGTAAGGACATGAAAGGTGGAGCCCACACCAGGACAGGAGAACTTGACACCTGGCTTACTCATTTCAGTGAGTTTTCATAGCAGGACCCCTCTATGACATTCTTCAGGGACCCCATCAGCACACAAACACTCTGCTGCTCCAAACCCATCCAGCCCTCCAGTGTGGAGGCAGTGTGCCTCTCACCTCCATGTTCCTGGCATTCGGGGTCTTCTGATGGAGACCACATGTGTAGAAGGAGGGAAGGATATGCCACTCATACACTCTCAGTGTCTAAACTGGAGAAGGAGCCACTGGTCATTCCTGGGGCATCTGGAATTGTGAGTCCACTAGTTCCCCAGGGTGGACCTCGCATGGAATAGGGACCTTAGGTGGGCTTTCAAGGATGAGATGTCTAATGGGACTTTTCAGTCCCCCTCAGTTTAATTGTGTATTAGCATTGGAGAAACTATCTCTATTGCAGGGCACCAACTCTTCCCTTTATAGATGATGTTAGTGAGGTGGGAGCTTTTCAAACACCATCTTCCCAGATGTGTCCTGTTCAGTACCAGGCCCTTTGATGATGTTGAGGCTTATCATATTTTCCTGCAATAAACGAGCATGTTGGTTTTCTGTCAGCCTTTCATGATAATGACCAAATGGGGGACAAACTTGGGGCTTGAGGTACATTGGATTCTGGGCTCACAGAAGTCCTTGATGCCTTGGATTCCACATCTGGTGCAAGGTGGGCCACACTTCTCCATGGGTCCCTTTGGTTGGGACTTGGGATAATTGGGCATGTTGGGAGCTATATAGAAACCAGCATGGGAAATCCGCTAATGAGTGGTTTTCATTCTGCTTGTCTGAAGTTGTGAAATCTATTTTGTGGGTTATAACAAGAGTTGTGTTTTTTTTTTTTTTTAAGTTACCCACTGGAATTGAATAAAGTGAAGAGATGGCAAATTCTGTGGTAAAATCTCTTTTTCAGGTATGTGCCTGTGTCTGTGCATGTGTGTTGAGTATACTTGGTTCCTATGTAAAATGCACCTTTTACTCCTGGGCTCATTCATAAGACTGGTGGCTGAGGGAGAATGTAAAGCCAGCATTAGGAGCAGTTGGGAAAGAGTGGACAATTGCCCAAACCTTCACATAAGAGCAATCATGGAACAGTCCTGTGAAATTAGGGATTTCTCCGCATGTCACTTTCTGTCTGCTTGTTGTAAAATTTACTTTAAATTGATGTATCCTTATGCTATTTTATAACCAAACTCTAAGATGGTGACCATTCCTACTATTTCAAGAGAAATTGAATGGATGCTTAGCTCTTGAGTGGTGGCAAAGGTGACATTAGTGCTGTGAATGGCTCCGAGCTTACTGAAAAGTCCTGTATCCATGGCTAACATTCAAACTGACCGCAAACCACAGGTATTAACTTAAGATTCTGTGTGGCCTCAATTTAGTTGTTTAAGCAGAGAGTAACTGTGCTTAAGCATAATTGTACCCCATCTTACTCCACTGCCTACAACCTGGCCTAGCCTCCCCTCTGATGTGAAGGCTTTAGGACTTGTGAAAATATAGTACCAGTAATATTGAGTTCATATCTTCAGAAACTATCACTTGCTTACAAAAGGGGTCTCAATAAGCCCAAAGCAATCACAGGGGGAATGAAAACAGCATGTGAACTGTCAAATAATTCCTTCCTTTATTTCTTTATTCTAGAAGCAAATCCTCCCTTTATTTTCTAAGCACAATCATTCTTTATTCTTTCCTTTATTCTCTAATCAAATTCTTACTGAGTGTCTGCTCTGTGCCAGGCAGTGCCCCAGCCCTGGAGCTTCAGGAATGGAAATCATTGATTTCATAGAGATTGCTTTCCAGGAGAGAGACAGAGGAGTGAGAGAACCAAGTGAAATGTGGGCCAAGCTTGATGTGATAATCAGAGAAGACTAGATTTTTCCCCTAGAGACAAGCACACAGATGGGGACAAGGGCATGGAGATGGTGGATTGTGAAGATGGGAAAGGCCTGAGCTCTACTAGACCAAGATGAAACCAGCACCCGGCTGTGCAGTCTGCTAACCTCTGCACTGCCCTCAGAGGGAGGGAAAGCCTTCCCTGGTGCTCTGTGTCCGTGTTTGAGTCCCTCTTTTACAACAGCATTGTCTGTACCCTATGTAATACTGTGTCCTTTTTATAATTAATAAATAATGGAATATACATTTGACTGACTGCTGTGTCAGAAAATATAAAGTAGACCTATGCACATCAACATAGAGAGATGCCCCAAATGATATTGAGTTTAGGAAGTAAGAAACTGACCTTCTTAGGGGTTTTAATGTTTTGTTACATAGGCACCGTTGAATAAGTCATTGACCACTGATGATTGAACTCAGTCTCCAGCCCTCCTCCCCTCCCTGGAGTTTGGAGGGAGGAAGGGTAGGAAGGAACTGAAACTGCCAACCCTTTAATTCTGGCTTGATCTTTCTGGCCACCAGCCCCCATCCTGATGCTCTGTAGGCTCCCTGCCCCCAATAATCTCATTATCTTACAAAAGACATTCTTATCACTGAGGAAATTTCAATGTTTTTGGAGCTCATTCCAGGAATTGTGGACAAAGACCAAATAGGTATTTTTATTATAAAACAGACTTTAAGCTCAATACTTTTTGTGGACAATTAAAGGGATAAACATAAAGCACTACTATATAGCTTCCATGGATATATATATATACATTAATATGCATTAATAAATATGTTCAAGATGAATATCCTGACACATATTAAATTGAAAAGACTGCAGTAGTCTGTGATGGGAAGAGAAATGAACTAAGGGAAAGAGGAGAGAGATTTTTAAGGTGGGCTTTAGAGTCACAAAAGGCAAGATAATTTGAAAACGGGCACTCCTGCCACTTCCCTAGAAGTGAAACTACCCAATCCAGGGGTGAAGCCCTTTACAAACACTGTCTCCCCTTGGGAACCCCAAAGAGAGGTGAGATGTGCAGCCTTAGGGAACCTCCTTGTTCCATCTACTCAGTTCCCCCACATCTCCTCCAGCCCCAACGATACAAGACCACATACTCACTGATGACTCCTAGGTTTGCATGCACATTGCACACGTCTCTCCTCAGCTCCACACTCCAGAGAAATGCCCTGAGGTGACCCCACACCAGTCTTCTCCTGCGTGCGGCCCAGATCAGACGTATGGGCCACACATCACCCCCTTCACCCCAATTCATTCTTGGGCTTGCCTGCCACATCTTGCTAACCTGACTTGCTAACCTGACTTTCACATTTAGATATCACAGGCTTGTGACAAACCCAATTCCCTGTCCTCTAGCCGCTCTCCCTAAGCTCCTGCTAAAACCCTCATTCTGAGTTTGAGGTAAGGGGCAGGCAACACTCTCCATCTTTGCCCTGGGGATCCCGTACCCTAACATCTCCCTCAAAATATCCCTTCACAAATTCCCTCACCCCAACCCTTTTGTACCTGCTATACAGGTGAGAGCTTTGACAGTGGTCTAACTAGTTTGTGGCCACCTGATTTGAAATATCTATGTGGTGGTTTACCTTGAAATGGAGCAGCAATTATTGCCATGTATCAGCCAATAGGGAGAAAGAAAGAATGAGTCCCATTCTGATGTTCTGTTACACGTAGCATCAGCGACCTCAGCGTGGAGAGAGGGTATTTTGAATGTATTTGAAATGTGACTTTTAAGTCATAAAAATGAAGGGTACCAGAGCAATGAGAAGACATTTTGTTTCAAAGGTGAAAGAAAAGTCAGATGAATGACCAGTGTAGGGGATAAAATTGCCACCACGAAATGCTTCTCTAGTATGAGGATTATTTTAGGTTGGTTATTTTTAAGAAACAGAAGACTCAGGAAGTTTTCCTTTTTACCTTCCCCTTAACTGCTTAAAAGCCTTTAGATGGGGGGTTTGTTCCAAGAAGGGATCTGTCACCGGAGGTAACTAAAAAAATATGAGCTAGACATGTAGACTGGGAAATTTACCAAGGCCTATTTGTTCCCATTCCTCTCTGTGTCCCATTGTCTCTACATGGCAAGGCAAATACTTGTTTACCAAACATTTCCTCTTCCCATTACCCTGTGCCTTATCTTCCTCACCTTTGAAGTCCTACACCCTTAGCCCCAACTCCTTTGCTCAGAATGAATACATAGCCTTGATTGTCTGCCTCTGTGCCCCATATTCTTCTGGAGCCCTCTTTCATAGGTATAGTAATTAAATTTGTTTTTTCTCCTGTTAATCTGTCTCATGTCAATTTAATTCTTAGACCAGCCACAAAAACCTAGAAGGGTAGAGGAAGAATTTCTCCTCCCCAACACCATTTTGTTAAACTAAAACAGGAAGTGGGTGTGGCCGACCACTCCTTGCTTTGTGTGCACCTTCCCCCCACACAGTGTGATCTGAAATTGGGGTGCCCATAGCATAGGGGAGCAAAATTTGCTGTCCCAAAATGTATCTCTTTGGCATAGGATTATTTTAGGATGATTATTTTTAAGAAACCAAAGACTCAGAAAGAGCTTTTACCTTCCCCTTAACTGCCTAAAAGAACTTAGATAAAGGGCCTATTTCAGGAAGAAGAGCTATCACCAGAGATTTCTACAAAGACTATGAGCTAGTGTGGTAGACTTGGGGAAACTTAGCAAGGCCTGTTTGATCAAAGTCCTCTCTGTTTCCCATTGTTTCTGCATGGCATGGCAAACATTTGTTTACCAAACATTTATTTTTCCATCTTCCTGTAAATTGACTTCCCTCTTTGAGTTCCCGGCCTCCTACCCCTTCTCCTGAAATCTGAATAGCATATAAGCCTCAATTGCCTGAACGCAGGTGTGCCTCATATTATGGAACCCCTGTACATACAAAGTTAAATTTGCTTTTTTTTCTTCTATTAATCTGCCTCATGTCATTTTAATTCTGAAACCAGACATAAGAATCTACAAGGGTAGAGGAAAATTATTTCCTCCCCTACAACAGGCTCAGTCCTGACCCTGCTCCACATACATGCACCCTTTAGGTTATCTTAACCTGTCCCATGTTGTCCAGTACCATCTACATGCTGGCAACTCCCAAATTTATATCTCTACCCCAGGCATCTGCCCTGACCTCGGACCTAAATATCCTCTTGTTTATACAACATCTCCTGTTGGTATGTCTAGGATGATCTTTAGTAACTGAACAAGGCCAAACCTATCTCAAGCCCCCATCCCTCTCCTCCCATAGACTTCTCCCTGCCAGATAATGTCAATGCCACCCCTCATTTGCACATGGGGCTGTCCGCATAATCTTCTTTCTCTCACACTTCACACCCCCAATCCTGCAACCTGACCAAATTTATCCAGAATCCAGTCACTCCTCCCATTCTCACCACTATTGCCCTAGCCCTGGGCAGTTCTCAGCCCTCCCTCACTGTCTTAACCACCTGAGAAGGATGACCAGGCTTTCTGCACCAAACCACAGCTCTCCACCAGCCAGCCCTGCCCCTCAGGCCTCCAAACACAAAACAAGCATCCCATCCCTGCAAGTGCAAAAAGCTTGCTCACTCACCAGTTCAAGAGAGAAAAGACATTTCTGGTCAGAGCTCCAACCCGAATGTTTCCACTAAAACAGTAGAAAATGCAGAGTCTGGTGAAGTGCTCCCTGCAGCCCCCAGCACAGGAACAATCCGGAGAACTGTCCTCGCCCAGATAAAGGCAGACACAGTAGAGAGCAAGGACTGGCAAACTTCGGTCCTGCCTGGGAAATGAGGCCCAGGATGGGAGGCAGTAGGAAGTACAATAGCCTCTGACTTGAGCCCCTCCCTTAGGAAGAAAAGATTGATAGTTGAAACTAACATTTCCAGAAATGAAAATGAAACCAGAGAAATCATGTTTATGTCTTTCTCTACAGCACCACATTTTCCAGTAAAGAAAATACAAGAGTGTGACTTCCAGAGGATCAGTGAGTAAGGAGAGGGCAGAGAGGTACTAAAGGCCAGGAAAGGCAGGTCTCTTAGGACCCCTGGGAGGTCACCTAGCCAAGACACCCAGGGGAGCACAGACAACAGGGAAGAAGGAAGGCTGTGAGAAACTTTTCAAAGCTTCCAGTGAATGAGGGAGAAGCATTTCTCTAACTTTTCTCTGTCTTTTTGTTCTTTCGTCGTTAGGAGCCCTATACCTGACTGCCACTTTGTCAACCCAGGGCCTGGATCACTCTGGCGGGTCATGGGATCACAGCTGATGAGAGAATCAAATTACCAGAAGGGGCTCTGGGGACACAAGGCAAAACCGCAAGGAGCTGGGCACAGAGAGGAGGGAGGAGCCTGGATTCCTAAATTTACATGGAAGATTAAGGAGAAAATACCAAATTTTCTTTAGAAGAAGAAGAAATGGGAGGGTTTGCAGTAACATATATGGCATTTTTCATGTATATTTTATACACTGTAAAAATAAAGTATACTTTAATGCTGTACTTGGGTGCTGGCACAGAGATGAATGAACTGACCCACAGAACACAGCACAGAACACTGTATTAAACTCAGGATTTACCGAATTGTGTTGAATGGAAGAAGTACGTCATATGTGGGTATGAAGGCACTGTTTAGTAAATGGAGTTGGACAAACTAATTATCCATATGGAAAAACATTACTGATTCCCTACCTATATCACTTTTGATAATCAACTCTAGAGGAGGAAAGGCCTAAATTTCAAATGGAAAACTCTGGAAGAAACTATAGCTGATCTTAGGGTTCAGAAAATTTTCTTCAACAAGATACCCAGATGATAACTGGATAGAAAAGATTAACAAACAGGGTGACTTTGACTACATTAAAATGAAAAGATTCTGTTCATGAAAAGAAATGCTTATTGACAGTAAAAAAAAAAATCTTCAAAAACCTGGAGAATATATTTGCACAAATGTTGTCAACTAAGGGTCAATGGAAACAAGGTAGTTTTTAGATTTTACAAATCATTAAGGAGATGGGAAACAATCTAGTGTGGAAGTGGGCAAAAGACATAAATAGACTTTTCTCAGGAAAAACAAAAGTAAAAACACGTCTGGCCAGTAAGCACCAGAAGGTTTAGCACCTCCTTAGTAACAAGGAAAATGAAAATCTGGGCATAATGAGATGACATTGTGCATCAATTCAATTGGAAAAATTAAAAGTTGGAAAACATCAAGTATTGGTGAGAATGTGGATCAATTGGATCTCTGAAACATTGCTGCTGGGAGTGTAAATCAACACAATCACTTTGATCAATAAAAAATAATGAAAATTTTAAAAATACAATCACTTTGAAAAACTGATATGGCTTAATTTTATAAAACTGTACTTTCATGCACCTTGGGAACAAGCATTTCCACTCCTAAGAGGATACCTAAGAGTCACTATGCACAAATGTCCAGAAGATATGTAGAAGTGTGTTCCTAACAGCAGTCTTCATAACTGTGAAAAAGGAGAGGATAGCCAATGACAGAGAAGGGATAAATAAATTGAGCTCTACAGCATTGTAAAGAATGGGTCATAGATATAATAGATAAATAAATATTAGTAGCATAATGCCAAGTTTTTAAATTAAGAACCAGTATAAAGCCGTTTAAATAAAGTTTCAGGAGAACACAACAAAATATTGTTAAGGCATGAATATGTCAGTGATAAAACAACAAATGAAAGAAAGGAATCGTAAATACATACTTCATGAAGTTGTTATCCAAGGGCTGGTGACAGAGCATGGAGTAAATAGGACCACATAGATGGGTATAGTTAGTGAAGATGTTCTGTTTCTTGGGATAGTTGTTCAGTGTGTAGGTAATCATTATATTAAGTAAGTAACTAGAGGATTCTGAACAGAAAAATATCTCAGCTCTTTCCAAATTGATGTTGCATATATTCTTTTCTCTGCAGTCAGTCATGAATCTTTCCCTCCTTCCATAATTTGGGTACATCAGAGAAATACTCTGTCTGACATATAGAGACAATCAATGCTATGATAGAAGAAAGACTGAGAAATCATTGTGGGGACAAGAGAGACTGGCATTCCAGGTAGAAAGAACTGCAAGGCAAAGATGAAAACTCACAAATGAACTTGACAATGAGCTGTGCATGCAGGTAAACACAGCCAAACAGCTAATTAAAGACCTCAGTAGTAAAATAAGAAATAAGTAAAATAAGAAAACCAAGTTCATGCCTTCTCCATCTTTGCTCTGAACTGTCCACAGGCTGGGACCTGATGCCCTGAATACACATCTCACAGTCCACAGTCTGACCTTCTTCTCCTAAGTGCCCTGTGATCACATGAATCTTCTTCAGGACCACAGGTGACACAGACCTGTCATGGTGACTACTGGTCACCTACCAAGTGGAATTGTTCCTTGGGCACCTGGACAGCTGCAGCCTCTGCAGGAGAAACTCCTAACTGGCTCTGTCATAGGTCTGTGAGCCTCTGCAAAGATGCTTTGTCCCCACACAGAGTAGGAACCAAAGTAGAATCTGGGCAGAGTCTACAAGAGACATACAAAGGTTGCTGACTGCACTTTAGGGCCACCCTTTGGAAACCTTTCCTAGGTTTGGGCTCTCCTTTCAGGCTAATCTGTCTATTAGATGCCTGAAATGGTTTGGAACTGGGCTCAAAGGAATTCACAAGGTCCAGGAAGCAGCCTCTTTTGGTTGTACCACCTCCTCTCATGTTCCTCCACCTCTGGTAGAGCCTCAACCCATGTGATGCTTGCATGTTAAGACTTTCACCACCAGACACTGAGCAGGTTAGAGTGTGGACAAAGAAGCTGAGTGCCAGGCCTCCATCAGAGACCAGGCTAGGACTGGGGATGCAGGTAAGCAAAGCAGGGAACAGGAGTAAAGGGAAGGAGGACAGGCAGAAAATGGGTAGCCTAGAATGGCTGAGTTTGTCCAGAAAACCCTCTGAAAGTGCCTTAACTCTAAAAGCAGTAGCTGAAGTGGAAAATGTGTGTGGTCCTTCCTTTACCTTGCAAATGTTTACTAAGCTTTTCAGTTGACATTGGGCAATGTTCTGTGGTGACTGACAAGACTAGGTCTCTAATACCTTGGTCTCCTCAGGGCATGACATGTTCAGGAGGGGCAGGCATTCCTGGATATCAGTATGGTCTCTGAAACGCACAGAGGCAAAGCACACATTTCCTGGTTGACAGAGGGAAGGGATGGCTCAGGAAATATCCTGTCTCCTGGTTCCACTCAGGTAAGCAAAAGTCCAGTTGGTCTAATAAACGATCTCCAGACTCTTATAAAGTTGAAATCTCCCCTGCCCTGGCTCAGTCCTTCCTTCATCTGAGATAGCTGCAGTGGGGTTAGGAAAAGAGTCAGCTCCTTCCTCTTTCTTCATCACACTTGACCCCATTACAAGGATGGGAGCTGGCTGAGAGGAAATATAAAGGGTAGGAACGACATACTCGGGTGAGACAATTACAGTTCTACTGATGACCCCTGGTGTAGTGAATTGTCCCTCACATAGGCGGGACCATGGTAGGGGTGGGAGTGGCTCACACTAACATCCCCATTAGAATCTCAGGGACAGGCACAGCCCAGACCCACAGGCCTCCTACTTCCTGTTCAGGGTTTACAAATGGTGAAGAAATCCACCTTTTTTTGGATGAGGGTATCTTACCCAGGAAGACCAAGTCCAGAACCATAGTTGGCTTAAAGTGAAAGCACATTCTCTTGCAAAGGGCTCACTAAAAAGTGATCCTTGCCTTCCCTTCTCCTCACCTGTCAGTCATTGTTTTCTGAGCCAGGGATGGAATCAAGGGTGGTAAAGCCAGGTTCACAATCTCTTAGCTGGGTAAGTGTTTCCTAACCTGTTATCGACATTGCAATCTCGGCCCAAACCTCGGAAAACAGACCCACTCTATCACCCTGTTACAGTGGAAGCTCTCAGAACATGTCCAGCAGCTACCTGGGCACCTTTGGCTGAGGGACAGCCCCAAGCACTGCCACTGACCAGGCATCACTGGCCCACAGTGCTTTCAATTCCAGGGTGAAAGAAACAAGGTCCTGGTCCTGGTCTGGTCTATGATATGTCTCTGGTAAGTGGTGGAATCTCGCATGTGATGACACCAGGGTATTCTTACCTACTGGTTGCCTTGATTGGAGGTTTCCTTTTGGGGGAAAAGGTATAAAATTTGGTCATCTGGTTTTGAGCATACTGCCACTTTAATTGGACTTTTCCTTCTGGGTCAAGGAGTCCCTCGCCATCTGATGCTGCCTGATTGGTAACTGGGAAACTCCCTGTTAGACCAAGTCTTGTTGGTATCCCCATCTGCAGTGGTAGACAGACAATCCTCCATTCTCATGCTAGGGAACTGTGACCCTGAGAGACTACCAAGTATTGGTTCATCTGGTCTTGGTCTGTCTGTTTCTGGTAATATTGACCATAAATAAGAATAATGGATAATCAGGGCTCTGTTCCATCCTGTAGTCCCCTAGGGTGTATCGGTGGAAGACCTAAATAGACATTTCACCAAAGAAGACATACAGATGGCCAAGAGGCACATGAAAAACTGCTCAACATCCCTAATTATTAGAGAAATGCAAGTCAAAACTACAGTGAGGTATCACCTCACACAGGTCAGAATGGCCATCATCAAAAAATGTACAAACAATAAATGCTGGAGAGGGTGTGGAGAAAAGGCAACCCTCTTGCACTGTTGGTGGGAATGTAAATTGATACAGCCACTATGGAGAACAGTATGGAGGTTCCTTCAAAAACTAAAGATAGAACTACCATATGACCCAGCAATCCCACTACTGGGCATATACCCTGAGAAAACCATAATTCAAAAGGACACATGCACCCCAATGTTCATTGCAGCACTATTTACAATAGCCAGGTCATGGAAACAACCTAAATGCCCAACAACAGATGAGTGGATAAAGAAGGTGTGGTACATATATACAATGGAATATTACTCCACATAAAAAGGAACGAAACTGGGTCATTTGTAGAGATGTGGATGGACCCAGAGTCTGTCATACAGAGTGAAGTAAGCCAGAAAGAGAAAAACAAATATAATAATGCATATATGTGGAATCTGGAAAAATGGTACAGATGAACCTATCTGTAGGGCAGGAATAGAGATGTAGACATAGAGAACAGACATGTGGACACAGCAGGGGAAGGGGAGGGTGGGATGAATTGGGAGATTAGGATTGACATATATACACTGCCATGAGTCAAATAGACAGCTAGCGGGAACATGCTATAAAGCACAGGAAACCCAGCTCGGTGCTCTGTGATGACATAGATGGGTGGGATGTGGGGGCTGGGGGGGGCCAAGAAGGAGGGGATATAGGTATACATATAGTTGATTAATTTCTTTGTACCGCAGAAACTAACACAACGTTGTAAAGCAATTATATGCCAATAATAAATAAATAGATTTGTTGCAGGCAGAAGAGTGGGTCCTGATAGATGTCTACATCTAGTCCCCAGAACCTTGGAATACGTCTCCCCACATGTCAAAAGGGACTTTGCCAGATGTGATTGAGTTAGGGATTCTCGATTGTCTGGTTGGGCTCAGCGTAATCACAACCGTCCTTAAGGTGTGAAAGAGGCAGGCAGAAGAGTTAAAGGAGTTGTGATGACAGGAAGAGAGGTTGGAGTGATATTCAATTGTTGGCTGGGGGCCCAAACCAAGGAATGAGGACACCCTCTAGAAGGTGGAAGAGGCAAGGAAACAGACCCTCCCCCAAAACCTCCAGCCCTGCTTACATCTTGATTTTAGCACCATGAGACCCGTTTCAAAGTTCTGACCTCCAGAACTATAAGATAATAAAGTTGTGTCATTTTAAGCCACAAAAAATAAAATAAAAACAGAGTGCAGAATTTTCAAAGATAAAAATGAATTTAACAGTTTGTATCAAAGGAGACAAGTGCCATTTGTGTGGGAGAGGAGCAGAATGAAGGGATGGGACTTGATTCACTAATGAGCTAATATTAAAAACAACAGGTGTGCTGTGCACAAAACAAAGACAGTGCTTTGCCATGATCTGGACAGCAGGGCCAATTCAGCCCTCTGCACTGGAGGGCCCAAAAAAGTTAATTGATTTTGTTACCAGAGTTGCCACAGACCATTGCTCAAAACACACCAACACCTCCCTTGAACAGGAACTAACATATATCTTTAAGTCACAAGGTCTGGACACACACACACACACACACTCACAAAAGAAGCTGTATGAAGAGAAAAACAAAAACCAGATAGAACTAGCTAAAACCAAGATGGTGACAATTCTGACCTCTAACAGACCCTGAGTTTCATTCTACCCTGATTTTAGTGCATTAGGTACTAAACGACACACCTACCAGCGGCCATGATGGGAAGTCTTGGACCAAAAGGACAGAAAAGGGATGACATCGCGTTTCCAGGAAAGCCCTGCCTCTCTTCCAGAAAACTAATGTATATGCCTCCCCATCATTAGTGTCACTCCTCCCACCCATTGTCCTTACTCATTAAAAGCAAATCCCTCTCACCATTAAGGTGATAGTTGTAAACTAAGTTGATAGTTGTAAACAAGTTCCCGCTTCTTTATTCTCTGGCCATTGAATAAAGCTTGCGCTGCTTCAATCTCAGCTTCAGTTTCATTTTGGCTATGCGAACTGAAACAGAAAAAGTACGTTCCCCGCCGAGACAGGGGACCTCGGCCAGTCTATGGCCTGAGTGGGGGGGGGGGGGGTCCATATGTCCTAATTTGGTAACAGTTTTAAAAGAAAGAAAAAAAAATCAGCTTAAAAGTTAAGGAGGGAGAGGATTCTTCTCTGGGGCTGTGAAGCCCAGTGGTGGCTGCATGCAAAGTCCTGCTATGAGCTGGGAGGACTTCTGTGTGAGGTGGCCAGTGGGATTGTCAACTGTCATGAAACCGAACATGAAACCAAGAGCCTGGGCACATGGGCTTTCCTTCAGCATTCTCAGAGGGGACATTCCCGCTGACCACCCACTCTGTTACCCCAGCCCCCTTCCAGGGCAAGGGTGGGTATGGGTCATAAACTGCTCCTCTGTTCTCACATCTCCCACATCCTCAGCTCTTCCTCTCCCAGATTCCTCCTTTATCTCTTACTCACAGCTTCCCCCTGGAAACTCCTCAGGGTTAACACGGGATCTTCTGAAATGTTAGTCCTACACACATGGGGCTAGTGGGTGTTGAGGGAGGAGGCCCTGTGGAGGGAACCAAAGGGTCAGGAATGCGACAAGGAGACAGGAACTCCAGCTCTGGTCCCCACCCAGGCACTAACTGCATGTGGCCTTTGCACCACTGGGGGATCAGTGTCCTTTTTTGGAGCAATGAGAACCCCCTGCAAAAGTCTGTGATCTGGCTACCTGGGAGGTTGGGAACGTGGAGACCATGGGGCCCACGTGACCAAGGGGAAGAGGAAGGGAAGGAGGATCACACAGGAGACCAGCAATGGCTGGCTTGGTGCCTGTGGCCCAGGACCCAGAAGAAGAGGTTTCGGGCAGGGTCAGTTCTCCTGCCCCCATAATCACCAACTGACCTGGGTCCCCCCAAGTGCTGGGAGTCAGCAAGACAGGAGGAGACAGGGGCTGTGAGAGGCGTGGATTACCTCTTAAGGACTGATATGAAGAAGACCTTATATCATATAGTGCACTATACATTAATGAAGTAACTTATATGTGCTTTCTTATCGAATTGTATCCAGACATTTTCGAGACTGTATTGTGATTACTCCCTTCCCAGAGAGAACATCAGGCTCTGAGGGGCCACACAGAGTCTCAGTATTGGAGCTAGTTTTCAGATGGGTTCCAGGGTTGTGAGATAATAAAAAATATATATTGTTCTCTGCACCCAGTTCCTGGCACAGAACTTCTGAAATCCTTGTAATGTCCTAAGTGATAAGAACACTAGGAGCAACTCTTGTTCTAATATATTCTTTGACCCCTTCCTGGACACAAACTCCTAAATACTTTGAGGCAATCTGGGTGTGCCCTGGATGGCTCCTGGGTGGGGGCTGGTCACCAGGAAGACCAAGCCATTATTAGAAGCTTGGAATTTTCAGCGCCACCCCCCATCCTCTAGACAGGGGAGAGGGGCTGGAAATAGAGTTAATAATTGATTATGCCCACATGATGATGCCTCCATAAAAATCCCAAAATTATGCGGTTCAGAGGGCTCTCAGTTTGGTGAACATATTGAAACTGGAGAGCTCCTGTTAGGAATCTGCAAGTCATCCTGACTCTCTCCAACATAGGCTTCTTCCCTGCCTTGATCACCAGAAGCCATGGGTGATGGCAGATGAATAGCTTCCAGGGTTCTAATATGGAAGATTCCCAGGCTACTTTCCTGCCAAAGACACTCTCCTCTCACAGTACCCTAGTTACAAGCTTTCCCTTGGCTCTGTTTCACCCTTCACTTCTTCTGACCTTATGTCCTGCTCATGTTCATGTTGCAGAGGCTTGTAGAATAACATAAATTCAAAAGGAGACCAGAAGAAACATCAGGTGGGCACATGATGAGGGACTATCAGTAATGACCTCTATTGTTTTTCAGCTAAGTGTATGGTGCTCACAAGTATGTAGACCCCAGACTGGTTGGAACCAAAAGGTTAATGATGTTGACTCCAAATTACCTCACCACCCACCAATCAGTAGAATGTCCATGAGCTGATCATGCACCTCAGACGCCCCTCCCTCACCCTGGCTTTAAAAACCATTCCCTGAATGCCATCAGGGAGTTTGGGTCTTTTGACCACTACCTACCTGGGACACTTGCTTGGCGCCCTGCAATAAATGCTGCACTTTTCTTCACCACAACCCAGAGTCAGTAGATTGACTTTACTGCGCATGGGTGAGGGAACCAAGTTTGATTTGGTAACAAGACTAGTAGACATTCCTAAAACATAATTATTCCCAAAGAGTTCACCCCAATACTCTTACCTCGTTTACATTTAATTTTTCATCATATCAAGTTATTTTTCTTGCTGACAAATTTGCAACAGAAATAATATGAACTTATTTGATTTCAGTAAACTTAGGTACAATTAAAGTATTATACTTAACATTGATGACTATAAAAACATGTCTATATTAATTAAACCTACAATCTTAAACTTGTTTTTATTCATTAAAAATTAGTCCTAGATCACATGATCCTCTAAAAATTTGGGTTAGTTTCTGTTGTACTTAGAAATATTTTATTTGTAAGCACTTACTTTCCTTTAAGCCAACTAAATAGAGCCCATTTACAAATTAATTTTTACATGAGGTCAGACAGAACCAGAGATTGCGTAGCTTCATTTAAAAACTTGTTTAGGGCTTCCCTGGTGGCGCAGTGGTTGAGAATCTGCCTGCCAATGCAGGGGACACGGGTTCGAGCCCTGGTCTGGGAAGATTCCACATGCCGCGGAGCACCTAGGCCCGTGAGCCACAATTACTGAGCTTGCGCGTCTGGAGCCTGTGCTCCGCAACAAGAGAGGCTGCGATAGTGAGAGGCCCGCACACCGCGATGAGGAGTGGCCCCCGCTTGCCACAACTAGAGAAAGCCCTCGCACAGAAACGAAGACCCAACACAGCCATAAATAAAATAATAAATAAATAAATAAATTTTTAAAAAATAAAATAAAATGAAATAAAAACTTGTTTAATGGGGACAGTGTTTCAGTATAGGAAGGTGAAAAAGAGGAAGCGGGAAGGGATAAATTAGGAGTTTGGGATTAAAATATACACACTACTATGTATAAAATAGATAACCAAGTAGGGCCTATTGTATAGCACAGGGAACTCTACTCAATATCTTGTAATAGCCTATAATGGAAGAGAATATAAAAAAGAATATAGATGTATAACTGAATCACTTTGCTGTACACCTGAAACTAACACAACATTGTAAATCAACTATATTTCAAAAAAAATTTTAAACTAAAAAAGAAAAAAACTTAGTCATGAACCAGATATTTTAATATAAAACTTATTAGTTTATAAATAACAGTTGGAATAAGTTAAGTTTACTCACTCACGTTTAAAAGGATTCTTTTTTCTTAAAGTTCTACTAATTTAGCTAAGGCCATAGTCTCAGGCAATGTGGGCTGTGTTTGCATTTCAAGGACATGACATAAGAGTTATAACTTAGCAATACTTTGATTTTTTTAGGGTCAGGATTTTGAAAAGATACTTTATCAAGCCAGCTTTCTCTAAACATATATGCAAAAAACAAAAAACAAAAAAAAAAACAGTTTGGAATATCAAAAGAGTGTCATGTTGGCTGTTTTCCTCCAGTGTCTAAAGAATACTTTGGTCACGCAGTGTTAGAAAAAAAAATCATCTTTTTTCTTTTCATGGAAGGATAGATGAAAATTTCTGAATGTGTAAGGTACACCCTATAGGACTACAGGATGGAACAGAGCCCTGATTATCCATTATTCTTATTTATGGTCAATATTACCAGAAACAGACAGACCAGGACCAGATGAACCAATACTCAGTAGTCTCTCAGGGCCACAGTTCCCTAGCAAGAGAATGGAGGATTGTCTACCTACCATTGCAGATGGGGGTACCAACAAGGCTTGGTCCAACAGGGAGTTTTCCAGTTACCAATCAGGCAGCGTCAGATGGCGAGGGACTCCTTGACCCAGAAGGAAAAGTCCAATTAAAGTGGCAGTATGCTCAAAACCAGATGACCAAATCTTATGCCTTTTTCCCCTAAAAGGAAACCTCCAATTAAGGCAACCGGTAAGTCAGAATACCCTGGTGTCATCACATGTGAGGTTCCACCACCTACCAGAGATGTATCACAGACCAGACCAGGACCAGGACCTTGTTTCTTTCACCCTGGAATTGAAAGCACTATGGGCCAGTGATGCCTGGTCAGTGGCAGTGCTTGGGGCTGTCCCTCAGCCAAAGGTGCCCAGGCAGCTGCTGGACATGTTCTGAGAGCTTCCACTGTAACAGCGTGGTAGAGTGAGTCTATTTTCCAAGGTTTGCAGAGATTGCAATGTCAATAACAAGCTAGGAAAATCTTACCCGGCTAAGAGATTGTGAACCTGGCTTTGCCACCCTTGATTCCTCCCCTGGGTCAGAAAAGAATGGCTGACAGACTGAGGAGAAGGGAAGGCAAGGATCACTTTTTAGTGACCCCTATGCAAGGGAGTGTGCTTTCACTTTAAGTCAACCATGAGAGCTGGGCTTAGTCTTCCTGAGTAAGAGGACCTCATCCAAAAAAAACACGTGGATTTCTTCACCATTTGTAAACACTGAAGAGGAAGTAGGAGGCCTGTGGGTCTGGGCTGTACCTGTCCATGAGATTCCAATGGGGATGTCAATGTGAGCCACTCCAGCCCCTACCATGGTCCCTGCTATGTGAGGGACATTCACCACACCGGGGGCCTCAGCAGGACTGCAATTGTCTCACCTGAGTGTGTCTTTCCTACACTTTATAGCTCTCCTCAGCCAGCCCCAATTCTTATAATGGGGTCAGTGGGAGGAAGAAAGAGGGAGAAGCTAACTCTTTTCCTGTCCCTGCTGCAGCTATCTCAGTTGGAGGAGGGGCGGAGCCAGAGGAGGGGAGATTTCAATTCTATGAGTCTGGAGATTGTTTATGAGACCAATTGGACTTTTGCTTACCTGAGTGGGACCAGGAGACAGAATATTTCCTGAGTCCTCCCCTCCTCCAACCAGGAAATGTGTGCTTTGCCTCTGTGCATTTTAGAGACCTTATTGGTGTCCAGGAATAACTTCCCTGTCCTGAAGGTGTGATGCCCTAAGGAGACCAAGATATGAGAGGACTAGTCTTGTTAATCACCACAGATCAGTGCGCAACTGCAACTGAAAAGCTTAGCAAACATTTGCAGGGTAACAGAAGGACCACACCCATTTTCAACTTCAGCAACTGCTTTTATAGTTAAGCCAATTGCAGGGGGTTTTCAGGAGGAACTCAGCCTGAACCCTGCTGGTCCACACAACAGCCTGAGGGCTTTAGGCAAGGCATTTAATGTCTGTCTTCCTTCCCTTTTCTCCTGTTCCCCGTTTTGCTTACCTGGATCCCCAGACTTAGTCTGGTCTCAGATGGAGGCCTGACACTCAGCCTCTTGGTCAACAGTCTAGCCTACCCAGTGTCTGGCGGTGAAGGTCTGACCATGCACGCATCACATTGGTTGAGGGTCTGCCAGAAGATGGAGGAACATGAGAGGAGGTGGTACGACCAAAAAATACTGAATTTCGCCGTCTTACTGGACCTTGTGAATTCCTTTGAACCCAATTCCAACCTGTTTCAGGCATCGGATAGACAGATTATCCTGAAAGCAGAACCCAAACCTAGAAAAGTTTTTCAAAGTGTGGCCCTAAAGTGCAATCAGCAACTTTTTCATGTCTCTTGTAGACTCTGCCAAGATTCTACTTTGGGTTCCTACCTTGTGTGGGGAGAAGACTCCTTTGCAGAAGTTCACAGACCTCCAATGGGGCCAGTTAGGAGATTCTCCTGCAGAGGCAGCAGCTGTGCTAGTATCCAATGAATAATTCCACTTGGTAGGTGCTCAGTAGTCACCATGACTGGTCTGTGTCACCTGTTGTCCTGAAGAAGGTTTATGTGATCACAGGGCACTTAGGAAAAGAAGGTCAGACTATGGAATGTGAGGTGTGCATTCAGGGAATCAGGTCCCCGCCTGCATGCAGTTCAGACCAGAGAAGGAGAAGGTGTGAACTTGGTTCTCTTATTTTACTATTTCTTATTTTACTACTAAGGGTTTTCAGTGGCTGTCTGTGTGTGTCCATCTGTATCCACAGCTGCTTGTCAAGTTCATTTGTGAGCTTTCATCTTTGTCTTGCATTCCTTTGTACATGGAATGCAAGTCTCTCTTGTCCCTGCTTCCTCCCTTAATGATTTCTCAGTCTTTCTTCGTCCATAGCATTGATTGTCTCTATATGTCAGACAGAGTATTTCTCTCATGTCTTCAAACTATGGAAGAAGGGAAAGATTCATGACTGACTGCAGATAAGAGAATATACACAGCATCAATATGGAAAGAACTGAGATATTTTTCTTTTTAAAATCTTTACTTCTATAATATAATGATTACCTACGCACTGAACAACCATCCCCAAAAATAGAACATCTTCAATAACTATACCTCCTATTTACTCACATGCCTTGTCACCAGCCCTTGGGTAACAATTTCATGAAGTATGTATTTATGTTTCTTTTTTTCATTTGTTGTCTTATCGCTAACATATACAGCCCTGAACAATATCTTGTTGAGTTCACCTGAAGCTTTATTTAAAGGTCATTTTACTGGTTCTTAATTTAAAAGCTCCAGATTATGCTACTAATATTTATTTATCTATGTATAGCTATGGCTCATTCCTTTCAATGCTGCAGAGCTCAATTTATTTATGTATTCTCTGTCAATGGCTATCTTCTCCTTCCTCACAATTATGAAGACTGTTATTAGGAACACTTTTTTACACGTCCCTTGTACATTTTTCATAGTGACTTATAGGTACCCTCTTAGGAGTGGAAATGCTGGGTCCCAAGGTTCATGAATGTGCAATTTTATACAATTAAGCCATATTGCTTTTCCAAAGTGATTGTATTGATTTACATTCCCAGCAGCCATGTTTCAGAGATACTATTGATCCACATTCTCATCAATACTCAGTGTTGTCCAACTTTTATTTTCTGATTGGATGGATGTACAATGTCATCTCATTGTGCACAGATTTGCATTTTCCTCATTAACAAGGAGGCTACTAAACCTCTGTGTGCCTACGGGCCACACGTGATTTTGTTTTTGTTTTTTTCTGAGAAAGGTCTGTTTATGTCTTTTGCCCACTTCCATCCTGGATTATTTCCCATCTCTTTAGCAATTTCTAAAATTTTTAAAATACCTCCTTTCCACTGATCCTTAGTTGACAACATTTGTGCAAACATCTTCTCCAGATTTGTGGACCTTTTTTACTTTCCTTAGGCATTTCTTTTCATGAACTTATTTTTCTTTTCATGAGCTTTTTTTTCTTTTCATGAGCTATTCATTTTAATGTTGTCAGAAGCACTCCTTTTTTGTACAGTTATCATCTGGATATCTCATATAAGAAATTTTTCTGTACTCTAAGAGTCACTATATTTTCTTCTAGAATATTCCATTTGAAGTTTAGGTCTTTACTCTCCTTTTGGAGTTGATTGTCAAAAGTGATATAGATAGAGAATCAGTAACCTTTTTCCATATGGATAACTAGTTTGTCCAGCTCCATTTACTAGACAGTGCCTTCTTTACCCACTAACACGCTATGTACTTCTTCCATTCAACAGAATTTCATTCATGCCAGAGTCTAACACAGGGCTCTGTGCCAGGACCCAACTATAGCATTAAAGGATACTTTGTTTATTTTTATAATGTATGAAATATGCATGATAATACACCATGTACGGTATGGGAAACCCTCCCATTTCTTCTTCTTCTAAAGAAACTTTGGTATTTTCATCTTGATCTTCCATATAAATTTAAGGATCCAGGTGCCTTCCTCCCTCTCTGTGTCCCCCTCCTTGCTGTCTTGCCTTGTGTCCCCAGAGCCCCTTCTGGTAGTTTGATTCACTCATCAGATGTGACCCCATGACCCGCCAGAGTGATCCATGCCCAAGGTTGAAAATGTGGCAGTCAAGTATAACTCTCCTAACAATGAAAAATCAGAAGGACAAAGAAAATTTAGAGAAATGCTTCTCCCTCATTCACTGGAAGCTTTGAAAAGTTGCTCACAGCCTTCCTCCTTCCCTGTCCTCTGTACTCCCCTAGGTGTCTTGGCTAGGTGATCTCCCAGGGGTCCTTGGAGACCAGCCTTTCCTGACCCCTAGTACCTCCCTGCCCTCTCCTTAGTCACTGAGCCTCTGGAAGTCACACTCTTGTATTTTTCTTTTTTGGGAAATGCTTGTGCTGTAGAGAAGGATGTAAATATGGTTGCTATGGTTTCATTCTCATTTCCTGGATATGTGAGTTCTGAACTCTCAACCAGATCTTCTTGCAAGAGGGGTGCAAGTCAGAGGCTGTTGTACTCCCTGCTGCCTCCCACCCTGGGCCTCATTTCCCAGGCAGGACAGAGGTTTGCCAGTCCTTGCTCTCTACTGTGTCTGCATTTCCCTGGATGAGAAGAGTTCTGTGCGGTGTCCTGTGCTAGGGGCTGCAGGGAGCACTTCACCAGACTCAACATTTTCTGCTGTTTTAGTGAAAACATTCCAATCTGATCTCTGACACCAGAAATGTCTTTCCTCTCTGGCACTGGTGAGTAAGCAAACTCTTTGCACTTGCAGTGATGGGATGCTTGTTTTGTGTTTGGAGGCCTGAGAGGTAGCCTTGGCTGGTGGAGAGCTGTGGTTTGGTGCAGAAGGCCTGGTCATCCTTCTCAGGTGGTTAAGAGAGTGAGGGAGGGCTAAGAACTGCCCAGGGCTAGGGCAATAGTGGTGAGAATGAGAGAAGTGACTGGATTCTGGATAGATTTGTTAGTTTGCAGGATTGGGGCTGTGAAGTGTAAGAGAGAAGATTATGTGGACAGCCCCATGTGCAAATGAGGGGTGGCACTGATATTACCTGAAAGGGATAAGACTATGGGAAGAGAGGGATGGGGGCTTGAGACAGGTTTGGCCTTGTTCAGTTACTAAAGATCATCCTAGACATACAAGCAGGAGATGTTGTATAAACAATGGGATATTTGGGTCTGAGGTCAGAGGAGAGGCCTACAGTAGAGATATAAATTTAAGAATTGCCAGCACATAGGTGGTGCTGGACAACATGGGACAGGTTAAGGAACTTAAAGGTGCAGCAGGGCTGACTGAGTCTGTCATAGGGGAGGAAATAATTTTCCTCTACCCTTGTAGGTTCTTATGGCTGGTTGCAGAATTAAAATAACATGAGACAGATTAATAAGAGCAAAAAACAAATTTAGTTTCATATGTAAGGGGCCTCCATAATATGAGGCAAACAGGAGTTCAGGCAATTAGGGCTAATTTGTCATTTGGAGTTTAGAAGGGGTAGGAGTCTGGGACAACAAAAGAGAAAATCAATTTACAGGAAGATGGAAAAGCAAATGTTTGGTACACAAATGTTTGCCATGCCAGGCAGAAACAATGGGAAACAGAGAGGACTTTGATCAAACAGGCCTTGCTAGGTTTCCCCAAGTCTACCACACTAGCTCATAGTCTTTGTAGAAATCTCTGGTGATAGCTCTTCTTCCTGAAATAGGCCCTTTATCTAAGTTCTTTTATGCAGTTAAGGAGAAGGTAAAAGCTCTTTCTGAGTCTTTGGTTTCTTAAAAGTAATCATCCTAAAATAATCCTTGTGCCAAAGAGACACATTTGGGGCAGCAAATTTTGTTCCCTTACAACATGGACACTCCAATTTTAGATGTCACTGTGCAGGGAAGGTGCACACAAAGCAAGGAGTGGTCAACCACATCCACTTCCTGCTTTAGTTTCATAAAATGATGTTGGGGAGGAAAAGTTTTTCTTCTACCATTCTAGC
Source organism: Balaenoptera acutorostrata (assembly GCF_949987535.1). Lineage (NCBI taxonomy): Eukaryota > Metazoa > Chordata > Mammalia > Artiodactyla > Balaenopteridae > Balaenoptera > Balaenoptera acutorostrata. The sequence goes on from NC_080065.1 coordinate 170,987,206, forward strand.
TTCTTGTGGTGGGTCTAAGAAGTAAATTGACATGAGACAGATTAATAGGAGAAAAAACAAATTTAATTACTGTACCCATGTCAGGGGGCTCCAGAAGAATATGAGGCCCAGAGTCAGTCAGGCAATCAAGGCTTATGTATTCATTCTGAGCTAAAGAGCTTAGGCTAGGGGTCTAGGACTTCAGAGCAGAGGAAGACAATTCACAGGGTAATGGGAAGAGCAAGTGCTTGGTAAACAAGTATTTGCCTTGCCATGTAGAGACAATGGGACACAGAGAGGAATGTGAACATATAGACCTTGGTAAATTTCACAATCTACATGCCTAGCTCATATTCTTTTTAGTTACCTCTGGTGACAGCTCCCTTCTTGGAACAAGCCCCCCATCTAAATGCTTTTAAGCATTTAAGGGGGAGGTAAAAAGGAAAACTTTCTGAGTCTTCTGTTTCTTACAAATAACCAACCCCAAATAATCCTTACACCAGAAAAACATTTTGGGGTGGCAATATGTGCTCGCCTACACTGGTCACTCTTCTGATTTTTCTTTCACATTTGAAATGAAATGGCTTCTTATTATTCAATTTGTTACTGAATTGCTTGCCTGGACCCTAGCCTGGGTGAGACCCCTTGAACAGCACAAGCTTTATTCAAGGGCTAAAGAATGGAGAAGCAGCAACTTAGCTTGCAAATCAACTTCTCAACCCAATTTGGGTGGAGATACCATATGTTTTGGAGGGTCGGGGTAAACAGGAGGGAAATGGAAAGAGAGGGAGGAATATTCATAACTTACCAGAGAACAAGGATGTGGTTTGGATGGGAAACTGAGGCAACACTCCTTTTCAGTCTTTGTATGGGCTTTTCCGGTTGTTGTTATGGCAATAGTCAACTGTCCTGTTGCTGGTGAATGTGTCATTTAGCATGCTAATGCATTACAATGAGCATATAATGAGGCTCAAGGTCCACTGGAAGTCAAATCTTTTGCCATCTTGGGCCTCGTTGGTTCTAACCAGATCTTGTATTTTTCTTTGCAGCTTCCTCCAGAAACTTAGATAAGAGCAATTGGTTTCCATTCAAGGGAGGGGCAGGGATATGATTCTGGGGCAACAGCCTTGGTAACAAGGTATCTTTCCTTTTCCTGGCTTGAAGGTCACATTTCAAATACATTGAAAATACCCTTTCTCCACGCTGAGGTCGCTGATGCTAAGTGTAACAGAACATCAGAATGGGACTCATTCTTTCTTTCTCCCTATTGGCTGATACATGGCAATAATTGCTGCTCCATTTCAAGGTAAACCACCACATAGATATTTCAAATCAGGTGGCCACAAACTAGTTAAACCACTGTCAAAGCTCTCACCTGTATAGCAGGTACAAAAGGGTTGGGGTGAGGGAATTTGTGAAGGGATATTTTGAGGGAGATGTTAGGGTACGGGATCCCCAGGGCAAAGATGGAGAGTGTTGCCTGCCCCTCACCTCAAACTCAGAATGAGGGTTTTAGCAAGAGCTTAGGGAGAACAGCTAGAGGACAGGGAATTGGGTCTTTCCCAAGCCTGAGAAATCTAAACGTGAAAGTCATGTTAGCAAGATGTGGCAGGCAAGCCCAAGAAGGAGATGGGCAGAGAGTATGTTAGGGTGAAGGGTGTGATGTGTGGCCCATACGTCTGATCCGGGCCACACGCAGGAGAAAGCTGGTGTGGGGTCACCTCAGAGTCCTTCTCAGAGGGCTACCTGCAGGAGGGACCAGTCTGGAGTGTGGAGTTGATGAGAGAAGTGTGGGATGTGCATGCAAAGCTAGAAGTTGTCGGTGGGTATACGGAACAAGTACACTTCCCTAAGGCTGCACATCTCACCTCTCTTTAGGGTTCCCAAAGGGAGACATTGTTTGTAAAGGGCTGTTGGGAAGGCTGTGCTTAACCCCTGGATTGGCTAGTTTCTTCTAGGGAAATGACAGGCGTGCCCGTTTTCAAATTACCTTGTTTTTGTGACTCTAAATCCCACCTTGACAATCTCTCTCTCCTGTTCCTAAGCCCATTACTCTCCCCATCACAGACCACCACAGTCTTTTCAATTTAACAGAGTTCTCCACAATTCATCTTCAATATGTTTATTGGTGTATATTAAAGTATACATGTATCCATGAGAACTATATAGTAAAGCTTTATGTGGATCCCTTAAGGTGTCCACAAAAGGTATTGAGCGTAAAGTGTGTGTTATAATAAAAATACCTACTTGATTTTTGTCCCCAATTCCTGGAAGGAGCTCCTAAAACCCTTGAAATTTCCAGAGTGATAGGAATTTCTTTTTTAATCTAATGAGATGACTGGGGTGGGGAGACTACAGAGCATCAGGATGGGGGCTGGGGGCCAGAAAGACCAAGCCAGAGTTAGAGGGTTGGAACTTTCAGCCCCTTCCTTCCCTTCCTTCCCCACAACCTCCAGGGAGGGGAGGAGGGCTGGAGATTGAGTTCAGTCATCAATGGTCAATGGCTTAATCAACCATGCCTGTGTAACAAAACCCCTAACAAGATCAGTTTCTGACTTTCTAAACTCAATATTATTTGGGGCATCTATGTTGATGCTCATATGTCTATTTTATTTTTTCTGACACAGCAGTCAGTTAAATGTATATCCCACTATTTATTAATTATAAAAAGGACACGGTATTACCTAGAATACAGGCAAAGCTGCTGTAAAGGAGGGACCCAAACACGGAGATGGAGCACCAGGGAAGCCTTACCCTCCCTCTGAGGGCAGTGCAGAGGGGAGCAGACTGCACAGCTGGGTGCTGGTTTCGTCTTGGTCAGGTAGAGCTCAGGCCTGGCCCATCTTCACAATCCACCATCTCCATGCCCTTGTCCCCATCCGTGTGCTTGTCTCTAGGGGAGCAATCTAATCTTCTCTGATTATCACATCAAGCTTGGCCCACATTTCACTTGGTTCTCTCACTCCTTTGTCTCTCCCCTGGAAAATAAGCTCTATGAAATCAAGGATTTCTATTCCTGGAGCTCCAGGGCTGGGACAGTGCCTGGCACAGAGCAGACACTCAATAAGAATTTGATTAGAGAATAAAGGAAAGAATAGAGAATGATTTTGCTCAGAGAATAAAGGGAGGATTTGCTTCTAGAATAAAGAAATAAAGGAAAGAATAATTTGACATTTCACATGCTGTTTTCATTCCCCCTGTGATTGCTTTGGGCTTATTGAGACCCCTTTTGTAAGCAAGTGATAGTTTCTGAAGATATGATCTCAATATTGCTGATACTATGTTTTCACAAATCACAGAGCCTTCACAGTAGAGGGGAGGAAAGGCTAGGTTTTAGTCAGTAGAGTGAGATGGAATACAAATATCCTTAAACACAGTTATTCTCTGTTTAAGCAGTTAAATTGAGGCCACACAGAGTCTCAAGTTAATAACTGTTGTTTGCAGTCAGTCTCAATGTGAGCCATGGATACAGGACTTTTCAGTAAGCTCAGAGCCATTCACAGAACCAGTGTCATCTTTGACACCACTTGAGAGCTAAGCCTCCACTAAATTTTTCTTGAAATAGTAGGATTGGTCACCATCCTAGAGTTTGTTCATAAACTAACATGTGGATACACCAATTTAAAGTAAATTTTAAATTTGGTTCAGCCACTATGGAGAACAGTATGGATGTTCCTTAAAAAACTATAAATAGAGGTACCATATGATCCTGCAATCCCACTCCTAGGCTTATATTCAGAGATAAACATAATTCGAAAAGGTACATGTACCCCAGTGTTCATAACAGCATTATTTACAATAGCCTAGACATGGAAGCAACCTAGATGTCCATCAACAGATGAGTGGATACAGATATGGTATATATACACAATGGAATATTACCCAGCCATAAAAAAGAATGAAATAATGCCATTTGCAGCAACATGTATGGACTTAGAAATTATCACACTAAGTGAAGTAAGCCAGACAAAGACAAAATATCATATGGTATCACTTATAAGTGGAATCTAAAAAATGATACAAATGAATTTATTTACAAAACAGAAATAGACTCACAGACATAAAAAATAAACTTATGGTTACCAGAAGGGAAAGGGTGGGAGGGATAAATTAGGAGTTTGGGATTAAAATATATACACTACTATATATAAAATAGGTAACCAACAAGGACCTACTGTATAGCACAGAGAATTATAGTCAATATCTTGTAATAACCTATAAGGGAAGAGAATGTAAAGAAAGAATATATATTCATATACATATGTATAACTAAATCACTTTACTATACACCTGAAAGGAACACAACATTGTAAATCAACTATACTTCAATAAAAAAAATTTTTAATAAATTTTACAACAAGCAGACAGAAAGTGACATGTGGAGAAATCCCTAATTTCACAGGACTTCTCCATGATTGTTTCTAGGTGAAGGTTTTGTCAATTGTCCACTCCTTCCCAACTGCTCCTAATGCTGGCTTTACATTCTCCCTCAGCCACCAGGAAACTGGGTCTAGAACAACCCAGCTGAACTCTGACCTAGCCAGTGGGCATTTCCTTTCTCAGAGTCCACCAGGCAAACCTCTGGGCTGTGCTTTGGCACGGGCATCCCTTCACGGCCACAATCTACAGAGGCTGCTTCCCCCTGCAGAGAGCCACTCGCCTCCTTCAGCTGCACATTTCTAACAAGCCCTGAGAAGGCTCAGTATCACCCAAGGGGCCCCCAGGCGAACTGTCCTGCAGGCTGTGCTGTATGTCCTCGTGATCACATGCCCGTCACCAACTTCCCTAAAATATATCACAATTTATTTTTCCCCTCTGAACTCACTTCCTTCTCCTGTGAGCCCAACGAGATGGATCTTTTATTTAACTTTATATAATTTATATTTTATTGAGATTATAATTGACACATAATATTCAGATGTACAACATAATGATTTGATATTTTGTATATTGCAAAATGATCACCACATTAAGTGTCACCACACAGTTACAATTTTTTCCTTTGTTGAGAACATTTAAGATCTAGTCTCTTAGCAGCTTTCCAATACATATACAGTATTATTCACTATAGTCACCATGCTGCACATTACATAGCCATGGTTTATTTATTTTATTACTGGAAGTGTGTACCTTTTGACTACTTTCACCCAATTTTACTGGCCCTGTAGTGACCATCCCAGGTTTGTTCTCAGACTCCTGTCCTGACAAAGGCTCACGTGATCACAGGGGACCTAGGACCAAAATGTCTGACTGTGAGTTATGCATTCAAGGGCATCAGGCCTCAGCCCACACTGGGCCCTGTGGCCACTCCAGCCCAGAGCCTATCAAATGGGATGCCAGACTCAGAGTGACCCTCACCATGGGGAACAGCCCAACCCTGGGGAACCCAGGAATGGGTGGAGCTTTCTGTCACCCACCACAAATGTCCTCATCACTGCAAGAGTCCCCTAGATTTAGTGGTATTTTTTATTTTACTACTAAGATCTTTAATTGGGTGTCTGTGAGTGTTCATCTGCATCCACAGCTAGTTGTCAAGTTCATTTGTGAGCTTGTCTTTGCCCTGCAGTTCTGTCTACTACCTGGAATGCCAGTCTCTCTTGTGCCCACCTCCTCCCTTAAGGATTTCTCAATTCTTCTCCCATCCTAATATTGTCTCTACATGTCAGATCAAATATTTCTCTGATGTCGCTAAACTAAGGCAGGAGGGAGAGATGTATGACTGACTGCTGACAAAAGAATATATATACATTTGGAAAATACTTAGATAAAAAAAAAAGAAAAGAAAACACTTTAGTTATATGTATAATATAAGGATCACCTACACAGTGAAAAACCATGCCCAGAAATAGAACATCTTCAATGACTTATACCTACTAATGTGTTCCTATTTATTCCATGGTCTGTCACCAGCCCTTGGGTAACAACTTCATGAAGTACTAATTTGTGATTCCTTTCTTTCATTCGTTGTGTTATCACTTACATATGCATGTCTAAACAATATTTTGTTGTATTTTCTTGAAGATTTCTTTAAAGAGTATTTTACTTTTTTCCTACTATTTTTTCTACTAATTCTACTAAATTCTATTTATTTTAAACTCAGTATTGTGTTACTAAGATTTATTTATAAAAATGGATCATTCCTTTCAATGCTGTAGAGCTCAATTTATTTATCCATTCTCTGCAATGGCTAGCCTCTCCTTTTTCACAATTATGAAGACTGCTGTTAGAAACACTTTTTACATGTCCCCTGTAAATTTTTGCATAGTGACTCATAGGAACTATCTTAGGAGTGCAAATGTTCCAAGGTGCATGAATGTACACTTTTACACAGTTAAGCCACATTGTTTTTCCAAAGTGATTATATTAATTTACATTCCCAGGAGCTATATTTCAAAAATCCTATTGATCCACATTCTCCCTAATACTCCAGTTGAATTGATGTACAATGTCATCTCATTGTGCACAGATTTGCATTTGCCTCATAACTCAGGAGTCTGGTAAACATTTTTTTTAACATCTTTATTGGAGTATAATTACTTTACAATGGTGTGTTAGTTTCTGCTTTATAACAAAGTGAATCAGCTATACATATACATATATCTCCATATCCCCTCCCTCTTGTGTCTCCCTCCCACCCTCCCTATCCCACCCCTCTAGGTGGTCACAAAGCACCGAGCTGATCTCTCTGTGCTATGTGGCTGCTTCCCACTAGCTATCTATTTTACATTTGGTAGTGTATATATGTCCATGCCACTTTCTCTCTTCGTCCCAGCTTACCCTTCCCCCTCCCCGTGTCCTCAAGTCCATTCTCTACATCTGCATCTTTATTCCTGTCCTGCCCCCAGGTTCTTCATAACCTTTTTTTTTTTTTTAGATTCCGTATATATGTGTTAGCATATGGTATTTGTTTTTCTCTTTCTGACTTACTTCACTCTGTATGACAGTCTCTAGATCCATCCACCTCGCTACAAATAACTCAATTTCGTTTCCTTTAATGGCTGAGTAATATTCCATTGTATATATGTACCACATCTTCTTTATCCATTCATCTGTTGATGGACACTTAGGTTGCTTCCATGTCCTGCCTATTGTAAATAGAGCTGCAATGAACACTGTGGTACATGACCCTTTTTGAATTATGGTTTTCTCAGGGTATATGCCCAGTAGTGGGATTGCTGGGTCATATGGTAGTTCTGTGTTTAGTTTTCTAAGGAACCTCCATACTGTTCTCCATAGTGGCTGTATCAATTTACATTCCCACCAACAGTGCAAGAGGGTTCCCTTTTCTCCACACCCTATCCAGCATTTATTGTTTGTAGATTTTTTGTTGATGGTCATTCTGACTGGTGTGAGGTGATACTCCATTGTAGTTTTGATTTGCATTTCTCTAATGATTAGTGATGTTGAGCATCCTTTCATGTGTTGGCAATCTGTATATCTTATTTGGAGAAATGTCTATTTAGGTCTCCTGCTCATTTTTGGATTGGGTTGTTTGTTTTTTTTATACTGAGCTGCATAAGCTGCTTGTAAATTTTGGAGATTAATCCTTTGTCAGTTGCTTAATTTACAAATGTTTTCTCCCATTCTGAGGGTTGTCTTTTAATCTTGTTTATGGTTTCCTTTGCTGTGCAAAAGCTTTTAAGTTCCATTAGGTCCCATTTGTTTATTTTTGTTTTTATTTCCATTTCTCTAGGAGGTGGGTCAAAAGGATCTTGCTGTGATTTATGTCATAGAGTGTTCTGCCTATGTTTTCCTCTAAGAGTTTTATAGGGCCTGGCCTTACATTTAGGTCTTTAATCCATTTTGAGTTTATTTTTGTGTATGGTGTTAGGGAGTGTTCTAATTTCATTCTTTTACATGTACCTGTCCAGTTTTCCCAGCACCACTTATTGAAGAGGCTGTCTTTTCTCCATTGTATATTCTTGCCTCCTTTATCAAAGATAAGTTGACCATATGCACATGGGTTTATCTCTGGGCTTTCTATACTGTTCCATTGATCGATATTTCTGTTTTTGTGCCAGTACCATACCGTCTTGATTACTGTAGCTTTGGAGTATAGTTTCAAGTTCAGGAACCTGATTCCTCCAGCTCTGTTTTTCTTCCTCAAGATTGCTTTGGCTATTCAGGGTCTTTTGTGTTTCCATACAAATTGTGAAATTTTTTGTTCTAGTTCTGTGAAAAATGCCATTGGTAGTTTGATAGGGATTGCATTGAATCTGTAGATTGCTTTGGGTAGTGTAGTCATTTTCACAATGTTGATTCTTTCAATTCAAGAACATGGTATATCTCTCCATCTGTTTGTATCACCTTTAATTTCTTTCATCAATGTCTTATAGTTTTATACATACAGGTCTTTTGTCAGATTTTTCATCATTAGTGTATAGGAATGCAAGAGATTTCGGTGCATTAATTTTGTACCATGCTACTTTACCAAATTCATTGATTAGCTCTGGTAGTTTTCTGTTAGCATCTTTAGGATTCTCTATGTATAGTATCATACCATCTGCAAACAGTGACAGTTTTACTTCTTTTCTGATTTGGATTCCTTTTATTTCTTTTTCTTCTCTGATTGCTGTGGCTAAAACTTCCAAAACTATGTTGAATAATAGTGGTGAGAGTGGACAACCTTGTCTTGTTCCTGATCTTAGAGGAAATGGTTTCCATTTTTCACCATTGAGAACATTGTTGGCTGTGGGTTTGTCATATATGGCCTTTGTTATGTTGAGGTAAGTTTCCTCTGTGCCTGCTTTCTGGAGGGTTTATATAATAAACGGGTGTTTAATTTTGTCGAAAGTTTTTTTTTGCCTCTATTGAGATGATCATATGATTTTTCTGCTTCAATTTGTTAATATGTTTTATCGCATTGATTGATTTGCGTATATTGAGGAATCTTTGCATTCCTGGGATAAACCCCACTTGATCATGGTGCATGATCCTTTTAATGTGCTGTTGGATTCTGTTTGCTAGTATTTTGTTGAGGATTTTTGCATCTATGTTCATCAGTGATATTGGGCTGTAGTTTTCTTTCTTTGTGACATCTTTGTCTGGTTTTGGTATCAGGGTGATGGTGGCCTCGTAGAATGAGTTTGGGAGTGTTCCTCTGCTATATTTTGGAAGAGTTTGAGAAGGATAGGTGTTATCTCTTCTCTAACTGTTTGATAGAATTCGCCTGTGAAGCCCTCTGGTCCTGGGCTTTTGTTTGTTGGAAGATTTTTAATCACAGTCTCAATTTCAGTGCTTGTGATTGGTCTGTTTATATTTTCTATTTCTTCCTGGTTCAATCTTGGAAGGTTGTTCTTTTCTAAGAATTTCCATTTCTTCCAGGTTGTCCATTATATTGGCATATAGTTGTTTGTAGTAATCCCCCATGATCCTTTGTATTTCTGCAGTGTCAGTTGATACTTCTCTGTTTTCATTTCTAATTCTATTCATCTGAGCCTCCTCCTTTTTTTTCTTGATGAGTCTGGTTAATGGTTTATCAATTTTATTTATCTTCTCAAGAACCAGCCTTTAGTTTTATTGATCTTTGCTATTGTTTCCATCATTTCATTTTCATTTATTTCTGATGTGATTTTTATGATTTCTTTCCTTCTGCTAACTTTGGGGGTTTTTTTTGTTCTTCTCTCTATAATTGTTTTCTGTGTAAGGTAGGTTGTTTATATGAGATGTTTCTTGTTTCTTGAGGTAGGATTGTATTGCTATAAAGTTCCCTCTTAGAACTGCTTTTGCTGCATCGCATAGGTTTTGGGTCATTGTGTTTTCATTGTCATTTGTTTCTAGGTATTTTTTGATTTCCTCTTTGATTTCTTCAGTGATCTCTTGGTTATTTAGTAGTGTATTGTTTAGCCTCCATAAGTTTGTATTTTTTTACAGACTTTCTCCTGTAATTCATATGTAGTCTCATAGCGTTGTGGTCGGAAAAGATACTTGATATGATTTCAATTTTCTTAAATTTACTAAGGCTTGATTTGTGTCCCAAGTTATGATCTATCCTGGAGAAGTTCCTTTAGCATTTTTTGTAGAGCTAGTTTGGTGGTGCTGAATTCTCTTAGCTTTTGCTTGTCTGTAAAGCTTTTGATTTCTCTGTCAAATCTGAATGAGATCCTTGCTGGTTATAGTAATCTTGGTTGTAGGTTTTTCCCGTTCATCACTTTAAATATATCATGCCACTCCCTTCTGGCCTGCAGAGTTTCTGCTGAAAAATCAGCTGATAACCTTATGGGGATTCCCTTGTATGTTACTTGTTGCTTTTCCCTTGCTGCTTTTAATATTTTTCTTTGTATTTAATTTTTGTTAGTTTGAGTAATATGTGTCTCAGTGTGTTTCTCCTTGGGTTTACTTGTATGGGATTCTCTGTGCTTCCTGTACCTGGCTGACTATTTCCTTTCCCACTTTAGGGAAGTTTACAACTATAATCTCTTCAAATATTTTCTCAGACCCTTTCTCTTTCTCTTCTTCTTCTGGGGCCCCTATAATTCTAATGTTGCTACATTTAATGCTGTCCCAGATGTCTCTGAGACTGTCCTCATTTCTTTTCATTCTTTTTCTTTATTCTGTCCCACGTTATTTATTTCCACCATTCTATCTTCCAGCTCACTTATCCATTCTGCTTCAGTTATTCTGCTATTGATTCCTTCTAGTGTATTTTTCTTTTCAGTTACTGTATTGCTCATTATTTTTTTTCATCTTTAGTTCTTCTGTCCTTGTTAAACATTTCTTGTATCTTCTTCATCCATGCCTCCATTCTATTTCTAAGATCTTGGATCATATTTACTGTAATTAATCTGAATTTTTTTTCCATTAGATTACCTATTTCCTCTTCATTTTCTGTCTTGTGGGTTTTTACCTTGCTCCTTCATCTGCAAAATATTTTTCTGTTATCCCATTTTGTTTAACTTACTCTGTTTGTGGTCTCCTTTCTACAGGTTGCAGGGTTGTAGTTCCTCTTGCTTCTGGCGTCTGCCCCCTGGTGGGTGAGGTTGGTCAAGGGGCTTGTGTAGGCTTCCTGGTTGGAGGGACTGGTGCCTATGTTCTGGTGGGTAGAGCTGGTTCTTCTCCTTCTGGGGGGCAGTGCCACATCAGGGGGTGTGTTTTGGGTGTCTGTGAGCTTAGTACAACTTTAGGCAGCCTGTCTGCTGATGGGTGGGGCTGTGTTCCTGTCTTGCTGGTTGTTTGGCCTGAGACATCCAGCACTGGAACTTGCAGGCTGTTGGGAGGAGCTGGGTCTTGGTGCTGAGATAGGACCTCTGGGAAAGCTCACACCAATTGATATTACCTGTGGCCAGGAATTCTCTGCTGGTCCAGCAGCCTGGACTCAGCACTCCCACCATGGGGGTTCAGGCTTGACCCCTGGCCAGGGAACCAAGACACTGCAAGCTGTGTGGTATGGCAAAAAAATAAATAAAATAACAAACAAAGAGGCAAACAAAACCCAAGAAAAATAATAAAAACAAACTAAACAAACAAAAACAGAGACAAACAACAACAAAAAAGAAAAGAAAACAAACAGAAAAACAAAACCCAAGACAAATACTAAAAACACAACCAAACAGAAACAACAAACATACCACACAAAAAAAGAAAACAAAAAACAAGCAAACAACTAAACACAAAAACCAAAACAAACAATAAAAACAAAAATAAAAAAACAAAAATAAAAAACAAACAAAAAAATTTTAAAGCAAACAAAAAACAAACACACAAAAATGACAAAAAAGTTGAAAACAAAACAAATACAAAAAACATACAAAAAAATTAAAAACCCAAAAAACAAAGCAACAAGACAACAAATAAGTAAAATAAAAATAGAAAAATAAAAAATATATTTAAAAAAATAAAACAACCACAGCAAAACAAAACAAAACCAAAAAGTAAAAATTTTTTAAATAAGAAAAAAAGTTCCCTGGGGCCTCTGCTATCAGTGTCCTTGACCCCACAGGAGCCACAGCCAACCCCTGCCTCCCCACGACACCCTCCAAGACCTCTACGTATGTGTCTAGACCCACTGTGGGTATTTTGGGGGCAGCTCAGACTCTGACCTGACCCAACTCCAGCATGTATGTGCCACCAAAATCCACAGCTGCTAAAGCTAGACCAGTTTCAGTTGTGAGAGCACTCATTGTCCATTCATATATTCGGCAGATGCTGGGTTTACCAGGCCGATAACTTGGGTTTAATCCATGGCTTGTGCAGTGGTACAGAGAGATTTTAGTTCCTCTTCCTTAGTTGCACAGCTCCTGAGCTTGGGGCTCACCTTTGGTTTTGGCCCCACCTCTGCATGTGGGTCACCCTCAGGCCTCTCTTCCCTGCCCAGGCGAGAAGGAGTCAAAGGCAGCAGATGACTGGGGCACACTTGCTTGCTTAGGTGTGAGGGTAAAGACGCTGCTACAGACAGGGACGTACATGCTTTCTCAGGTGGGAGAGGGATAAGGCAGCCACGACTGGGGTGCACACACTCGCTCCTATGGGATTCCCCCTTTAGTGCCTGAGGAGGCGGGGGCTGGTTGGAGGCTGAGACAGACTGAGGCATGCTCGCTCTGGTGGGAATCTCCCCCAGTGCCTGCAGAGGCGGGGCTGGCGTGTGGGGAGAGAGTCTGCACTGGTGGCTGCATCCTTTGTGCAGCATTCAACAATGGTCCCTCACTCCCAAGGCAGACATCGCTTCCTCCAGGAGCATTCCCAGCTGTGGAATTCCTTACTCCTGACCCCTCAGGCTCTCTCCGTGCTGCCAACAGCAGTCCTCTCTCTGGTCCACTCTCCTAATCCCACACTTCAGCACCCAGCCCCTGCCAGCATTGGTGGACAACCATCTCAGGCTGGGGCACCTAGGGCTGTGGCACAGACTGCCTGTGCAAGTCTCACTCTGTCCTGCCTGCCACAGACTTGCCTCTGTACTTTCTTACACTAGCCCCCAAAGCCCCCTCTCTATTTCAGCGTATCTCACCACTGGTGAGTGGGTCTCTCTGGGTGTGGTAACCCCTCCTTTCCTTCAGCTCCCCGCCAAGGGTGTGGATCCCATCCTGTTTCCTCTTTTCTTTTTCTTCCCTTTCTCTCCTTTGTCCTACCCAGTTAGGCTGGGATCTTTATCTGTCCTTTTAGGTCTCCAAGGCCCTCTGCTAGTGTTCAGCTCTGTGCAAATTTTTCCACTCATAGTAGTATTCTTGATGTATTTGTGGGGAGAGGTGAACCCCAGGTCCTCCTATTCTGCCATCTTGATCTCCTTGAATTACTACAGCTTTGAAATCAGGAAGTGTGATGCCTCTGTTTTGCTTCTTCTTTTTCATGATTGCTTTGGTTATTTGGGGTCTTTTGTGGTTCCATACATATTTAGCATTCTTTTTTCTACTTGTGTGATAAATGTCATAGGGCCATTTGATTTTGGATAGCTGAGACTGTCAGGAAAGCAAGTGATGAGGAAAAGTTGGTAAGAAGGTGTAGGCATGGCAAGAGAGACAGGTGGCAAGAAGCAAGAAGGCAAGGAATTTCCCAAAGTTTACTTTCCTTCCAGTCACCCATTTCTGGTTCTGATCCCCATGCATCCCTCATGACCATTTCCAGTGGCCAAAGTCTGTGTTTCTCATTTCCACTCAGCCTCAAGTCAGTGTTTTTCAACTTGACCCTTCTCAGCTGCTCCTGGCTCAAGCTGGCTTGTCTCCTGTGGCTTGGATGCATTAAAGAAGACCTTTCTAATTTTTATTGGAGTAGAGTTGATTTACAATGGTGTGTTAATTTCTGCTATACAGGAAAGTGAATCAGTTATACATATACATATATCTATTCTTTTTCAGATTCTTTTCCTATTTAGGTTATTACAGACTATTGAGTTCCCTCTGCCATACAGTTGGTCTTTGTTGATTATCTATTTTATATATAGTAATGTGTATATGTTAATCCCAAACTCCTCATTTATCCATCCCAGCCCCCCATCTTTCACCTTTGGTAACCATAAGTTTGTTTTCTAAGACTGAGTCTGTTTCTGTTTTGTAAATAAGTCAATTCGTATCATTTTTTTAGATTCCACATAGAAGTGATATCGTATAATATTTCTCTTTGTCTGTCTGATTTACTTCACTTAATATGATAATCTCTAGGTCCATCCATATTGCTGCAAATGATATTTACTTCATTCTTTTTAATGGCTGAGTCATATTCCATCGTATATATGTATCACATTTTTTTTCTATGTATGGTAATGCCAAAATATGTAACACATTTTCTCACATATTATTTTTTTTTAATTTTTAAAAATTTTTATTGGAGTATAGTTGATTTACAATGTTATGCTACTTTCAGGTATACAGCAAAATGATATCATGATATTTGTCTGTCTCTGACTTACATCACTTAGTATGAAAATCTCTAGGTCCATCTGTGTTGCTGCAAGTGGCATTATTTCTTTTTTTTCTGGCTGACTAATATTCCATTGTATACTTGCGTATATTCTTTATCCATTCCTATGTTGATGGACATTTAGATTGCTTCCATGTCTTGACTATTGTAAATAGTGCTGTAATGAATATTGGGGGGTATATATCTTTTCAAATTGTGGTTTTCTCCAGATATGTGCCCAGGAGTCAGATTGCTGGATCATATGGTACTTCTATTTTTAGTTTTTTAAGGAACCTCCATACTGTTCTCCATAATGGGTGTACCAACTTACATTCCCACCAACAGTGTAGGAGGGTTCCCTTTTCTCCACACCCACTCCAGCATTTAATGTTTGTAGATTTTTTTATGATGGCCATTCTGACGAGTGTGAGGTGTTACCTCATTGTAGTCTGGATTTGCATTTCTCTAATGATTAGTGATGTTGAGCATCTTTTCATGAGCTTTTGCCCATCTGTATGTCTTCTTTGAAGAAATGTCTACTTAGATCTCAGACCATTTTTTGATTGTGTTGTTTGTTTTGTTTTATATTGAGCTGCATGACCTGTTTGTATATTTTGGAGATTAATCCCTTGTCGGTCACTTCATTTACAAATACTTTCCCCCTTTTTGTGGGTTGTCTTTTTGTTTTGTTTGTGGTTTCCTTTGCTGTGCCAAAGCTCTTAAGTTTCATTAGGTTACATTTTTTATTTTTGATTTTATTTTCATTACTCTAGAAGGGGGTCAAATAAGATCTTGCTGCAATTTATGTCAAAGAGTGTCCTGCCTATGTTTTCTTCTAAGAGTTTATAGTATCTGATCTTACATTTAGGTCTTAATCCATTTGAGTTTATTTCTGTGTATGGTGATAGAGAATATTCTAATTGCATTCATTTACATGTAGCTGTCCAGTTTTCCCAGCACCACTTATTGAAGAGACTGTCTTTTCTCCATTGTATATTCTTGCTTCCTTTGTTATAGATTAGTTGACCATAGGTGCGTGGGTTTATCTCTGGACTTTCTATCATGTTTCATTGATCTATATTAATGTTTTTGTGCCAGTACCATACTGTTTTGATTACTGTAGCTGTGTTGTATAGTCTGAAGTCAGGGAGCCTGATTCCTCTGGCTGCATTCTTCTTTCTCAAGATTGCTTTGATATTCGGGGTCTTTTATGTCTCCATACAAATTTTAAGATTTTTGTTCTAGTTCTGTAAAAAAATTCCCTTGGTAATTTGATAGGGATTGCATTGAATCCGTAGATTGCTTTGGGTAGTATAATCATTTTGACAATATTGATTCTTCCAATCCAGGAACATGGTATATCTCTCAATCTGTTTGTGTCAACTTTGATTTCTTTCATCAGCATTTTGTAGTTTTCTGAGTACAGGTCTTTTGCCTCCTTAAGTAGGTTTATTCCTAGGTTTTTTTGTTTCTTTTTGATGTGATGGTAAATGGGATTGTTTCCTTAGTTTCTCTTTCTGATCTTTCATTTTTACTGTATAGGAATGCAAGAGATTTCTGTGTATTAATTTTGTATTCTGCAACTTTACCAAATTCATTGATGAGCTCTAGCAGTTTTCTGGTAGCATCTTTAGGATTTTCTACATATCCTGTCATGTCATCTGCAAACAGTGACAGTTTTACTTCTTCTTTTCCAATTCATATTCTTTTATTTCTTTTTCTTTTCTGATTACTGTGGCTAGAACTTCCAAACTATGTTGAATAAAAGTGGCAAGAATGGACATCATTCTCTCGTTCCTGATCTTAGAGGAAATGCTTTCAGTTCTTCACCATTGTGAATGTTTGCTGTGGGTTTGTCATACATGGCCTTTATTACGTGGAGGTAGGTTCCCTCTATGTCCACTTACTGGAGAGTTTTTATCATAAATGGGTGTTGGATTTTGTCAAAATCTTTTTCTGCATCTACTGAGATGATCATATGGTTTTTATATTGCAATTTGTTAATGTGATGTATCACATTCATTGATTTGCCTATATTGAAGAATCCTTGCATCCCTGAGATAAAATTCCACTTGATCATGGTGCATGATGCTTTTAATGTGTTGTTGGATTCAGTTTGCTAGCATTTTGTTGAGGATTTTTGCATCTATGTTTATCAGGGGTATTGGCCTGTACTTTTCTTTTTTTGTGATATCTTTGACTGGTTTTGGTATCAGGGTGATTATGGCCTCGTAGAATGAGCTTAGGAGTGTTCCTTCCTCTGCAATTTTTTGGAAATTTTCAGAAGGATAAGTTTTCACTCTTCTCTAAATGTTTGATGGAATTCATCTGTGAAGCCATCTGGTCCTGGACTTTTCTTTGTTGGATGTTTTCTAATCACAGTTTCTATTTCAGTACTTTTGATTGGTCTGTTCACATTTTGTATTTCTTCCTGGTTCAGTCTTGGAAGGTTGCACATTTCTAAGAACTTGATTTCTTCTAGGTTGCGCATTTTATTGGCATATACTTGCTGTAGTTGTCTCTTCTGCTCCTTTGTATTTCTGTGGTGTTTGTTGTAACTTTTCCTTTTTCATTTCTAATTTTACTGTTAGTCTATTTCATTTATTTCTGTTGTGATCTTTATGATTTGTTTCCTTTTACTAACTTTGGGTTTTGTTTGTTCTTCTTTCTCTAGTTGCTTTAGGTGTAAGGTTAGGTTGTTTGAGACTTCTCTTGTTTCCTGAGGTAAGGTTGTATCACTATATATTACCCTCTTAGAATTACTTTTGCTCTGTCCCATAGGTTTTGGATCATCATGTTTTCATTGTCTTTTGTCTCTAGTATTTTTTTATTTCCTCTTTGATTTCCTCACTTATCCATTGGTTGTTTATTAGCATATTGGTTAGCCTCCATATGATTGTGTTTTTGTAGTTTTTTTCTTACAGTAGATTTCTAATTTCATAGTGTTGTGGTCAGAAAATATGCTTGATATGATTTCAGTTTTCTTAAATTTACTGAGGCTTGCTTTGTGGCCCAGCATGTGATCTATCCTGGAGAAAGTACCACGTGTACTTGAAAAGAATGTATATTCCAATGTTTTTGGGTGGAATGCTCTATAAATATCAAGTAAAAGCCCAACTGGTTTAATGTGTCATTTAAGACCTGTGTTTCCTTATTGATTTTCCATGTGGATGATCTGTCCATTGATGTAAGTTGGGTGTTAAAGTTTCCCAGTATTATTGTCTTACTCTCAGTTTCTCCTTTTATGTCTGTTAGTATTTGCCTTATATATTGAGGTGCTCTGATGTTGGGTGTATATATATTACAATTGTAAGATCTTCTCCTGGATTGATCATTTTGTTGTGTCCTTCTTTGTCTCTTGTAACAGTCTTTATTTTAACATCTATTTTTTCTGATATGAGTACTGCTACTTCAGCTTTCTTTTGATTTCCATTTGCATGGAATAACATTTTCCACCCGCTCATTTTCAATCTGTATGTTTCTCTAGATCTGAATTGGGTCTCTTTAGACAGCATATATGTTTTTATTTGTTTGTTTGTTTTTTGTTTTTGTATCCATTCAGCCAGTCTGTGTCCTTTGGTTGGAGCATTTCATCTGTTTATATTATGGGCAGAGCTGTGTGGGCCCTGTTGGTTGTTTGGCCTGAGGTGACCAGGCACTGGAGCCTACTGGCTTTTGGGGGAGCTCAAGCCGATGACTACTCCCTGATACCTCCACCACCAGTGTCCTCATCCTGAGAGTGAGCTGCAGCCGCCTCCCACCTCCCCAGTAAACCCTGCAAGAATAGCAGGTATGTTTGGTCCAGGCTCCTGTGAAGTTACTGATTTTTCCCTGGGTCCCAGTATGCATGAGACCTTGTGTGTACCCTCCAAGAGCAGAGTCTCTGTTTTCCGCAGTTCTATGGAGCTGCTGCAATCAAGCCCCGCTGACCTTTTAAGCCAAATGCTCTAGTGGCTCCTCTTCACAATGTCAGACCCCCAGCTTGGGAGCCTGACATAGGGCTCAGAACTCTCACACTTGTGGGAGAGCTTCTGCAATGTAATTATTCTCCATTTTGTGGGTCACCCACCCAGGGGTATAGGATTTCATTATATCGTGAGTGCTCCCTTCCTACCATCTCATTGTGGTGTCTTCTTTATGTCTTTGGATGTAAAATATATTTTTGGTAAGTTATGGTCTTTTTCATCAAT
This sequence comes from Balaenoptera acutorostrata, assembly GCF_949987535.1. Lineage (NCBI taxonomy): Eukaryota > Metazoa > Chordata > Mammalia > Artiodactyla > Balaenopteridae > Balaenoptera > Balaenoptera acutorostrata. The sequence continues at coordinate 171,005,703 of NC_080065.1, forward strand.
GTTTGTTCAGCAGTTATTTGTGATTTTGGTGTTCTCATGAGAGGAGGTGAGCTCAAGCTGCCTCTACTCTGCCATCTTGTCCCTTCTCTCCACATGGGCTTTCTTTGATCTTTTAAAATTATATTTCTTTCTTCTCTTCTAACTGTGTATTTCAAAATTCCCATCCTCCAAGTTACCTACTCTTTCTTCCACCTTGTCTGCCCTGCTTCAGATACTCCCTATTGCATTCTTCTTATCATTCATCGAATTTTTCAGCTGCAGGCTATCTGTTTGGTTCTTTTTTTAAATTTCCATCTCTTTGGCAAATAACCCACTTAGTTCATATATTTTATTCCTGAATTCATTGAGTTGTCTTTCTGAGTTTTCATGTGACTCACTGAGTTTCTCACAACTGCTATTTTGAATTCTTTATCACTTAGATCATAACATTCTGTGCCTTTGAGTTTGTACGCTTGAGAATTATCAGTTTCTTTTTTGATGTTATTATTTCCCTGCGTGGTTATTTTCATTTTAGTTATGCAATGCTGCTTTCACGTTTGAAGTAGCAGACATCACCTTCACTCTTTGCTCTTTGCCTTCAGCAGATGTGGTGTTATGTTCTATGGTGTTGATATTATCTCAGTTTTTCTTCTGTGTTTGTGAAGGATTATTTGTTCCTCTCTTCTTGCTTCCCTTTGTAAACAAAATTTTAAGCTTTTATATTTTCTCTGGTCCTTACAATACACCATGCTGGCTTTTGAAACCCCTCTTTTGTTTTCCACTAGGTGGCACTGTAAACAAGTTTGTGATGTCCCCCTTGCCAACCATCATATCCTGTCTTCAGACCCCACTCCCTGTCTACCAGAACTTGTTCTCCCAGATGCACTGGGGAGCACACAGGAGCCAGTAGCAGAGTGGGGACATGTGGGTTTGGCATTCGTGTCCATCCGGGTTGCCAGTGGACCTGGTAAGGAGATTCCTGGGGATGGTACTCTCAGAGGCTCATGGGATAACTTCCTGCTCAGCACAATCCCTTTAATATCCCTTAAATTCTTATCTGCCTCTTTCCCAGTATCCTCCCTCCCACCAGCTGTAGAACTCCCACCTTAGTACTAGAGGTGCTGGTGCAAAGAAATGGATTTCTCCGACCCTGACTGACCAGATGAAGTAGCTGGGTACTCACACACTGCTTTTCTTTTCCCCTACAGGAGTGGTCACCTCCACCAGATAAATCATTCCCATTCAGTGTTTTCTTGGGGGAGGTCGGCACAGGAAAACTTCTCTTACCATCTCTGCTGCAACCAGACTTGTATTTTTCTTTTACTTTTCCTTCCAGTGATGAACTGGATTCTCCCCTCAGGAATGCCAGACTTCTGCAAGTTCTTCCATGGGTGAGTGCCTGCCCAGCTCATCATCACCTCATTTTTTGCTTGCTAGCAAACTGAGGAGTCTAAGCAGTTTCTCTGGATCTGCTAATTCTGCAGCCATATAGAGGTTTTTCTGTTGCTACCAGCTTTGTTCATGAGTGAATTTCCTCCCAAGTCCTTGGGAGTAAGGTGCTAGGTCCCAAGGTCCTGGATCCCAGGAACCTGGAGCCCAGAATGGAGTAGGGGAGGCAGTACTCTGGTCCATACAAGACCCCTTATTTCCACTGGGACTTCCTGGACCCTCTGTTGTGTCTTCCAGGTGGTGGTGTAAATGAGGCAAAGCAGGAAAAGCAGCATCCTCCTTGCTTGTGTTAAGAGTCTGCAGCCTGCTGGTTTCTGCTTTGATTTGTAGGTGCAATAGAGGTAGCAGCTGGTGTAGGGATTGCAGCAAGTGTGTAAGCAAGTGCTTTCTAAGAGTTAGAGCAAGCAGATAGCTAGATATGAGCGGAGAAAAGGGGGGTCATGGACCGAGTGGCAGGAAACCATACATCTTGTGAATGACGGGGGTTCTTGGGCAGACAAAGAAAAGCAGAAACCTCTGGACTGACAGGAAACCATACATCTGTCGTGACAGGGGTCCTAGAGGCAGACAAAGAATTGTGGCAAAAGGTGGGAATCTCCGGTGTTGGAATGTAACTTTTTGCTCATTACAATAAAATTAACCTTGCAGATAAGAAGTTCCCATCATGCACCAAGGCCGTGACACTTCTAATCTAGACCAAATAAGAACAAAAATCCCTCCTCCCCTCAGGAAGGTGTAGCTGGGATAAATAATCAGGAAATACCCCCCTCCCTGCCCAATGAATATTCCACCCAAACATTTTTAACCAGTTTGCCAAAGGAACTCAGGGCAGCTACTCACATGAACCTGCTTGCTTTCCTTTCTGAGAGTGTATTATCGCTTAATAAATCCTCACTTTGCTTCCTTGGCCTCCGTGTCCTGTCTCTGAATTCTTTCTTCGATGAGACAAGAACTTACTTTCTGGTAATATAAGTGGCACAATGTTACATACACGAACACAAGGTTGGTTTTACCATCCTCTAGTTCAGAAGTCGTTCTTTACTGATAGCGGGGATGCTGTGGAATGTGGGTGACGTGCAGACCTGATCCTACTACACCACTATCACTCACCCACAGGTTCTGCTGTGGTTATGGACAAGATGATGGGTCATCTGAGAGGGAACCAGGCCACTACACTTCTCAACCTTGTGCTGAGGCCAGTCCCAGAGCCTGCTCTACTGGCTGCAGGACCCCTGGGGACTGAGGGATAAATATAAGACTGGTGGGGGAGGGAATGCGGACCACACCTCCTGAAGAGGGTTAAGTGCATCCTTTGAGCAGCTGGAAGCACTGGAGGCAGAAAAATAACAACCTATTACCACTTGAAATAAAAGTCACTTGTGTATTTGCCCTAGGCCTGCCTTCCTAAAAGCTACATTTGCTTGTCAAAAGCATTTGTATTTAGAAACATTTCAAACAAACATTAATGTAGAAAGAAAAATATACGGACCTCTCCTTATATCCACCACCCAGGTGCATAACTACCACATTTGCTTCATCTCTGTCCATTTCTTTGCTGAACTCAATCCCAAAGCAAATCCTAGACAACTTGTCATTCCACACCTACATAACTCAGGAAGGAGTTTCTAAAAAACATGGGCATTTTCTTACAGAATTTCAGGACCTTGTCACATCCAACAATATTAACAGTAATCCTTGGTAGTGCTTAATGCCCGGTGCATAATTAAATTTCCATGATGGACGTAAATATATCGTTTTAGTGCTAGTTTTTGGATTTGGAATCTAAATAAGGCCCACTCAGTCCCCTTTCTGTCTGTACTTCTCCCCATGCCAGGGATGCATTCTCGTGGTATTTCCTTCTTGTAGAAATGAGCTCTAGAGTCCACTTTTGCTTTCTGTTTTCTAATAATCATTGTAGTTGAAGGACACTGCATTTGCTTGTTATTTACTCAGATGCTGTTTATAACTTACAGGACAACATTCTTGTCCCTGGAAATGTCACACATAGAATTTGGGATGTTTCCCTTGTTGACTGAACAAAAATTGCACAACCTAAAAGTGAAGAATTATGTTTTATTTGGTGGTCTTACTGAGGACTAATAGCCAAGAAACAGCCTCTCTGATTGCTCTGAGGAACAGTTCCAAAGGGGTAAGGGAGGAGCCAGGATATATAGGAGATTTTGTGGGAAAAAAACAACATGTAGTCGAACATCAAAAGATTACCGCTAATCACACAAAACATGCAGACAACTCGAGTTAATAATTTTAGTGTTTTTCTATGTAAGGGCACATGCAAGAGTCTGGGCTTATTGAAATCATTTTTTTGATACGCATCTTAATATCTAGGGCCATTATCCTGTTTTTTCCATTTTTCTCCATCCTAATTCCCCTTAGGGTGCAGCTGCAGTGGCTGATGGCTTTAAGGCCCCAACATCTTTTGTTTACTGAAATCGCAGGTGACATTCTTTGTCTACACCCTCATGTGAGAAAAACAGAAAATGGATTCAGACCAGGTCTCCTGGGTTCTGTGGCTTCAGCAGATTTAGGAACCCTCTATGATTGTGTGTGAAAAATTGAGTGTGGCCTTTTTTTGGGTGGTGGTGGGGGTGGGTGGGGGATGTTGCTTAAAGATTTAATAAAATTCTCAAAGTCCCGGGACTTCCCTGGTGGCTCAGTGGTTAAGAATCCGCCTACCAATGCAGGGGACAAGGGTTCGAGCCCTGGTCAGGGGAGATCCCACATGCCACGGAGTAACTAAGCCCATGTGCCACAACTACTGAGCCTGTGCTCTAGAGACCGCGAGCCACAACTACTGAGCCCGAGCGCCTAGAGCCTGTGCTCCACAACAAGAGAAGCCACTGCAATGAGAAGCCCACGCACCGTAACAAAGAGGAGCCCCTGCTCTCCGCAACTAGAGAAAGCCCGCGCGCAGCAACGAAGACCCAACATAGCCATAAATAAATAAATAAATAATTTTTAAAAAATTCTCGAAGCCCCTCAAAGTCCCTTTGTTGAAGGAAAGGTAAGTGACAACTGGCTTAGAAGGGCACTCCCCCAAATCTTTTGAATGAAACAATTCTGGGATCTTACTGCCAAAGCAGAGAAGAAAAATGAGAAGACAGAAATGGGAGAAGAAGGCAGGTAAGGACAGAGACAAAGACTGAGCAGAGAGAGAGAGTTATGCGGAAGGCAGGTTATGTGACAGAGCCCCTCAAAATGGGTAGAGGTACAAACCTGCTCTTAATATCAAGCCCCTTGCCCCTGGCCTGTATTTTCAGTCCAAACTCAAATGGAGACTTCAGTGGGTAAAAACCAGCCCCAGGACCACGGTCTGGGCAGGATCATTCAGGATTGGCCCATTTGGAACCACAGTGTTCAATGAAAGTCAAGGCCAAACTGATCATGCATCATCAGTTATCAGGCAGATTACTCCTATTCACTTTGCATTAGTGAGGTGTAAACACCTCACCAGTTTTCATGTTGGATTGGTCTTAACAGTTTAGAAAAAAAGAGAGTGTAATTCAAGTTTGTTACTTTACTCATTTACGTGAATACTCGTTAGGTCAACTGGCCGCTTAGTCTGCCAAGTAAGCGAGCAAGAAATGAACCATTACACATTTTGAGCCATTATACATTTTGGCTCTGATACAGCAGTCTGACACTTCAACTCTCATAGAATTCAACTTTTTCTCCTGACATACACTTGGCTCTGGAGTATTTGTTTTTATGCTTTATGTGACAAAAAATATCTATAATACTGGAAACGGAATGGGAATGGAGAAGTGGGGGCAGGTATCCAGCCATACAGGGAAGCACGGGGAAGCATGAGCACCTCCTTCCCAATCCATCTTCAACTCTTCACTCCTTCTTTCATTTCTTCCTCCACCGACAGCTCTGATCACTTCTGGGTTGAGAAGGACAGCAGTGCATTGCCAGGAACAGCCTAGACAGAAGGGTGGGTGGCAGTTCTGGAGAGGGGAGAGACAGTGAGCCTGGTCTTCCCAGGTGCTTACCTGCCCTGTGCTGAAATCCCAGATACCCCTCTCTTCTCCTTTCTTCTCTTGCCCTTCCTCTCACTCTCCACTGCAGGTTTCAGAGACGTTCCCACAGGCCTGTTGTGTCACCCTGCAGGTATATCTCTGCTCCTCCCCAAGGATGGCCTCCACTGACGTTCACTTCTGTGAGTCTCATGTCTGGAAGTTCCTCCCAGGCCATGTCATCAGTGTGCTTTGTGTCTTAGGTCAGCTCTTCCCTGTCCAGTAGCCATCCAAGCATCGCTTTCTTGAGGGAAATTTAGACAAAATGTCACCTGCCATTTCAGTAATCAGTGAATGTTGCAGCTACCAAGTCATCAGCCAATCTGGATGGTGCAACCTGAGAGGAACTAAGGATGGAGATAAACCGGATACTGGCCCTAGATGGTTAAGGTGCATATCAAAGGAATAATTCAATAAGCCCAGATTCTTGCATCTTCCCATACAGAGAAAAGCACTAAATTCATTAACTAGAGATGTCAGATTGTCTTTAATTAACAGTAATCTTTTCATGTTCAGACTACCTGTTTTGGGGGGGTTTTTTGTTTTGTTTCGTTTTGTTTGCAAAAACTCTTATATATCCTGGCTCCGCCCTCACCTCTTCAGAACAGTCCCTCAGAGCTATCTGAGAGGCTGTATCCCAGGCTAAAATCCTCAGTAATGCCCTAAATAAAATATAATTCTCAGCTTTTACATTGTACATTCTTTTTTGGTTGACAGAAATAGCTAAGAGCCCAGCACTTGAAAATGGTTTCTTTTGCACCTCAGTGAGTGTGTGAGTGTGTGTGTGTGTGTGTGTGTGTGTGTGTGTGTGTGTGTGTGCGTGTGGTCACCTGTGCTGATGGAGAACTGGAACTGGGCCAGTGGAAATGGGGTTAGGGTGAGACAGAGACTGAAGGGGCTATACCCTGGAGCCCTGTCCCCACTCCCATGAGCTGGAAAATGGGGGGCTTGTTTGGGAGAAAACTCTTCCAGAGACAGACTCTGTTTTGAGTTTCTAGGCTATATTAAGTTGGGGCCATCCACCCCAGGTTAAAGGAAGAGTGGGGAGTCAGAGCTGGCTGCTCAAATATACCCGTGAATTTGCTAAGTGGCATACATCCAACATCATTCATTACAGCTTCACCATAGATGGAACTATACCAGAAGTCCATCCATGGGGACTGTTACTTACGTGATGATACGACCATATATGTAGAATATTATGCAGCATGAAAGAATGAGAATGATCTCTATGTACTGACATGGAAAGATCTCTACAAAAGATTGTTTAGTGAAAATGGCTGTCTATTATGCTACTTTTCCAGAGAAAAATAAGAATCCATATTACTTCCTTATATATGCATAAGGAAACTATAGAAAATATATCTACAAGAAATTAAGCTGTCATATAAAGAAGACATGTAAAATATAAATAAATAAATATAAACATTTTTAAAAGAAAACATGTAAAAGACTTATGTAAAGAAGACTTATTCACAGGTCAGAACTTTACTATAGTAGTGGTCGGTTCTTCTCAATTATCCTATGGATTCAATTCAATCTCAGTCTAAACCCCAGAAGGATGGATGGATAGATGGATGAATGGATGGATGGATGGATTTATTTACTTATTTATTTATTATTTAAAATTTTAAAATAGAGGTAAATTCACATAGCATAAAAATTGCCATTTTAAATGACCATTTTAGTGGCATTCAGTACATTCACAATGTTGTGCAATCTCTACGTACTTCCAAATATTTTTATTGGCAATGAAAATTCGGAAAAATTTCCAAACATTTTCAGCACCTGAAAAGGAAACCCTGTACCCATCAAGCAGTTGCTCCTAATATCCCCCTCCCCATAATGCTGGTAACCACCACTATTAGTTTCCTATGACTGCTATAACAGAGTACCACAACCTGGTCAGCGTATAAAAAAAGAAAAGCAGAAATTGATCCTCTCATGGTCCTGAAGGCCAAGAGTCTGAATTCAGTGTGTTGGCAAGGCTTCCAAGGCTCTAGGGGAGACTTCTTTTGTTGACTGAAAAAAGATGCTCAACCTAAAAATTGACAGTTATGTTTTATTCAGCAGACAAAACTGAGGACTTAAGCCTGGGACGCAGCCTGTCAAATATCTCTAAGGGACTCCTCCGAAGAGGTAAGGGAGGACATAGGATATATAAGAGTTTTTGCAAAAAGAGCAGGTAGTCGGAACATCAAGAGATTACTGTTAATTAAAGAAAACCATACATCTCAAGTTAATGAATTTAGCACATATCTATGTATGAGAAGATGCAAGAGTCTGCTCATTGAAATCATTCTTTTGATATGCACCTCAGCTACCTGAGGCCAGTATCCTGTGCTTTCTCATCCTGAGTCTCCTCAGGGTGCATCACTGGGGTTGGCTGCAGTGTGACGGCTTAATGGTTCAATATCCTTTGTTTATTGATATGGCAGGCAGCATTCTTTCATTGACATTTTCTTGCTTCTTTGAGCTCCTGTTAGCAACAGGCATTGCTTGATTTGTGACAGCCTCACTCCCCTGTCTGCATACATCCTTCCTCACAGGGCTGCCTTCCCTTTGTGTCTCTTCTTTTCTTCTTAGGGACACATGGTTGGATTATGACCTACCCAAATTCAGTGCATCTGCAAAGACCGTATCTCCAAATAAAGTCACATTCATGGCCACTGGAGGTTAGAACTTCAGCATATCTTTTGGGGGATGCAATTCAACCCATAATGCCATCAATCTGCATTCTGTCTCTATGGATTTACCTTTTCTGGATATGGGATTTGGATTTTTATTGTAGATTGCCATGCTGATTCTAAAATTCACATGGATGAGCAAGGGGCCCAGAATAGATGGGACAATTCTTGGATTCTCAAGCCTGGGTTCTCTGTCTTCCTCCTAGGAACCAAGAACCCACTCCCTTTTGCCAGCTCCATGTGGGTGAGGAAGAGGGCCTGGGAGAGGAGAAGTGCGAGGAAGTCAGAGCCAGGGGAACCTCTCCAAGGGCCAGGGAGGTGACACTGCCTGCCTTCTTGTGTAGGTAGGCTGCAGACCTGGAGGACAGCATGGGAACTGAGATTACGGGAAGAGCTGCAGCGGTGTGGCTGGAAGCAGATTCCAGGGCTATGGAATGAGAGGAGACAGAGCCAGTTTTGTTGTTATTCACTGTGCTGTTTGTCATCCTGGGGTGCCTGTTTCCAGAGCTGGGAGGCCCTTACTATTTGGCAGAATGATTCTGCCAGGTCTGCCTCTTCCCTCTCCCTCCTGCCTCTCCTCCTTCTACAAAGGGATTACAGGGGATTGGAGGTCGGCCGGGGGAGGCTGGTACAGAGAGATTCGGAGCAATCGCTTGTTGACTTCCTTACTGAACAAATTCACAGTCGGGGTGCCAGCACCCCACTCTGGAGGAGCCCAACTCTTGCTCCTCATGATGCAGTTTTCGGCAGAGCTGAGAGACTGTCCAAAGTCCTGTGAATTGGGTACCTACGTCATATCAGACCAAATCGTTGGGCAGGCCTGTAGTAACCATGTTTCCTTTTTATTGTTCACATACTTATAATCCATGTTATCTCATGTTTTGCCTTAAATAAGTTTTCAAGCAAAGTAGAAGCGTAAATATATGATAAACACTAAGTGCTTTTTTTTTTTTTTTTTTTTTTTTTAAGGATTTTCTTATTTATTTATTTATTTTTGGCTGTGTTGGGTCTTCGGTTCGTGCGAGGGCTTTCTCCAGTTGCGGCAAGCGGGGGCCACTCTTCATCGCGGTGCGGGGACCGCTCTTCATCGCGGTGCGCGGGCCTTTCTCTATCGCGGCCCCTCCCGTCGCGGGGCACAGGCTCCAGACGCGCAGGCTCAGCAATTGTGGCTCACGGGCCCAGCTGCTCCGTGGCATGTGGGATCTTCCCAGACCAGGGCTCGAACCCGTGTCCCCTGCATTAGCAGGCAGATTCTCAACCACTGCGCCACCAGGGAAGCCCCAACACTAAGTGCTTTTAAAAAATTCAACTATGTTTACGGGATTTTCCACCCTGAAGGTAGACATGGGCAAACACCTGTCATAGACAGTTCCTTCACTTTCAGCTGGCATCGGCATGTTGGAGTTGTGTCTTAGTCCAGTTTCCAAAGAAAACAGAGCCTGAGGCAAACATGTGCTGACACTTTAGCATATCCCTTCAGTGAGGGCTTCTACATTTTTGTCTTCTATCAAAAGATGATTAGAAACACCCCTCAAGTGTACCACCACTACAAGGGTGGTCTCAAACTTGGACTTGTATGTGAATTCCACAGAGGACGAGAGCTCCTAAACACTGGTTGCTGGGCCCACCCCTGCATCTCTGATTCAGTGGGGCCTAGAATTTGCATTTCTAACACATCCTCAGGGCATGCTGATACTGAAAGTATGGGACCATGCTCTGAGAACCACAAACCTTCCTCCTGCCAATCCTAAATTCGACCTCAGCAAGTGTCACCTCCTCTGCAAAGCTTCTGGGCCCTTCAGCTTCAAGGCCCTAGCACCCTAAAAGAGACTTATCTGTGGCTCCCTCCTTCCAGCATTGTGGATAAATGCAGTGTTTCCTTTCTGTTTTTGATAGTTGTACCTTAAAAACTAAGGTGTGGAGAGTCAAAGTTGAACCGTTGTTTACTGATTGGGCCTGTGGGCAGCTGGTCATCACAGCACAGAGCTGATTATGAGGAAGTTCAAAGGTTCCTTTTGTGTTTCTTTCAGAAGCCAGTGGAAAACTGTGAGCAGTCGGTCTGAAATTTCCTGGGACGGGGAGAGGGGATGGAGAGGTTGGTGGTGGGCTGGGAAATAATCCATACGTCTCACAGCCCCTGTCTCCTCCTGTCCTGCTGACTCCCAGCACTCAGGGGACCCGGGTGAGTTGGTGATTATGGGGGAAAGAGAAGTGACCCTGCCCTAGGCCCCTTCTTCTGGGTCTTAGGCTGCAGGCACCAAGGTAGCCATTGCTGGTCTCCTGTGTGATCCTCCTTCCCTTCCTCTTCCCCTTGGTCCCATGGGCCCCATGCTCTCCACGTTCCCAACCTCCCAGGTAGCCAGATCACAGACTTTTGCAGGGGGTTCTCATTGCTCCAAAAAGGACACTGAAAAAAAAAAAAAAAAAAAAAAAAGACACTGATCCCCCAATGGTGCAAAGGCCACATGCAGTTAGTGTCTGTGTGGGGACCAGAGGTGGAGTTCCTGTCTCCTTGTCACATTCCTGACCCTTTGGTTCCCTCCACAGGGCCTCCTCCCTCAACACCCACTAGCCGCATGTGTGTAGGACTAGCATTCCAGAAGATCCCGTGTTAACCCTGGGGAAGTTCCAGGGGGGAAGCTGTGAGTAAGTGATAAAGGAGGAATCTGGGAGAGGAAGACCTGAGGATTTAGGACACCAGATGTGAGATCAGAGGAGGGTTTTATAGCCCAAACCCACCCTTACCTTGGAAGGGGCCTGGGGTAACAGAGGGGTGGTCAGCAGGAATGTCCCCTCTGAGAATGCTGAAGGAAAGCCCATGTGCCCAGCCTCTTGGTTTCATGTCTGGTTGGCATGGCAGTTGACAATCCCACTGGCCACCTCACACAGAAGTCCTCCCAGCTTATAGCAAGGGTTTGGATGCGGCCACCACTGGGCTTCACAGCCCCAGATAATCCTCTCCCTCCTTAACTTTTAAGCTTATTTTTTTTTCTTTCTTTTAAAACCGTTACCAAATTAGGACATATGGACCCCCCACTCAGGCCATAGACTGGCCAAGGCCCCCTGTCTCTCAGTGGAGAACGTACTTTTTCCATGTGAGTTTGCACAGCCAAAAACGAAACCAAAGCTTAGACTGGAGTGACGCAAGCTTTATTCAATGGCCAGAGAATGGAGAATTGGGAACTTAGTTCACAAATCGACTTCTCACCTTAGTGGCAAAGAGGATTTGCTCTTAAAGGGTAAGAACAATGAGGGGTGAGACTAACGATGGGAAGGCATAGGCATTAGTCTTCTGAGAAGGAGGCGGGACTTTCCTGGAACTGGGATGCCACTCCTTTTCTGTCCTTTTTTGGTCTGTGACTTCCGTTCATGGCCGCCCGTAGGTGTGTCACTTAGTGGCTAATGCAGTAAAATCAGCGTATAATGAGACTCAGGGTCTGTTGGAGGTCAGATTCGGCACCATCTTGGTTTCAGCTGGTTCTATCTGGTTTTTGTCTTTCTCTTGCTATGGCTTCCTTTCTCTGCGTTCTGACCTTATGACTTAAAGATATATGTTAGTTCCTGTTCAACGGAGGTGTTGGTGGGTTTTTAGCAAGGGTCTGTGGCAACTCTGGTAACAAAATCAATCAACTTTTTTGGGCCTGCTGTCCAGATTAAATTGGCCCTGCTGTCCAGATCATGGCAAAGCACTGTCTTTGTTTAGTGCACAGCACACCTGTTGTTTTTAATATTAGCTCATTAGTGAATCAGGTCCCGTTCCTGCCCCATGCCCTCATTCTGCTCCTCTCCCACACAATGGCAATTGTTTCCTTTGATAAAAATTGTTGAATTCAATTTCATCTTTAAATATTCTGTGCTGTATTTTTATTTTAAATTTACACAACTAGTGCTATCCTCTGGAACAGATTCTTTCTTACTTTTTCCTCACAGCATTGTGTCCACCTTGCCGCGTGGACAGACAACTACATGATAATCCGCAGCGAGTCCTTGCTGCATCCGACTCATATCACATCCCTCTCCAGTCCCCCAGGCTGGCTCCCAATCTCTGCTACCAACTCTGCTGCAATGCACATTTGGGCCATGTTCCCGCCTATGCCTGTGTGAGAAATTCTGGCACTGACGACTTTGCCTGACTGCTCTCCAGAAAGACTGCGCTACCTGCCCTGGGGCCAGCAGAACAAAGATCTTGCTTCCCTCCATCTCCCCCCACAAGTGACCCTCCTCTGATTTCTCATATTTGATAGGCATGGAGGGGTGTCCCTCTTTTGTCTTCATTTCCATTTTTACTCATGACACTTGATTTTGAGCAACCTTTCACCTATCTGTTGGCCGTTCTTTTTTCAATTTCTATAAATTGCCTCCTCACAATTTTATTTTTCCATAGTGATTTCTGTCCATTTCTTCTCAGGTTGTAGAAGTTACTGGTATATTCTGGCCATTGACAGCTGCTGTAAATGTATTTTTTCATTGGTTCTCTTCTGTGGTGTATGTGGTGACCACCTTTGAAGAGGTATCTTCCTTTTTGCTGTCATCAAAGCTAACAATTTTCTTCCTAGGTTTTTGTTTTAGAGATTTTTTAAAAAATAATATCACCTATTCTTTTCATAAGACTTTTTTATTGGTAACATCTTATGGGAAAATGCGAATGAACTTTTTGGCCAGCCTTATATTTTGAGATAATTGTATATTCACATACAGGGTTTTTTATTTGTCATTTTTTAAAATGTAGCAGTGTGTACATGTCAATCCCAAATCTATCCCAAATACCAATCTATCCATCCCCCACACCCTTCCCCCCCGGTAAGTTTGATCTTTAAGTCTGTGAGTCTGTTTCTGTTTTCTAAATAAGTTCATTTGTATCATTTTTTTTAGATTCTACATATAAGCGATATCATATAATATTTGTCTGACTTACTTCACTTAGTATGATAATCTGCAGGTGCATTCATATTGCTGCAAATGACATTATTTCATTCTTTTTTATGGCTGAGTAATATTCCATTGTATATATATGCCACGTCTTCTTTATCCATTCCTCTGTCAATGGACATTTAGATTGTTTCCATGTCTTGGCTATTGTAAACAGCACTACAACGAACACTGGGGTGCATGTATCTTTTCGAACCATGTTTTTCTCTGGATATATGCCCGGGAGTGGGGTTGCTGGATCATATGATAGCTCTATTTTTCATTTTTTAAGGAACCTCCATACTGTTCTCTATAGTGACTGCACCAATTTACATTCCCATCAACAGTGTAGGAGGGTTTCCTTTTCTCCACACCCTCTCCAGCATGCATTTATTTATTTGTTTGTTTGTTTTTTGTTTATTTTTGGCTGTGTTGTGCCTTTGTTGCTGCACGCGGGCTTTCTATTTGCAGCAAGCAGGGGCTACTCTTTGTTGGGCTGCGCAGGCTTCTCATTGTGGTGGCTTCTCTTGTTGCAGAGCATTGGCTCTAGGCATTGGCTCTAGGTTTCAGTAGTTGTGGCACGTGGGCTCAGTAGTTGTGGCTCGCAGGCTCTAGAGCACAGGATCAGTAGTTGTGGCACATGGGCTTTGTTGCTCCATGGCATGTGGGATCTTCCTGGACCAGGGCTCGAACCCTTGTCCTCTGCATTGGCAGGTGGATTCTTAACCACTGTGCCACCAGGGAAGTCCCCTCTCCAGCATTTACTGTTTGTAGTTTTTTTTTTTTTTTCATATCCAGTGTTCCTAATTTTTTTCATTTTTATTTAGTCAAAATTATTTTCATTAGGATCAGTTCTTTTCAATTTCAAATCAATTTGAGCCATGGAGCAGTTTCATCCACAAACTTTACTCATTATACAGCCTATGCCATGGAGTTTTCCATTATTTCTGTCAAACTCAATTTTCCTGGACCAATTTTTGCAGATCTAAAAATGTGTTGAACATATGGGACATCAATTTTTAATCAGTCCCAAATGTTACCATGTACAGTTTGAGCCATTATCAGTTAATATTAAACTGTATAATATAAAACATATTAAACAATATATATTACAAATTACATGAAAGATCTATGGTGCGTATCTCTCATTAGAGAAATACGAGGAAGCCGTGAGCAGTCTTAAGAGACATCGTACAGGGCGGCCTGCAGCTGGTTTAGTGGAAGGCTCGTCAATAAATCAGAATGTCAGGAGTCCTGCCTCGCCACCCTCCGTGCCTCCCAGTAGGGCTTCGAGTCTTCCACAGCTTTGCCGATTTTCTTCACCAGCTCATCTAGTTTCACCGTTGCCTCAACCAGAACAGAGCGGAACTTCTGACGAATGTCCTCAAGTTCGGTCTCCCGTCTGTTGATATCATCCGTGGATTGATTTAACTTCTCCAGTTCTCCCTGGATCCGGGGGTCCACCTCTTTCTCCTCCTCCAGCCCCGGCTCCATCCCCTCCTCCTCCTCCTCCTCCTCCTCCGAGTCCCGGGCTAGCGGCGGCAGCTCGGCCGGCTCCTCCGGACGGCTCTGCTTCGGCGCCGCGTCCATGCGGGCAGCGGACTTGGGAGCGCGGGGGTGGCGGCCGCAGACTGGGCCGGAGCCATCTGGCCACCGCCCGGCGTGCTCGGAAGGCGCCGCTCGCCGCCGCGGGCTCCCGGGCCCAGCTCAGGAGGAAGTGGGCGCCTGTTTGTAGATTTTTTGATGATGGCCATTCTGACTGGTGTGAGGTGATACCTCATTGTAGTCTTGATTTGCATTTCTCTAATAATTAGTGATGTTGAGCATCTTTTCATGTGCCACTTGGTCATCTGTATGTCTGCTTTGGAGAAATGTCTATTTAGATCTTCTGCCCATTTTCTGATTGGATTTTCTGGTTTTTGGATATTGAGCCACATGAGCTGTTTGTAAATTTTCGAGACTAATCCTCTGTGGGCCACATTGTTTGCAAATATTTTCTCCCATTCTGTAGGTTGTCTTTTCACTTTCTTTGTGGTTTCCTTTGCTGTGCAAAAGCTTTTGAGTTTAATTAGGTCCCATATGTTTATTTTTTTTTCCGTTACCCTGGGAGACAGATTTAAAAAGATATTGCTGCAATTTATCTCAGGGAGTTTTCTCCCTATGTTTTCCTCTAAGAGTTTTGTAGTATCCGGTCTTACATTTAGGTCTTTAATCCATTTTGTGTTTATTTTTGTATGGTGTTAAAGAATGTTCTAGTTTCATTTTTTTTACATGTAGCTGTCCAGTTTTCCCAGCATCATTTATTGAAGACACTGTCTTTTCTCCATTGTATAGTCTTGCCTCCTTGGTTGTAGATTAATTGACCATAGGTGCATGGGTTTATTTCTGGGTCTTTTATCCAGTTCCTTTGATCAATATTTCTGTTTTTGTGTCAGTACCATACTGTTTTGATTATGGTAGCTTTGTAGTATACTCTGAAGTCATGGAATCTGATTCCTCCAGCTCTGTTTTTCTTTCTCAAGATTGCTTTGGCTATTTGGGGTCGTTTTTGTCTCCATACAAATTTTATTTATTGTGGTAAAATATGTGTAACAACAAACTTACCATCTTCTAAAAAAACTGAGGTATAATTGACTGACAATAGTATATTACTTTCAGGTATACAACAAAATGATTCAGTATTTTTATGCATTACACAATAATCATCATGATAAGTCTAGGTAACTTCTATCACCATACAAAGTTATTACAACATTATTGACTATATTCCCTATGCTTTACATTACATCCCTGTGACTTCTTTATTTTATCAGCCAAAGTTTGTATCTTAGTCTCACTCACCTATTTCATTCATTCCCCTACCCCCTCCTTCTGGCAGCCATGAGTCTATTCTCTGTAGTATCTATGAGTTTCTTTCTGTTTTGTCATGTTTCTTCATTCATTTTGTTTTCTAGATTCCACATATAAGTAAAATCATATGGTGTTTGTGTTTCTCTATCTGACTTTCACTTAGGACAATATCCTCTAGGTTCACCCACATTGTCACAGATGGTAAGATTTCATTATTTCTTATGGCTAATATTCCATTGTGTGTGTTTGTATATATATATATATGCCACATTTTCTTTATCCATTCACCTATCAATGGAGACTTAGGTTGCTTCCATATTTTGGCTATTGTAAATAATGCAGCAATGAATTTTGGGGTGCATATATCTTTTCAAATTAGTGTTTTTATTTTCTTTGGAAAAATACCCAAAAGTAGAATTGCTGGATCGTATTTTAGTTCTATTTTAATATTTTGAGGAACTTCCATACTCTTTTCCATAGTGGCTGCATCAATTTACATTTCCCTTTAATTCGGTAAGAATCGTACACTCTCAGAAGGGAGAGCGGGCAGGCTCATGTGAGTAGCTGCCCTGAATTCCTTTGGCAAACTGGTTCTATGGTGTGTAAAAATGTTTGGGCAGAATATTCATTGAGGAGGGGAGGGGGTTTATTGTACTGATACTTCCTGATTTTCATCCCAGCTCCACCTTCCCAAGTGGAGGAGGGATTTTAGTTCTTATTTGGTCTTTTTTTTTTTTTTTGGCTGTGTTTGGTCTTTGTTGCTGCACGTGGGCTTTCTCTAGTTGTGGCGAGCGGGGGCTACTCTTCGTTGCGGTACACAGGCTTCTCATTGTGGTGGATTCTCTCGTTGCGGAGCACGGGCTCTGGGCACGTGGGCTTCAGTAGTTGTGGTGCACGGGCTTAGTTGCTCCGCGGCATGTGGGATCTTCCCGGACCAGGGCTCGAACCCGTGTCCCCTGCATGGGCAGGCGGATTCTCAACCACTGCACCACCAGGGAAGCCCCTTATTTGGTCTTGATCAGAAGTGTCATGGCTTCAGTGCATGAAGGGAACTTCTTATCTGCAAGGCTAATTTTACTGTAATAAGGGCATAATGAGCAAAAGGTTACATTCTGACCCCCAGAGATTCCCACCTTTTGCCACCTTTCTTTGTCTGCCTCTAGGACCCCTGTCACCACAAGATGTATGGTTTCCTGCCACCTGGCCCATGACCCCCTTTTTCTCTGCTCATATCTAGCAATCTGCCTGCTCTAACTCTTAGAAAGCACTTGCTTACACACTTGCTGCATTCCCTACACCAGCTGCTACCCCTGTTGCATCTACAGCTCAAAGCAGAGACCAGCTAGAAGCAACCTCTTAACAACACAAGCAAGGACGGTGATGCTTTTCCTGCTTTTGCCTCATTTACACCACCACCTGGAAGATATGACAGAGGATCCAGGAAGGCCCAGTGGAGAAAAGAGGTCTTTTGTAAACCAGAGTAGTGCCTCCCTTACTCCATCCTGGGCTCCAGGCTCCTCTGGCCAGCAGCTAGTCTCCGGGGCTCTCTCCAAAATCCCACCACTCTGTCAACACCTGTTCCTAGGTCTCCAGGACACCCTCTGTGGGGAAAAAACTCTTTCCCAGTGTTGATGGATCTGTTACAGAACCGTTGACTGAAACCTCCCTCCTTGGCCAGGCACAGTGATAACCACTTGCATGAGCTGTCTCGCAACAAGAGGTCCCAATAATGAATGCCGTGCTACCACTGAAAACTAACCTGAAGAATCTGGGAGGGGCCAAAAGGAGGGAGGAGACACCAGTCCCTGTGTCCTACCAACCTCCCAGAATCCTCCTCACTGGAATCCATCTTGGCTGAGAGATGTGTGCCACCAGGAAGGACCCTGAGTCAAACCAAATATGGGCCAAGCAAGATGATTGTCCAGAGACAATCCAAAAACTAACCCCATTACCATACAACCCAAGACTGTGAGCCACGTGGCAGAGCAGTTCTCCTGGGTTCCCTTCCCCTGCTGCTCTCAACCCAGGTGCCACTTCCCAATAAAGTCTTTTGCTTTGTCAGTACGTGTGTCTCCTCAGGCAATTCATTTCCGAGTGTTAGACAAGAGCCCACTCTTGGGCCCTGGAAGGGGGTCCCCCTTCCTGCAACAGATCTGTCCTTAGAATGCATTTCTAAAGGAGCCTGGCTATTCCCTGACCCTCCTTCTCTTCCCAAGTATAACTCACCTCAGTTAGGTTTCCCGGGCTACCTCTGTTTCATCACCTCCTGAGGGTTGACACCACTGCCCACACTGGGAGGTGGAGGACTGAGCAGCTGAAATCAGTTCAAGACTAGATGGTGGCCTCCGAGAAGGGGCCATCTCTAGAGGGAGGGACCTGGATAGGCCCCTGTCCTCTGCTTCCCCTTGTCTAGACCCTCCCAGTGTGGCTTTTGTTCCCATCCCTGTCTCCTTTCCTTCTTCCCTGATTTTAGGTGCAGCAAGATGTAGAGGGATATGAAGTCCCGTGTGATTCCCCAGGACTCCTAGTTCCTGGGGAAGCCCCAGGGCCCAGCTCTACCGCTAGTGACACATCTCCCATTGTGCAGCTCTGTGTATACCCACCTCTCCCAGTCCCCAGCCAGCCCTTCACCCAAGTCACTGCCCACCCACCTGCCTCAAAAAGAAAAGAGATTTAGTATTTTAGAGACTGTTGTCCAAGTTACACAGTTAGCAAGGACCAACCCAGGGCTGGACCCCAGGGCTTCTGAGTCCTTGAGGGGTGGGAGTGTGGTGGCAAAATCACTGCGGTTTCCCTCCAGACTTGCAGGGATCCTCTGTGTGCTCTGAAACCTCATGGTCTGGCTTCTAACCCAGCACTACTGCTTCCCAGCTCTGTGATCATGAGCAGCGGCCTAACCTCTCTGTGCCTGTGTCCTCATCTCTAAAGTGGGGATCATGCAAAGGGCTTGAACCAGTGATGGCAGAACAACTCAGGTCACTTGTGACCTAGAGATGGGACCCTCTGCCCTTCCCAGTGTTCCACTCTCTGCTGTTCTTGCACATGTGGCATCAGAGGCTCAGCCCAACATACCTGGGTACATTGCCTTCACGTGCCTGGGGGTCCAGATGGTCACCTAGTCTGACAGTGAGCATCGGAACGTGGAGTCCTTGATGCCAGGGATCCGAGATAGGAGGGAGCCTCCTGGGAGTAGAAGTGACCTGGGTGCTGGGCTGGCAGTGCTTGTTCCAGGACTACCTGTATGCCATGATGGGCTACTTCAGTGACAGCCAAGGTGAGTGATTCAGGAGGCAGCACAGCTTCCTGCTGCAGAGACCCCAGGCCTGAGGTCAAGGGCCTCTCACCTCGCCCAGCAGGTCAGGGGGCAGCAATGCAGCCCCTGTTTGGCTGGCCAGTGCCAGTACCCTGGGGAGGGATAGGCTGTCAAGGTTGGGGTGGGGGAAGCAACCCTGAAAAATGGGCAATTCACCTAAAAGCACTGTGTAGAGGGGAGGATCATAAAACAGACTCAGAGGGCTTCCAGTCATTCATGTTCAATGTCACCAAAAAGCACAAATACAAACTGCACGTTTTGAAAGGGTCCTCAGGCATTTTTTTTTTTTACATTTTAACATTTATTTTGCATATTAAATATACATAAAACCTTTTCAAATAGTAAATATTCTCAATAATAAAACTTTAATAGTGACAATGTGTTTGAATATGCATCATTATGTTTTTTTAATATTTATTGGAGTACAGTTGATTTACAATGTTGTGTTAGTTTCAGGTGTACAGCAAAGTGAATCAGTTATACATATACATACATCCACTCTTTTTTTTTTTTTTTCAGATTCTTTTCCCATATAGGCCATTACAGAGTATTGAGTAGAATTCCCTGTGCTATACAGCAGGGTTTTATTAGTTATCTATTTTATATATAGTAGTGTATATTTGTCAGTCCCAATCTCCCAATTTATCCCTCCCCCACCCCTTATCCCCTGGTAACCAAAAGTTTGTTTTCTACATCATGCCTCTACTTCTGAGTTGTGAATAAGTCCATTCGTACCTGAAAGGGTTCTCAGGCTTTGAGCAGAAAACCAGTGTGTGAGGCAGCCTGTGTGACCCCTGGGTTCTCACCCCCCCCACCACCTCCCACCCCAGAGCACCCTTGATGAGTCTGGGGCCTTCCAGGGTTCACGTTCTCCAGCTCATGGCCAGATTCAAGGTTCCGGCTGATGGCAGCGTCCAAGGGTTTTGTCAGTTTGCTCTGATGTGGAGAACTACATCACTTAGAGACTGATGGCTGCCATCATGTCACCCTCAACACCAAGTGCAACTGGGAGACAACGTGGCCATTGAAAAGCAAAGGAAGTCTGGTCTGGGGCATGAGTGTGTCTACCTCCTGAAGAGGTTCCTAAAGGACCAGAGCAAGCCCGTGGGTCAGACAAGTACCCGTCCCTCCAGCCTCTCATCCCAGCAGCTCACCATGTCCAAGGTCCCACCAGGTATAACAGCAGGGTTTGGGACCATCAGTGTTGAAGCGGTGCCCAGTAGAGCTGATGGCCAAGCTGCACCGCCCACTGCTTCTCCCGTGATTAGAGACTATGCATCCACAATATCAACACCTCATTCAGCAAAGGCGGAAGCACTACCCCTGTGCCTGTCTTCTGGGGATACTAGGCTGAGAACATCCCAGTGCCCACCCTGGGGCTTTACCATCTCCTGGACAGAGGCTGTCCTCCTACAGGAAGGGCTGAAAATTAATTAATTTTGAAATTAACGTTGAGCCAGAGCACATGGCACATGAGTCTTGATTCCACATCTAGCAGCACCTGTCTACGTCTCTAGCTCTTCATTTGGAAAATGGGGGTAAATTGCATGCACCTCCACACTGGTACAAGGACCACATGAAATTTTGAAAGTGTCCAGTAAGGTGCGAAACACCGTTCACAGGTAAAGTGACGTCATTATTGTCAATGGATGTAGCAGGACACAGGGGCTCTCTGGGGGCATCTCCCTCCCCCTCAAGTGTACAGGCACTCACCTGAGCTTACCTGAGTGCCAGTGTGAGTGTACAAGAGAGGCTGTGAGGGACTGTCTTTCTCTTGTGTCTCCTTTCAAAATGAGGCTGTGGCTCTGGGTGACCAGAACTCAGTGGATTGGAGAGCAAGCTGAGAGGTGCTTCCAGGACCTGCCCCGGAGGTGCAAACGCACCCCCTTATCTCACTTACGGACTAGATGTTTCTGTTTACAGAATGCCTCCTTGACTGGAAGAACAGAAACATGGTGCATTTTGCTAACCCAGCTGGGCTCCATGCTGCCTCTCTCAACCTGCCTCCTCCGATATGAGTCCCAGACCCTCCTCCATTTCCCATCCTGTTGCTGGAGGCAGGTGGCATAGAGCAGCCTTAACTCAGGTCTTGTCCTGGGACTTGTAAGGGGGCGGTGGGAGGGAGGTCCAACAGGGAGGGGATATATGTATACATATAGCTGATTCACTTTGTTGTACAACAGAAACTAACACAACATTGTAAAGCAACTATACCCCAATTAAAAACAAACAGACAAAACAAAACAAAAAACAGCTCCAAACATGATGGAACACCTGCTGTGCACCCTGCACCCTCAAATGTGTGTCATCTCAGCTAATCAGCCTTCCTTCATTTCCTTGTCTTTTTTTAACATCTTCTAAGCAAAACTCTTTGCTAAACTCTCGGTAGATTACAGTTTACCTCTGTGGTTAGTGAATTTCCAGAACTTCAAAGATCAGATGTATAGAAGAGTTATTTTACCAGCAGTAGAGGGTTCCCCGGGTGAGGCATTTCAAGCAGGTGTAAAGGGGGTCCTCAACTCACAGACGTCTGGGGCTCCAAGGGGAGGGTGCTGGTAAGTGTGAAAACCCAGGTGCTCTGGGTTCCCAGAGCAGAGGTCCTGGGGTACAAGTATTCGCTGCCTGGGGTTTGCCCCCAGAAACCAGGAAGGGGACAGGGGCAGGGAATGCACCCTCTCATCTTGGAAGGGATCAAAGGCTGGGTACCTTTGATCAAAGCTGGGTACCCCGTGTGGCTCCTCCTGGTCCAAGGTGTGGATGGAAAGACTCTCTGGCAGGAAGCTCCAGCACCCCGCATCCCCCCTGTAGCTCTCTCTTCCCCTCCATTAACACCCTCTTCATGGGTGTGCTGCCATAAGGCAGGTTTCTGAGGATAAGGTTGCCAGGACCATGGTCACTTTAGCTTCACATCCTCACTGGCCAGGGGCCCTCATCCACTTCAACTCCTCTCTCTCCTTCTACAGCACACACGCCCCAGTGTCCCTCCTGACTGTGGACCTGGACAACTTTTAGTATTTCTTCTCTTGCCTTGTCTTTCTCTGAAGGTGAGCTAAGCAGACCTTGGAAGGTGGGGGAAGTGTGAGAGAGGGCAAGGGCTCCAGCTCAGAGAACTTTGTGGTTCCTTCCTGCTCTTAGGTGATGGTAGCCAGCACTCCCCCACAGAAGGAGGCCTGTTTACCATCTTCCTTCCTCCTTCCTCCCCTCAAAGCTCTCAAGCCAGAGCAGTGAAGACCTTGGCCAGGGAGTCTCTTATTGGTAGATGAAGCTTACCCAAAGGATGTGAAGGGTGAGAATTTTTTTTTATAAATTTATTTATTTTTATTTATTTATTTTTGGCTGCATTGGGTCTTCGTTGCTGTGTGCGGGCCTTCTCTAGTTGTGGCAAGCGGGGGCTACTCTTCATTGCAGTGCGTGGGCTTATTGCAGTGTCTTGTTGCAGAGCATGGGCTCTAGGCGCCCGGGTTTCAGTAGTTGTGGCATGTGGGCTCAGTAGTTGTGGCTCACAGGCTCAGTAGTTGTGGCGCACGCCTTAGATACTCCGCGGCATGTGGGATCTTCCTGGGCCAGGGCTCGAACCCGTGTTCCCTGCACTGGCATGTGGATTCTTCACCATTGTGCCACCAGGGAAGTCCCTCGATTAACTAGATTTTTCTGATGCCCAACTTCCTCTATTCTTTCCCCTCCTTGTGTTCTTTTGACAATATTAAAACTCAACAAACGTTGTGTTCTAGACTCAGATCATTACAATCCGGCTTCTCCTCTCCTGTTGGCCTGGCAGGACACCATGTGTGTGGTGGCCCCGAGACAGTGCAAAGCTGTACTTCTGGCCTTTCCCTCTGTTGTGTAAATTGCTCCCCTCACTCGCCCCAATCAGGATCACCAAAGCTCTACCTATGAATTTTCAAATATCAGAAAAGGCCCAGCTGAAAACTATTATCCTGAATATGGGAATCCCTGGTCAGAATTCAGGGGGTCTGTGAACCCAGATGGGGAAAATAACCTTTATTTTCGCTAACTTCTAGCTGAAATTTAGCCATTCATCCTGTGATGAGTAGAGGTAGCAAAGCTCAGTGGTGGTAGCAGGACGGTTGCCTCGGTCCCCAACAGAAACCACAGGTGTTTTCGAATCACATGACAGTTGTCTCAGACACGGCCCGACTTTCCAAATGCTTGTAACTTAAGCTTCACTGCCTGGTCTCGTGGTCTCATTTCGTGAGGCAGTAAAGAAGCATATGTGCTGTATTTCACAATTATCACAAACGATTGGGGGTTATTTCATGTTTTTTTCCCGAGACCACCAGAGGGCGCCATCAAGGACCTGCGGGCGGGCCCCAGGGTGAGTGCGGTGGAGCCGCAGCCAGAGACCGGCCAGAGCCTGAACCTGAGCCAGGACTGGGTCGCAGCTGCCGGGGTCGCAGCTCTCCCGCCCGGACCCCGGCGAGGGACGCGTCCTACGGTCGGACGGCGGCCGGCGTTGGCACGAGGCCCCTGCCCCACAGCTGAAGACGGACTCCACCGGGACCGGCACCCTGGGGCAGCGCGTGAGGCTGCCGATCAGGCGGCCGCAGAGTCCCGGGAGTGTGCGGGACCGGCGCTCGCCGCCGCCACCGCTGCTGCTGCTGCTGCTGTTGGGACTGGTGCGGGAGGGCGCAGCAGGTAACCGGGCGGAAAAGTGTGGGAGCCGGGGCGGACCCCCAATCGTCCCCCAGCCTCCCGTCTGTGGCGGTGCTAGGGAGAGATCCGCCAAGAACGCGGAAGCTATTCCGGGTTTGGGGGAGGGGGCGGGATGGTGAATTGGAGAGCTGATCCAAGATCGCAGGGGTCGCTGAGGCCCGGGCTAGGCAGGACCCCTGTTTTGCCGCCTCCCATTTCAGACCCCTGATCGGACTGATCGGCCAAGAGGGTGGGAACCCCGGGGGGCTGGCGGGGCGCGGGGGCTGGCAGTAACCCCCCCTCCCCCGCCCGGGACCCAGCCGACGCCGCAGCTTCCTGGGGGTCCCTTGGCCTCTCTGGAGGACGCCGCTCGCGCTCGGCTCCCAGGGCTGGGTCCTCCAGGAAGGCCCTGGGGAAGCTCCGTGGAGGCAGGAACCTGAGCGCCGCCTGCACAGCCTCTGCCTGCTAGCTCGGCGAGGCACCTGTCCATCGCTAAAGGTCTCCCTGGCTCCTTGGCGAGGTTCTCTCGGGTTGCCCGGGCAGCCCCTTGTTGAGGTGGCGGGTGATGCGGAGCAACAAGGATTTTTCTGACCCAGCGGGGAATTTCCATCCTTTAGCCATTTCCGTGCGGAAGCACGCAGAACTGCAGGGCCGGACCTCCCCCTGGATTCCCAACCGCTCCCACCGAGCACCGCCCACCCTGACCGCACAGATGCCTGAAAGTTTATTAGCACAGGCGGGGAGTGTCCACCATCATGGCAGTAATAATAGCTGATGTCCTTTATTCCAGGCTGTGTTCTAAGGGCTTCACGTCCAAGAAGCCATTTCGGCTCTCAGAACACACAAAATTTACAATTTACAGATTTAAAATAGGGCCCAGAGCGGGCGCTAGGTGGCAGCACTGGGATCCAGAGTCGGAGTTCTTAACTTTTTTGTGCTTGGACCCTGTCTCAGAATGTTTCTAATACATAAAATGACATACATAGGATTCCAAAGGAACCCAATTATGTTTTTATAAAGCTATTAAAAAATTTAACTAGAAATATAAGTTTGTGATATATAATATATGTGCTTCTAAGTTAGCACATTAAAGAATGCATTAAATTAGCAACAATTCCCAGAATTTGGAAGTAGTGAGGGTAAAGTATATTTCCAGGTGTCTGCAACAACTGTCATGTGATTCGAAAACATCTGTGGCTTCTATCGGAGACCAAAGCACAGGTTCTGCTAATCCTGCTGAGCTTTGTTGCCTCCATTCAGCATGGGAGAAAGGCCAAACTTCAGCTAGAGGTTAGTGAAAATAAAGAGGTTATCTTTTCTCTCCAAGTTGAGGCTCCTGAACGCAATAGGATGCACCTCCAGGAGGATTCAGCCCTCAGCTCCCCATGGGAAACACTTGAAGGAGAATCACCCTGGATGTCTGGGCAGGAGATCAGTGGAGAGAATGGATCCAGGGATGGGGAAGAGTTTGGCCATTGTCCCTGGAACAGGGACCCCAGGGAAGTGGGGCTGTGAACCTGAAAACCAGGACTGGTCACACTGTGTCTCTGGGCCAAGACTGTAACCAGTCCTGGTTCTCAGGTTCACACAGCCCCTGAGGATCCTTCTTACAGCTCCCCCCAGGGGTGATACAGGGGCGCATAGGCGATTCCAGTTCTGCATGGCAGGGATGGTCATGGGTGTGTGTGCATAGACCCTGTAGCCTTGTGAGGGGAATGGTCAAGGCTGGCCCAGGGGGACAGGTCCCCAAGCCAAGGAGGGAAGGAATGGAGGGTGACCCTGGTGTGTGCCAAACTGTAGGAAAGAGGTGGCACATGGCAGGGAGGTAGCTAGGCATCTCCAGCAAGCCCCCTCACAAACACTCCTGGATGCCAGGCTTTCCCTGCAGGAGGTGGGGAATGAAGAAGTGGATTTCAAGGGGCAGATATCATGAGTCATGCAGCAGGGAGTTCTAAGCCTCATAGCAGCACCCTATGACAAGGATTCAATTATTATCCCCATGGTAAATATAGGGAAACTGAGGCTCAGAGAGGTTAACTGGCTACCCAGGGTCTCACAGAGTCTCACGGCTGGTTAGGATTTGGATTCCAGGCTGGCTCTGGAGCCCATGCTGCCTCAGGCAAAAGCTGAGGCAGGGAGTCCTGGCCGGGTGAGAGGAGATGGCAGAACTAATCAGTGGCCCTTGGGATCAAAACTGTGAGAGACAGATTAAGTAGAGATAAATGATTACAAAGCTGGTTACTACAGCAAAGCTGGAATTAGGGCCTGGGGAGTGGGGGTGAGAGCAGGGTAAGGGCCGTACTCTTGGGTATCTGGCCTGGGCAACCAGCGGGCACCGAGATAGGAGCAGCATCAAGGGCAGGCTAGGGGAGGGACTGCAGAGGCCAGTCCTATAGAACTTCAAGGGCCATGACCACTGAGACTGCTTCTTGTCTCCCTCTTCCCCTTTCCACCCTCCTCCTCACGTGACTCTGCGGGCCCTTGTTACTCTGCCTCCCCCTTCCTGCACTCCATCTCAGGTTCATCTAAGCCAGGGATTCAGGGTCCCCTCCATGCTGTCCACAGCCACACCCTTTCTCTGGCCCAGACCTTGCCCTTGAACTCCAGCCCGTAGGACCTGACCCAATTTGGCCTCAAGGAGAAACTGAGGCACGAAGAGGCAATCTAGCCCTTATTTTCCTCCCCAGACTCATCTCTTGCATTTGCAGTCGTCCGTTGACCTTGGTTTTCCTGAACACACCACACTCTTTTTCGTTCCAGCCATTCCCATGTGCTAGTGCTTTTCCCTAGAGCAGTCCTCAAACCTTAGAATCACCCAGAGGGCTTGCTGAACTACAGAAAGCTAGGACCTACCCCCAGAGCTTCTGATTCAGTAGGGCTGGGGCCCAAGAATTTGCATTTCCCCAGGTGAGGCTGATGCAGCAAGTTCTGAAACTACACTAGACTCACGAGCCCCAAATTTTCTTCCCTCCTCACCCACCCTACTGCCTGGTAACTCACACTGGGGAGGTCTCCTCCAGGTTTCAGCCTACAAGACCTCTGACCTCAGCACCCTCCTGCCCCAGGATGCTGGGCACCTGGTACCTCCTGCTCCCCAACACTTGTCAGCCCCCACTGGCCTTACTGGATCTGCTTGTTTAATTGCTCAATTGTCCCCTTCCCTGCCAGACCTGAGCTCCCTGGAGGCTATGCCTGTCTCTCTGTCCCCACACACACTCCCACCTGGCTCAGTTGCTGGCTTGTAGTAGGTGCTCAATAGATGTTTGTCAAATGAGTATTATTGCAAGGGGAGAAGTCAGGGCCAGCACAGCTGAGCAGGTGGACAGGGCAGAGCCAGGTAGAGCCAGGAGTGTACCTGGGCTCTCCTCCTGGCAGCACATGAGAATCACCTGGGAGTTTTCAACGCCCGCCAGTGTCCAGCCCTCCCTTACCCCCAAATCCACTAAATCCATATCAATGGCAGGACTGTCAAAGCAGTGTTGGGCAGCCGGATGGAGAACCTCTAGCAAAGCCCAGTCCTGGTTTCCCTCCTCTCCAAGTGGGAACAATCAAGACCTGCCTCACAGGAATGCAGGGAAAACACCACGAATCAATACTTGTAAAGCTCAGGAACCACGCCTGGCACCAAGGCCCAGAACTCAGCCCTGCTGGCTTTGTGCCTGGATGCTGGGGGGAGTTTCCAGCCACTCTTGTGGCAAAGGCGCCACGTCCCTCTTCCCTTTCAACGTGCCTCTCATTGTCATTCCATACTATCTCTCCCAGTGAACACAAGGATGCGTAGGATGTTTATAGCTTGAGATTCATACTTCCCTTTTCCATTTCTCCCTTGCAGAGAGTCCCTGGGGGCTGCCCTTGGTGGCCGATAGCCCGGCGGCCAGGGCAAAGGTAGTGATGGCAGAACTGGCACACCTGAAGTTGGAAAAGAAGCCGTGGCCTGCAAGTAAGATCGTGCCTGCCTGCTCAACAAGGGGTAGGATGGTGGAGGCCAGGAGCCCCCAGTCTGCAGGAGGCCGTGTGCACAGTCTGGGAATCTGGTGAACTGTCTTGGGGTGGGGGAACTCTACCAGAGTAGAGGACACAGAGGCCAGAGCCTTTGGAGGGTGTCCCAGGGGATGAGACCTGACCTCCAGCAAGCTGGCCCCGCACTCAGGCATCTTTCCCCACCCCCGACTCCAGCTCTCTCCTTCCCACGGCCACCTCTCCCTTCAGAATAGGAAAGGACTGAGACTAAGAAGATGAGGTCTCCATGCCTGTCCTTCTTCCTTATCTTCATTATCTCACTGAATGCTCTAGCACTCTGGAGCAGGTCCGTTAATTGCACCCACTTACAGATGAGGACACCAAGGCTTGGAGCTGTGAAATGACTTCCTCAAGGCCACTGGCAGTGCTACATGATTGTGGGGGAAGTGAGGCAGAGGCAAAACAGTCTCCTGGGCAGAGTGGGAAAGGGGCTGGTCTCCTCCCTCCTCCACCACAGTCAGAGGAGGTAAAAGGCTGGGCCAAAGCGGGTGCAGGACTGCTCCTTGTTAGGGGGCTGGCCACACGGCCCAGTGACCAGGAAGTGGCAGTGGAGGGGGTCGGGGGTGGGAAGCTGATGATACAAACAGGCCCTGAAGCAACGATGGGCGTGTAGCCACTTCCTTAGGCCATGTCACAGCAGGAGCAGGTCCCCCTGGACGCCTGCTGTGTGTCCCCCACTTCCTCCTGCCATGGTCCCACAGTGCCTGGCACTGACCTCTCCCAGCCTGGCAGGTGGTATCACCTCCAAAGCCAGGAGATGGATGGCCTCCTTCGGCTTCTTTTGCCACACTCTGGGCTGCAGCCCAAGGCATGCTGATCCCTCCTGGGCCCAGTTAGCAAGTGGGAGTCTAGTCCCAGCTGAGACTGTCCTCCTGGGGAAAAGATGGGAATGGGCGGGGTGTGAGCCCCTGCAGAGAGCCGGCTGGGCTCTCAAGACCATCTGGCAGGCAGAGCAGAGAGCAGTGGGATTTTCAGAGAGGAAGGGATGGCAGGCCCCTCCCTGGATACATGGGAGGCAGTGCCTGAGTCAGCTGAGGGGGTCACAATCATGAACTTGCCCTAAAAGCAGGTCCTTGACTCTCAGGATGGGTACCAGATGCCAGGATGTAGGCCATGGTGAAGCAGTCCAGGGCAGAGCAGATGCCAGGAACCAGAGCCCTCGTGGCAGGGAGGGCTAGGCCAGAGGGCTATATCCAGCTCATTCCAGACACCATCTGGACAAGCCTGGGAAGGATTCAGAATTCAGCCCCTTCTTTCACCCCTACACCTACTACACTGAATCACACCACCATTTTGTTTTTCCCCTGCATTCTTGCAGCAGCCTCAGAACACCCCAAGCATGCTCCTGCCTCAGGACCTTTGCACTGACTTTCCCCTCTGCAGACCTGGAATTCTGTCTCCCAGATCTTTACATGCTGGTTCCTTGCTACCATACATTTTATTCATTTATCTTGCTTATCCTACATTCATGTAAGCTTCCTGAGAGTAGGCACTTGGGCTCTTTGGGTTATCCCAGCATCCCCAAGGCCTCAGAGATAGCCAAACAGTAGGTGCTCAGAAAGTACTTGCTGAGTGGGGCGGCAGGGTAGGCCCTGCTGGGCCATATGATCTAGGCTGCCAGAATGAGCAGAGCTGAGCCATCTTAAATTGCAGCCAGGATGGTGTCTTGGGAGGGCAGAGAGTGGAGAGATGCCATGGGGAGGGGCCTTCTCATGTGTCCCTCAGTCTTTGGCACAGCTTTCAGAGGATGTCCTTGCTCCCAGATGGTGCATCCTCCTCTCTCTCTCTCTCCCTCCCCCCTCCACTACCCTCCCCCGGCCCCAGGACTCACTGGCCACCAAACTCTCAGGACCTAATGGGCTTCAGTCGAATACTATTTGTTTCCTGTAGCTGCTGTAACAGATGGCCACAACTTGGTGGCTTAAAGCTACACATTTATTCTCTTACAGTTCTGGAGGTCAGAAGTCCAAAATGGGTTTCACTGGGCTGAAATCAAGGTGTTGGCAGGGCCATCTCCCTAAAGAGGCTGTAACGGAGAATCTGTTTCCTTGCCTTTTCCAGCTTCTAGAGCTGCATTTCTTGGCACATGGTGCCTTCCTGCATCTTTCTCTGCTTTCACATCACCTTCTCCTCTGACGTCATGGACTCTGCCTCTGCCTCCCTCTTCTAAGGACACATTTAGGGCCTGCCTAGACAACGCAGGATAATCTCTCCATCTCAAGATCCTTAATTTCATCTGCAAAACTCCTGTTACCATATAAGGTAACATTCAAAGATTCCAGGGATATCTTGGGGGGCCATTATTCAGCCTACCACACTATGCTTCCTGAGCTGGGGAGACAGAGGCAGGACAGGAAGCCCAGCTTGCATGGCTTCCTCACCACCCAGGAGGCCAGCAGCTACCCAAAGGCACAGGATCTTTGCCCTCCCTCACTTCCAGGGCAGGTAGAGCTGCTGCAGATCAGAGCTAAGGAGTGGGTGGGTCACCTTGACACAGAGAAACCGTAGCCTCTGTTCTCCCCAACGCCTTTGTGCCCGTTCACATCTGCCAGCACAGGAGCACGCCACACTGATCTTAAGTCAATGGTGTGCAAGCAAACAGCACCGTGAGAGAGACTCCAGGCGTTTCCCAGGAGGCCCACACCAGCCCAGACCCGATGTTAACCCTTCACTCAAACACTCTTAACATTGACCCCTCTTGCCTCCCATGAGGAGGTTTCTCCAGCCGTGAGAAGAGAACACCTCTTTCCTCAGCTTAGAAAAAGGCAGCAAACCCTGGGGAGAGAATCTGGGCTGCCCTCTTTCTAGTGCATGCCTTTGAGTGCTATACGTGGCCTCCCCTGGACCTCGGTTCCTTTATCTGTAAAATGGGGCCAACCACACTGACCTCTTAAGTTTATTGTAAAGATCAGCTGAGATAGTGAGTGAGGAGCAGTTAAACCAGTGCAGGCACACAGTGGTCATTCCAAAAACGTCAGCTGTGATTATTGTCACTGCCATTCATGTTCTTATTTTTTGTCCAGTTCAACAAAGGCCGGAAGTAAGTGCTCACTGTGTGCCAGCTGTGCTGCTAGGCCCTGGGGAAACAGCGATGACAGAGTCGGATGTATTGCCCACCCTCATGGAGTCCACAGTTTCACAGGGAGCACAGGAAACTATTGAGACCCCTCTGAGGGACATCAGGCTGAAATCAGGAGGACTTCCTGGAGGAGGGGACACCTCACTGCAACCTGAGGGATGAGGAGACTGGCTGAGAGAAAACAGAGAGGGGAGTGCCCAGGGCAGAAGAAACAGCAGGTTCAGAGGGCCTGGGCGGAGTTTGGTGTGGCCTGAAGTAACAGGAATGCAGTAAAAAAAGAGCTGTGAGTGTGGAGATGTGTTTGACTTCTTCTTTCTCACTTGAATGTTCAACCATCGAGCACCTACTGTGTGCCAGAAGCTAATCTAGGTGCTGGGGAAACAGAACAATCCATACAGGAATCGCTGCCCTTAGGGAGCTGACACTGCAGAGGAGAGACAGACCATTAACAAGACAAACAAAGTGCATATTCTCAAGGAAGTGTAGTGCTATGGAGAAAGATAACACAGAGACAGGAGTGTTGAGGGATAAAAACTTCTGAGCAAAAAGTTTTTTTTTTAATTACGTAAGAGAGTAAGCCAGGGATATCTCTGAGAAATGTGGCCTGAGTTTCTTAAGATACAGCATTTGGGCCTTCCCTGGTGGCGCAGTGGTTACGAATCCGCCTGCCAACGCAGGGGACACGGGTTCGAGCCCTGGTCCAGGAAGATCCCACATGCCGCGGAGCAACTAAGCCCGTGCACCACAACTACTGAGACTGCGCTCTAGAGCCCGCGAGCCACAACTACTGAGCCCGCGTGCCACAACTACTGAAGCCCGCGCACCCTAGAGCCCGTGCTCCACAATAAGAGAAGCCACCACAATGAGAGGCCTGCGCACTGTAACAAAGAGTAGCCCCCGCTCACCGCAACTAGAGAAAGCCAGTGCGCAGCAATGAAAACCCAACACAGCCAAAAATAAAATAAAATAAAATAAAATAAAATAAAAAGATACAGCATTTGTTTTAATAGCTTGAGTCAGGACTGGCTACTAAGTAGATTTCATCTCCAGCACCAAGTTTAATTGATGAGTTGGCGCTTTGGGAGACATAGTAGAGAGGCAGCATTTGGACTCAAAGAGAAAAGAGATTGGCTAGTAATGTCTGCTGTGGGAGCAGGAGGGAGTGGGAAATGGAGTCAAGATGCTACCAGCTTGGCAGCAGTGATTCAAGCTAAGAATGATGGCCAACCTTTCCCAGGCATGTCTGGGCAATGAATAATTTCACATAAATTAAGCTTCCAAACAACCAACTCTTAAAAAGAAATCTTTTTAATTCTGAAATGGGAAACCAGACAATCATACTTATTAGAGATGAGTATAAAGTATGAGTAAGGAGGCCCTGAGTGAAGAAGAGCTGAGAAACTTCCTTAATGCATGAACTTCGTTCTCAGTGTTTGACTGATTCTGTCTATATTTAAACTCTTTGGATGCCCTTATTTTTTCCGCTGAAATTCCCAGTTCTTGCTCTTGCTGATAACGAATTCTCTGGATAAGTCTCCACTGCCAACCCTACCCAGCACACTGACCACCACCCCCCGACCCCCACCCAGTGCAGACCCTGGCAGTCCACGTGAGCCTGAGACCAGTTTGTGTTTCCACAGGGACACACTCACTCCACTACTATTACCTGGCCCTATCAGAGCCAGGCCCGAGCCTCCCGAAGTTTCTGGCTGTGGGCTACGTGGACGACCAGCCCTTCATCCGGTTTGACAGTCGTGTGGGCAAGGCTGAGCCCCAGGCCCCATGGATGACGCCAATGGATGCCCAGTACTGGGAGACGGAGACCAAGAAGCAGGAGAAATGGGCGGAGGTGCAGCAGGTGGAGATGTGGACGGTGATGGGCTACCACAACCACAGCAGCGGTGCGTTGGGCGGACTCGCCATGCTCCTTCCTTCATGCTCTGCACACTGACCCTCGAGGCAGCCATGCCTGTCATAGGGTGTGGGGCAAGCTTCTGATACTTGGCTCTTCTCAGTCTCCTTCCCCCCACAGCCAAGCAGGGGCCTCAGGGCCTCAGAATCAGTCGGGGCTTCAGCAGCCAGCCCACAGGCCAGTGCAGCAAGCATCCACAGGAGCAGAGGGCCCATGATACCTCCCCCTCTCCCCTTGGCTACCCAGGGTTCTGCACCTCCGCAGACTGGGAGAGGCTTTTCCCTGCCTCACGCACCACCCTCAAATCACGCCTGCCCACCCCAGGTCCTCAAGATGCCATCTCAGCTTCCCCATCTCAGCAACAGCGAGCTTACACCTACCACCAAGGCTGCTGCTAATTCTTATTAAAGTGCTTATGGAGCACAGCTTGTTCACACAGCACCCTCCTGCTCTGTGCCCAGACACACCCAAATGACCAGACTAAAAGCCTTGGGTCCCCAGAGGCCTCAGAAAGAGTAGATAGAAAGGACTGAGCCTGGGAAGGGCTGTGCATCAGCCCAGGGCCCCCGGGATAAGCATGGCATGACGTAGTCTTAGCACTGAGGACATTATACACCCATAAGTAGTGTGGGATATGAAATAAGGATGTGTCTAATTATGAACTTGAGTGTTCGTCCCACATGAGAGGCCCAGCAGGTTTCTCAGCCCAGGCTGCTTATCAAAATTACTTGGGAGATTTTTTTTATAAACTTATTTATTTCATTTATTTATTTTTGGCTGCATTGGGTCTTTGGTTCTGCACGCGGGCTTTCTCTCTAGTTGCAGTGAGCGGGGGCTACTCTTCGCTGTGGTGCACGGGCTTCTCACTGCGGTGGCTTCTCTTGTTGCAGAGCACGGGCTCTAGGCGTGCGGGCTTCAGTAGTTGTGGCTCACGGGCTCTGGAGTGCAGGCTCAGTCGTTGTGGCCCCCGGGCTTAGTTGCTCCGCGGCATGTGGGATCTTCCCAGACCAGGGCTCAAACCCATGTCCCCCGCATTGGCAGATGGATTTTTAACCACTGCGCCACCAGGGAAGCCCCAGTTTTTGTTTTTGTTTTTTTTAAATGCTGACACCCTGTCCCTCCGCCCTTTGGAGGCCCCTCTGGGTGGTGGGCTTCTCCGCGGCTCTCAGGGACTTGACGCCCCCGGCCACCACTAACCAAAGCCTTCTTACCTGCACACACAGGCATGCACAGCACTCAGCGCATGTTCGGCTGTGAGATCCAGGAAGACGGCCGCTACAGGGGCTTCTGGCAGTTTGGCTACGATGGGCAGGACCACCTGTCGCTGGACCTGGAAACCCTGAGCTGGGTGTCAGCTGAGCCCGTGGCCACGCGGACCAAGCACTGGTGGGAGACAGAGCGCTGCTACGCAGAGTACGACAAGGCCTACCTGGAAGGCCCCTGCCTTGCCTCCCTGCACAGATACCTGGAGCTGGGAGGCCAGAGATTCAGCCGGAGAGGTAAGGCCCACCCTGTGGCAATGCAGAATGGCCCCATGCTCCCATTCTCGAGAGCCATCCCATTTGACAGAGAAGCCTTTGGCGGGGTGGTGAGGAAGTAGGCAGTGTCCCCCTGGCTCAGACAAGCCCACCGGGACCCAGAAAGATGGCCAGCTAGCCAACAGCTTTTTCCTGCAGAGGAGGAAGAAAGCCCAGACCACAGGCCTTCACTCCAAGTGAGGTGGAGTGGGGAGTTCCGGAGTCTCCCCTGTCCCAGTGTGATCTTGGAGAATAAACCCTCTTATTCTGGGCCTCATTTTGTTCATCTACAGAGCGAGTGGGTTCAACTAGGTGCTCATAAAGTCCTTTTGGGGTTTAACATCCTTTGGCTCTGCTCCTTGGGAAACAGACCCCAGGCCCCAGGGGATAGCATCCCTCACCACTCCCTGGACCACTGGGGACTGCCAGGGAAACTGAAGCCCTTTGCCCCTCTCCTCCCTCATACCCCTCATGCTAAACATGCTCCCCAGACTCCAGGTGCATCACAAATTTCTCCTGAACCCAGTCAGCAGGGCTGGAGACACAAGGGCTGGGATGGACACTAGGGAAGGTGGGTGCTTTGGGGTGCCGAGGGTGAAAGCCTCACGGCTGTGGTGGTCAGGGAGGTTGCTGGGGGTTGGGCTGATCAGAGCACCCAGCACACCGTGATGTCTGGTGATTGAGTAGTGGGATGTGAATCAGTTGAGGTAATGGGGAGGATATTCCTCAAAGGGAGGACAGGACAGATAACATCAGGAGCAGAAGATGTGATTATGAGAGCAGAGCGTGGTGGTTCAGGGCCCAGGCACTGGAGCCTAGCCTCTAGATACACATCCCAGCTCCAGGATTTGCTGGCTGTGTGACCTTGGGCAAGTTACTTGCCCTCTCTGTGCCTCAGTTTCCTCATCAGTATAATGAGGATGGTAATAATACCTGCTGCCTCCCCAAAGCAAACAAACATATTGGTGTACATTAAATAAGTAGTGTAGAACTCTCATTCAGCACCAGGTGTTGTCCTATGTCCTTCACCTGGTAAATTAGTCAGGATTCTCCACAGAAACAGAACCCACAGGATGCATAGAGAGAGAAAAAAAGAGATGTGTTCTAAGGAGTTGGGTCACATGACTATGGAGGTAGAGAAGTTCCAAGATCTGCAGTCAGCAAGCTGGAGACCCAGGAAGAGCTGATGTTGCAGTTCTGGTCTGAGACCAAAGGCCTGAGAACCGGGAGAACCAGTGGTGTAGTTCCCGTCCAAATGCTGGAAAGTTCAAGACCCAAGAAGAGTCAGTGTTTCATTTTGAGTCTCAAGGCAGGAAAGACCAGTGTTCCAGCTCAGTAGTCAGGCTAGAGGAGCTCCCTATTACCCAGCCTCCTTGTCCCATTCAGATCTTCAGCTCAGTGAATGGGCTCACCCACATTGCTGAAGGCAATCTGCTTTACTGAGTCCACTGATTCAAATGTTAATACCACCCAGAAACACCATCACACACCCAGAAAGATGTTTGACCAAATGCTTGGGCATCCCGTGGCCCAGGGAAGTTGATACAGAAAATGAACTATCACCCCTGAATTACGTCATTTGGAACTCGAACTCTGAGCGGAAGGAATGATGAAGGAAGGCCCTGAGCGCTGGCAGAGGGTTGTGGACAAGAGTCAGACTGGGCTTCATATCCAGGATGTCCAGCTCCGGAGCCCACAGTCATAACCATTCTCATTATAGGGTCAGAGAAGTATCATCCTTCTTGCCCTCATTTAACAAACTCTTTTTTTTTTTTTTAATAAATTTATTTATTTATTCATTTATTTAATTTTTGGCTGCATTGGGTCTTCGCTGCTGCACGCGGGCTTTCTCTAGTTGCAGTGAGCGGGGGCTACTCTTTGTTGCGGGGCGCAGGCTTCTCATTGTGGTGGCTTCTCTTGTTGCAGAGCACAGGCTCTAGGCGCACGGGCTTCAGTAGCTGTGGCATACGGGCTTCAGTAGTTGTGGCTTGCGGGCTCTAGAGCGCAGGCTCAGTAGTTGTGGCGCATGGCCTTAGTTGCTCCGCGGCATGTGGGATCTTCCCAGACCAGGGCTCGAACCCGTGTCCCCTGCATTGGCAGGCAGATTCTTAACCACTGCGCCACCAGGGCAGCCCCAGCAAACTCTTATTAGGCACCTCCTGTATGCAGGAAGTCACAGGGGGAAGTATGTCAAGTCTCTGAGAAAACCCTAGGGTCTCTGTAGGGAGAAGGGGGAGGGTCAGTCTAGGGCCCAACAGCCCCACCCAGGACCCTCCTTGGAGGTTGAGGGCAGGAAGTCATATCCCCCTCATAGAAGTTCCCGGGACAGTGCCCCTCTGGAATGGTGGGCAATGGGTTGTCCCTGCTTGCAGCAGTAATTGGGTGCCTCCCCTGGAGAGAGACCCTGTCCCTATTTCCTTGCCCTCCACCCTGGAGGCTGCGGGAGGAGCCCAGGATTAAGCATGAGGGATGGGCAGAGAGCAGGCACTCACCAGCCTTCCTCGCTCCACCTCTCCCCGCAGAGCCACCCGCAGTGCGGATAACAAAGCACTCGGCCAAGGATGGGGGCACCACCCTGAGGTGCTGGGCCCTGGGCTTCTATCCACATGACATCTTGCTGAGCTGGTGGCTGGGGGAGAAGGAGCTGGATTCTGAATACGTGGAGACACGCCCCAGTGGGGACGGCACCTATCAGACGTGGGCGGCTGTGTGGGTGCCGGCGGGGGAGAAGGCCCAGTACACCTGCCACGTGCAGCACTCCAGCCTGAACCACACGCTCACTGTGTCCTGGGGTGAGGAGCTGGGGCTTGGCCCGGAGCGGGTGAGGAGGGGCAGGGGAGGGCCCGGGGCACCTGGAGACAGTCCCCTGGACTGGGGTGAGGGGGTGCCCCCTCTTCTCTGTCTTTTCTTAGAGTCCTCTCATCCTGGACTTATTGCCATGGTTATCTCCCTCATCCTGGTCTTGCTGGTGGTTGTTGGTGGTGTAATCTTGACCAAGTGCATTCAAGGTAGGTGGGGAAGAAACAAAGGAGTGGGAGGCCCTCTGGCTGGTCCAGCCTTATAGGGAAGAATGCTGTGCTCCCATCCCTGCAGCTAGAACTGTTCCCTCCTGGGGAGCAGCAACTACTGCTGAGGTCCTGCCCCCTGTCCCCCACCTGTGGAAAAGCCCAAACGTCCCCACCCCACGGCTGCACCCCACCCCGAGGACCCTGCAGATCCCACAGTCAGGGGAGACC
The DNA here is from genome assembly GCF_949987535.1 of Balaenoptera acutorostrata. Lineage (NCBI taxonomy): Eukaryota > Metazoa > Chordata > Mammalia > Artiodactyla > Balaenopteridae > Balaenoptera > Balaenoptera acutorostrata. Next base: position 171,043,343 of record NC_080065.1, read on the forward strand.
ACTGGGCCTGACTTTGGAAAGGGCCCAGAGCGGGAGCGGGAGGGGGAGGGTGGGGACACACCACCCACCTCCTCTCTTGTGTTCTCTTTCCCCACAGCCAGGAATAAGGAATCTTACGAGCAAGCCCCAGGTGATTGTGGGATGGACCGGTTGGGGAGAGGAAGCCCCAGGTGTTCTCAAGCATGGCCGGGATGCCTTGGAACTCAGGATGGGGGCGGGGCATGGGGTGGGTGCCTTCCCTGGCCTCAGCCTCCCGCCCCATCCCACCATCCTGGAGCCAGGCAGAGGGGGCAGGGAGCACTCCAGGGAGTCACCACCTGGGCTTGGGGGAGGGCTGGGGTCACCTCCCTCCTTTCTCCCTGCAGGTGGAGAGGACCCCCATAATTCCCAAAGCCCAGCAAGAGCAGGGGCTACTCAACTCATCTGCTGACAGAAGGTCACCGTCACAGATCAAGGAGGTGTTTTGTGGGGTGTTTGGGAACCTGAAGGCCCCCTGCGCGCGCTGGCTGGCTGGTGTGAAATCTGGCTGTGAAGGGCCCACCCCACCCCAGCACTGACGCGTCCTCCCCCCTATCAGCCTTGTTACAAGCGGCCTGTGCCACTAAGACGGCTTTGCCATCTTCCTGAAGTCCTTTTAAAAGTCTAATTATTTCCTGTTTCGGGGATGGGGAGGAGGGCAGTAGTAATTCCTCAGATTGTTTTACACTTGACAAGTTGCAAAATGATTTCATGTTAAGTGTAAATCCCACTTGAGCCTCTCAGGCCCCCTGTGAGTTTGGCTATGTTATTCTCATTCCCACTTCCCCAACGTGAAAACCAAGGGTCTGGGCAGTCAGGGAAGAACCAGAACAATAGTCACAGAGTTACAGGGGTAGCACCCTTCATGCACCTGCCAGCATCAGGAAGAAATGGCTGAATGCCTGCCTCATTTATAAGTGTGTTCTTTTATGTATGTCTGATCCCCTTTTGTAAAGATTAGAGTGTTGGGGCTGTGAGGGTGTAGGGGAGGTGGCAAGGGTGGGAACATGTGTATGTGAGGGTGTGTGGGTGTGTATGTGTGAGGGTGAGAGGATATAGGGTGTATGTGAGGGTGAGTGTAGGTGTGGTGAGTGGGTGTTCTGGCGTATATGAGGAGAAGCTCAGAGAGACAGGTGCCTGGGGGCTTGTTCGTTGGTCCCAGGCAGCTGGAGGATGAGAAACAACACAGGCCATATTTTCCATTATTTCCTGTCCTTTTAAATGATTTGAATTTTTGCAATAAGCACGTGTTACTTTTACAATAAGGGAAAGACCCCTTTTCGCTGTGTCCTGTGGAAATGCTTGTGAAGGATATGTCTGGAGAAGGCCCAGCCTCATCTCTGCATTTTCAGTGGAGCAGAAACCGCATGTCTCCTCTATGAACAAGAATCCAGTCTCACGGCCATTTGATGTGCTAAGGGGCTGGGACTCCAGAGCCCTGGCAGAGAGAGGGAGCGCTCCACTGTCATAAAGGACACAAGGCCAGACCCCTCCCAGGGCACCCTCTGCCTCCCCTTCAGCTGACCCCAAGGTGTGACAGAGACTCCTGTGGGGACTTTTGAAACCTCCGTGTCTGCAGCCCTGGGAGGTTCCGAGCCTGAGGATGTGAACGACTGTAATACTGGAAAAAGATTCAGCCTGCCCTGGTGGCTTGCAGGACCTCAGCAGTGAGCTTGTAATTATCAGATTGTCCTGAAGACGTGTCTTAAATGTTTGTCTTTCTCAGTGATGTTGTCATGTTCCATATATGCTGAGCAAACCACATACTAAGCAGGGTTCTAAGCACTTTACTGTATACTAAGCTGTTTAATCCTCAAAGCACATCTGTGCAGGAGAATTAATACTCCTGTGCTATAGGTGAGGAAACTGAGGCCCAGGGTCCCACAGCTGGTTCATGCCAGAGCTGGGATGTGAGGCCAGGTAGTCTGGCCACTGCACCAAAAGTCTCAATGACAACTGTGCTGTTCTGTAAATAGGCAAGCAAGTACAGGTCTGCAATCCCTTATCTGCAATTCTGAAATCCAAAAAAACCTCCAAAAGCCAGAAGTTTCTTCCTAACTTTGTCATCATAACCTGACCTGAGGGACTTCCCTGGTGGTCCAGTGGTTAAGAATCTGCCTTCCAATGCAGGGGACATAGGCTCGATCCCTGGTCGGGGAACTAAGATCCCACATGCCGCGGGGCAACTAAGCCCATGAGCTGCAACTACTGAGACCGTGTGCCACAACTAGAGAGCCTGTGCACCACAACTACTGAGTCTGCTTGCTCTGGATCCTGTGCACCACAACTAGAGAGAAGCCTGTGTGCCAAGAGGAAAGATCCCATGTGCCGCAACTAAGACCCAACACAGCCAAAAATAAATAAATAAATATTAAACTAAAACTAAAAAAAACAAAAACAAAAAAACTGACCTGGGAGAGAGGTGGGAGGAAAAACAAACAAACAAAAAACCCTAAAGTGAAGTGAGGTTCTGTGCTTCCACTGCAGGGGGCGTGGGTTGGATCCCTGGTCGGGGAACTAAGATCCCATATGTTGTGTGGTGTGGCCAAAAAAAAAAAAAAAAGTGTTATTCATGCTCTTCATTTATTCCTCTAGTGCGCCTTTTCACAATTTTCCACAGAAATGTTGATCTGGGGGATTATGGGGTGTCACCCCAGACCCCTCTGGTAGTATTATGTAATATTCAGCATCCATACCTGGGTAGCTTTCTAAAGCCCAAAGAATTCTAAATTCTGAAATACATCTGGCCCTAAGGGTTTCGGGTAAGAGATTATGGACCTGTATTAATAAGGTTTTACGACAATAAACATGTTTTATTTTTACAGTTGTCTGACTGTATGATGAGACAAGTTAGGAAACAGGGCAGGTCTGGCCCCCACCGATAGGAGGCACAAGTGCCCAGGTGGACCCGCAAGGCTCTCTCAGCCCTGGATGCACTTAGGTCCTCCTGAGCAGAAGTGAAACATTCTTCCCTGGGGAAGGGGTAGAGGCAGAGTGTGTTTGGGGAGAAGCAGATTGGAGGAGGCTTCTGGTCAGTCATTCTCTCTTTGAATTGGTACAGCTGTGTCACCTTTCTGTACCCCACACATACCGCCAAGGCTTCAGGCTCCTCTACACACCTCACAGACCCACCTCCTCAGCTTTGGTCCTGCCCAGCCAAGTGTAGACCTTAGACTGGCAATTTGCATGGCTTCTTTGATGCAAGGGCATTGAATATTCAGGGAGCCTTAGATAGAGGGTCCGGCTTCTATAAGTGCAAGCCCTGGGCAGAATGGGCCGGAAGTTCCTGTCCAGTTCTGTGCTTCTCTGTGTCTAGGACCCTGAATACCTCTGGGGCCGCGGGATTATAGGACCATCCCTCTAGATGAGGAAAAGGGGCAGAGAGGCCATGGACTGGAACAGTCCCATAACAGCCCCTACAGGACAGTAGCAGGGCCCCAGGCACCTGCCACCCAAAGGCTACAGTCATTTCGCTCTTCCATTAGCCTCATTGGCTACTTGGTTTAGAAACTGCCAGAGGGCAAAGGCCGAGCAGTCAGTATCTGTCCTGGATATCCATCAGCAAACCCCAGTTTTTGCACCTCACAGCCTTTTCCTGCTGGCTTTCCTCACCCTCTGTCCGCTCGGCCTCCCGCCTTCTCACCAGAACACGACATCTGCAAGAAAACCTGGAGCTCTGGGACCAGGGCACTGGTAGATGGAAGTGCCTGAGTTGAAGAGACAGCCGCTACGCCTACCCTGGCCTGGGGGCCCTTCCTCCCTCTTCCTGAGTCCTAATAACCCTTCCCTGCTGAAGCCACCCTCACCCCAACTTCGCACCCCAGGCAGAACCTACCAGCCTTTATGCTGCCAGTGGCACCACCGTCCTGACGTTCAGGAAGTGTCTGCTCCACAACTGGATGATGAGATCCTTGGCAACTGGGCAACTTCAACTTTATTTTGTTTTAATCATATTTCCCTTAGAGGCTAGTTCAGTGTTTTGCCCATGGAACCATAAAATACATTTTAGGGGAAAAAAAAAACAAAAAAATATATAAAAATAAAAAATAAAATAATGCATTTCAGACCTAAAGGGATCTTAAAGCATCTCTAGGAGCCCCTGATAATTTGACACTCTCACTAACCACCCCACCCCATCCTGCGACTTCCCTATGCTGAGGTCTTGAGGCCTCTCACATTACAGTCCTTCCTGCCCAGGCTGTGAGCTCTCTCAAGTGTGTCTCTCTCTTACCTCCCACCCCCTCCCCAACACAGATTGGTCTAAGTCTGGTGCACCTGCAAAAACTGAAGCAAAGGAAGATGATTCAACTAGCACCTGCCAACCAGGTAGGAGGCGAACCTAGGGGTCCTGAGTCTGATTCTACAGAGGGATGAACAGGCCCAGAAAGCATGGCAGTTTCCCCTAACCCAGGCTTTACTCCACCCTCATTTTTGTTTCCCTGCTTAGTAGCAGCTTGTCAGTGGTTTCAACCAAAGTCCGGGGCTATGGGCCCAACTGGACCAGCCCAGATGCCTGCCTCTCTCCTGGGTTCCTTCCTCAGCCACCCCTACCAGGTGAGAAGCTTGTGAGGGGACAGAAGGCAACCGCAGAGGGAGTTCATCTTAGCCCTGAGTGTTCCCCTCAGCGGCCCCAACAGCTACCACAGTCTCAGGAGTAGACAGAGAGAGGAAGGCAAGTAAGGAGGGCTCTGAGTGCCCTTGGAAGCAGAGAAGGGGCATGCGAATCTGGCAGGGGTGGGATGGCAGCTTTGCAAGGGCTCTTCCCTCAGAGACCTGAGGCAACAGCCTTCCTACCCAGCAGGGCACTGACTTTGTGTCCTGAGGGCACTGCCACAGACCTCTCATGGGAATTGCTTCCCTCTGTCAGCCAGACCGGCCTGGCTGTGGCTCAGAATTGTGGGATCTCCACCCGAAGACCCACCCCTCGCTCACCCTGTGGGTAGAGTCCAGACTTCAAGGCCTCAGGCCACCCTGATATCCTCCGCACCCCCCTTTGCACAAATCTCACATGCTGACCACTCACTCAGGAGTCCTGTCCCAAACCACAACTTTTCAGGGGCCACTACATTCAGAGCAGAATCTCTGGCTGCTCAGTGTGGCCTGGTGCTTTGTGATTATGTGTCAGATGAATGAAGGAATTCATTAATGAATAATAATGAATGATGGTTATTCAGTGAATAACATTAGAATCCAAACTCACCAAATGGCAAGCCTGTCTTACAAGCCATCTTCGACGCAGCCTCACTCCCCCAGTTACCCCCACTGTTCCAGCCATGCCTGCCCTCCCCCAAGGCCTTCCAGAATCCTGGAGACCTGGCCATCCCTGCCCTGAGTACCATGATGAATAATGCAGGACATAGCCAGGCAGCCAGGGCCTGGCCAGATGGGAACATACGACAAAGGCCAACTGAAAGGCCCAGCCCTGGGCTGGTCTTTTTTTTCTCCTCTAACTTCCTAGCCCCTCCAGGCACCTTTGCTCCACAGTGACAGAGTCAGGACAGGTAAGAGACCCAGGAAGCCAGAGCTATCTGCACTGCAGCAGGGGCAGTGGAGAAGCTGGGCCTGAGTTAAGGAAAAGCAAGGCTGACCCACTGGTCATACTCACTCTGTCCAGCCAGGACCTCTGGAATCTGACGGGAAGGAGAGAGTGCTAGGGTGTTGGGGACAAGCCTGAGTCTTGAACCCAGAGGGGAGAAACAAGCCAGAATTGTAACATCAGAAGGCATTCTGGAGGTCCTCCATTCCAGCCTCCTAGCACAGGCGTCAGTACACTTTTCCTGTAAAGTGTCAGATAGTAGATATTTTGGACTTTTGTGGCCACATACAGTCTCTGTCCTAATGTTCACCTTTGTTTTCTTTTTTTACAACCCCTTTAAACTTTAAAAGTTGTTCCTTGCTCTTGGGCCTTACAAAAAGAAACTGAGGGAGCTTCCCTGGTGGCGCAGTGGTTGAGAGTCTGCCTGCCAATGCAGGGGACACGGGTTCGAGCCCTGGTCTGGGAGGATCCCACATGCCGCGGAGCAACTGGGCCCGTGAGCCACAATTACTGAGCCTGTGCGTCTGGAGCCTGTGCTCCCAACAAGAGAGGCCGCGATAGTGAGAGGCCGGCGCACCATGATGAAGAGTGGCCCCCGCTTGCCGCAACTAGAGAAAGCCCTCGCAGAGAAACGAAGACCCAACACAGCCATAAATAAATAAACAAATAAAAATAAATTTTAAAAAAATAAAAATTAAATTAAAAAAAAGAAACTGAGGGCCAGATTTGCCAACCCCTGTGTGACCAAGACCGTGCTAGACTGCCTCTCTGGTACCTCTGATAAGTGGTCCCCAGTGTCTTTGTGACAAGTACCTGCCTCGTCAGCATAAACTGGAATTTAATCATCTGCAGTTGTGTGCGGTTCTTCAGCCTGAAAAGGCTGATGTAAGTTTCCATGGATAAATTTTCTGAAATCAGAGTCCTGAGAAAAATGCACTGGCAGCCACCACCATTGCTGAGCCCTTGTTCCTGAGTGCCCTCCGCTGCAGCTGTTTTCCCAGTGCCCCTGGGACAATGGCACCTGAGGCCCTGTGTGTGCCAAATGGTCTACTCCAACAACCCCCAGCTCCCAGCTGAGTTCAGGAGAAGGCTAGCAGTCTTCCTATGAATAGAAGAGTGTGCCTGGTTGCTGGGGATGTGGAATTTGCAAGAGGGCTTAAAACCAAGCCTCCCGTATACCCTGATAAATAACAGCTAAGCCTCACAACCTGAGGGAATCTAAACAAAGCCCCTTTCCCAGCTGCCACTTGGATTTGAGGAGACGTAATTCAGAGGAAAAAGAAGATAAAATAGGTATTGAACTTTACAGGTCTTTATTCACCTAGGTATTCTTTTTTTTATTATTTTTTTTTTATTTTTGGCTGTGTTGGGTCTTCGTTTCTGTGCGAGGGCTTTCTCTAGTTGCGGCAAGTGGGGGCCACTCTTCATCGCGGTGCGCGGGCCTCTCACTGTCGCGGCCTCTCGTTGCGGAGCACAGGCTCCAGACGCACAGCCTCAGTGGTTGTGGCTCACGGGCTTAGTTGCTCCGCGGCATGTGGGATACCCCCAGGCCAGGGCCTGAACCCGTGTCCCCTGCATTGGCAGGCAGACTCTCAACCACTGCGTCACCAGGGAAGCCCCCACCTAGGTGTTCTTGATAATGGGTGTCCACTGTATGTTCCTTTTAAGTCTCAACAGTTCCTTCAGGATGATCCCACAAGCCTTCTCCCACCATCTTCTTCCCCTCATTCCCCTTTGCTCTTTCTCCAGCTCTCCTTCCCACCTGGACTCTGCTCCCTGGGGCAAGCAGGAACTTGCTTTTATAAGCAGCCCCCTCTTCCCTTGGTCTGCTCCCCAGCTCTTTGCCCACCCGCTTCCACGTGCAGGGGAGAACCTGCATTCAGAGATGGGGAAGTATTCCAGCCTTGAAACTCAATTCCAGTTCTCATTGCTCATATTTTCCCCGTGGCTTCTCAGGGTCAGTCATGAATGACCTCCAGGATGGTTCCCAGATTGTATATGGGAGTTTACTTGCTAGTTTTCTAACAAAAACACCACCAATAGGTGTCCCACCTTAGGCAGGTCAGACCTGGGTTTCAACTCCCTCCCTCTCCAGACAAAAGGCTCTCAGAACCACTCACATGACAGGGACTTCCCTGGTGGTCCAGTGGTTAAGACTCTGAGCTTCTACTACATGGGGGCACGGGTTCGATCCCTGTCCAGGGAACTAAGATCCCGAGCACTGTGGCCAGAAAAAAGAAAAAAAAAAAAAAACCTAGGATGACACATGGCATATTATTTTTCCCCTCAGCGTTCAAATCACTTGACCCTACTCAAAGTGGGAGAGAATAGGAGATAAGGGAGAGTTTCTTCTAAGGCTTATCTACTACAGGAAAGGAATATAGTGGCAGGTGATGAGGATAAAAAGATAACTCCAGTGGGCACTGTTCAAACCATTCTACAATTAATCCAACTTCACAACAACCCAGGACGTGTGTGTTACTATATCATCTTTATGTTGCAGATGGGGAAAGTGCAGCACAGGGATGTTAAGAAACTAATCCAAGGTCATACAGAGAGTGACAGAGTTGGGGTCTGAACACAGCCTGGTGCCAGCCTCAGGGAAGAGTCTCCTTCAGGGGATTATGCCTGAGCAGAGACCTGAAGGTTAATTAGGGATTATATCCAAGTGAAGCAGTGAGGTGAGAGCCTTCTAGGTGAGTGAACAACATGCCCAAAGACACAGAGGCAACAGCTTGGCTTGAGTGTGTCAGACTTTCATTTCAGGTGAATGGTACTGGTGGCTGAAAGATGGACTTAAATGAGGCCAAGTGACCCTTCAGGAAACTTCTTGTCCATTTGGAAGCTGATGGGGTCAGATGTAGGCTGGAAGGAACAGAGATAGAGAAGACCTAGATTTGAGGAGATAAAAACCAGCAGGACTTGATGGTAGCAATTTGTTGGGTTTCATTTATTTACTCAGCAGATATGTAGGGAGTACTCGCTATATGTTCAGCACTATGACAGAGGAGCTAGCTATGTGTACAGTGTTGAATAGCACGTTTACCATTCTTGCTCTGTGGGACTTAGAGTCCAAGTTTGGGCCCAGAGAGGGAAAGGAAGGGATCCAGGGCTCGTTGAAGTTTCCATTAGGGCAGGTGGAGTTCCTCAAACCAAAGTGACCAATTATTGAGGGGTGCAATCACTCCAATGGGTGTTGAACAGCATCTTATTGAAGTAAAACAGAACATACCAGAGTGACTTGAACGCCCTAAGGAAACGAACAATTTCCCCCAGTTTTGTTTCTGTCATATATGTGCAAGTCTGCATTGGATAAATATGTGCAATGTACTTCTTACTGAGGGTCAAGTTAAAAAAAGAAAAAAATAAACCTTGTGAACCTTCAGTGAAGGACGACCGCTCGCCTATAACTCTATACTCCTTGAAGGAACAATCATGCCTTACTCATTTTTTTGTTCCTATAACGTGGATAGATGAAAGTGGATGGATAAATGGATGGATGGGTTATGCATGCATATGATGGATGGATGGAGAGAGAGGGATGGATGAAAAATGAATGGTTATTTGGGCGGGTGGATGCATGCATGGATGGTTAATGGAAGGATTATAGATGGAGGTAAAAAGATCCACAGGCGAAGTTGGTGCCTGCTGAGGGCAGGCAGCAAGAAAGGGGTGAATTGGTCTGAGGAAAGTTGGAAGCACCCAAGTCTTCACGCGAGATTCTTTGAGCTCACCGCCACCCAACTGCGCAGCGAGCTCGATCCCACCAGGTTGCTACAGACCACGCCCTCGAGCGCTGCAGCAGTGAAGATAGAATCCTCCCTACCACAAAGGCCTCTGGGTAGAGGGGCCGGAAGTGCACGAGAGCACCAGAGGTCGGCCACCGCAGTCCCCACCCTTTTGGGTCCATCTGGGGACGGGGTTTTCTGAGCGGCTGTTGGACCCTCTGCGTCTGGCTGATTAGGGCGCTCAGTGGCTTAAACTGATTCTCTCGCAGCCTCCACCCATTCTGACCAGGCCGTCTTTCCTGTCTGAGGCGGCTGGATGGGCTGCAGGGGTTTCCGGGGGGCGCGTCGCCGGGGGAAACCATAGAGAGGTGGCCCTCCATCCGCCCAGTCCGCCCCCTCTCGAGTGTGGGTTAACGCGCCTACGTCATTTTCGGTCACCTCTGGCGGGGTGAGGAGCGCCGGCTTCTGAGGTGGACGCCTGAGGTGGACGCCGCCGGGTCAGGCAAAGCGGGAGGGCGGGGTGAGGAGCGCCGGCTTCTGAGGTGGACGCCTGAGGTGGACGCCGCCGGGTCAGGCAAACCGGGAGGGCGGGGTGAGGAGCGCCGGCTTCTGAGGTGGACGCCTGAGGTGGACGCCGCCGGGTCAGGCAAACCGGGAGGGAGGCGAGAAACGTGGAGAGAGCTGAGTTTGCACGCTGAGTTTCGAAGGGAAGTGGGGGCCGCAGCCTGGTTCCACCCCCACTGCCTTCCGAGGGCAGCTGTGAGTTCGGGCCTGGGGCTTTCGCACTTAAAGCTGGGGAGAGTCTGAGAGAGTGGAGCAAGGCTTCTCTGAGGGCCCGAGTAGGCAGAGCAGGGTTGGGGACAGCTTTGGATCACCAGCGTAGCTTGGAGGCAGGCCTGCAGGTGTGTCCCCTGCTTCTCAGCTGTGAGCTGACGCATCCATACCAACCGGCAGCGCGTTAAGATGGCTGGCTATGCCGCTGCTCCCAACGCCTTGCAGACACTTCAGGAGGAAGCGGTGTGCGCCATCTGCCTGGATTACTTCAAGGATCCCGTGTCCATTGGCTGCGGGCATAACTTCTGCCGAGGGTGTGTGACGCAGCTGTGGGGCAAGGAAGATGATGAGGAAGTCAGGGACGAAGAGGAAGATGAATGGGAGGAGGACGACGAGGCGGTGGGGGCCATCGGTGGATGGGGCAACTCCATTCGAGAGGTTGTATACCAGGGGAATGCTGACGAGGAGTTGCTCCAGGACCAAGAGGGTGATGAACTCTGGGACGGTGACGGTGGCGTAAGGGATTGGGACGACGTGGATTATGTGTGGGACCAGGAGGAAGAAGAGGAGGATACGGACTATTACCTGGGAGGCGTGAGACATGACCTGAGAGCTGACGTCTACCCAGAAGAAGAGGAGGAGATATTGGAAGAATACGATGAGGACGCCCAAGAGCTGTATCCTGACACTCACCGGCCTCCTCCCCCAGCCCATCCACGGCAGTTCACCTGCCCCCAATGCCAAAAGAGCTTTACGAGTCGCAGCTTTCGTCTCAACTTGCAGCTGGCCAACAGGGTCCAGATAATTCGCCAGATGTGCCCCACTCCTAATCGAGGGAGCCAGGGGAATGATCAGGGCATCTGCTCCAAACACCAAGAAGCTCTGAAACTATTCTGTGAGGTGGACAACGAGGCCATCTGTGTGGTGTGCCGAGAATCCGGGAGCCACAAACAGCACAGCGTGGTGCCAATGGAGGAAGTGGTGCAGGAGTACAAGGTGAGCGGCATGAGGGAATGTGGGGATTTGAAGGGAGTGGAGGAGAAACCAGGGGAGCTGGGGACTTGGTAGTTGAGCCTCTTCGGTGAGGGCTGGGGCACAGGGTGGAGAGAGATGGGCATATGTGGAGGGAGGAGACATTGGCTGAGGCTGACTGGCTTCCCCAGAGGAAACTGAGTAAAGACAAAAGACAGTAACTGGGAGCTGACCACTGTTGTTACTCCCTTTCAATCTACCGAAGTATAAGGGGGTATAAGTGACAGACCCCACCCCCACCCCCAGTACTTAATTTCCCTCTGATGTGAGTCCTGAGTCTATACCTGACCAAGACTCGGGGATCCCTAATACATAGGAATGGAAAGCCACAGTACTTGTAGATAACAGACATTCAGGACGTCAGCACAAGCAGCGTCAAAACAGAGGACTAATACTGGTTAGACCAAAAAGCCAGGTGTGATTCCTGGACTAAGAAGAGCAACTGGACACACCCACCCTCCCAAAGTCTGGGGTCACTTTCCCACCTTCAGTAGGACCCATTTTCCCTGTAGAGAAAGGCAGAGGGCATAAACATCTTCGATGGATCAGAATAAACCTCTTGGCCTGATCACTTTCCTTACCTGGCATTTTATCAGAGTGGAAGAAGTTAAGGATTTAGGATCAGATGACCTGGCTCTGCCATTTACTGTCTCATCTTGGGCAAGTCTCAACCTCTTAGCTTTACTTTTCCCCTAGGCTTGTTAAGATGAAAAGAGATCATATATGTGAAAGTATTTTATAAACCATAAAGTGCTAAACAGATGTTTCTTTAGTTTGACTTTCCTCTAGTTTCCTTTCATTTCTTTGGGTTCTGATTTGGTTAATACCTTGCTTTCTAGGCCTGATCTGAGTATTAGAAAATTGTCTCAATGACAGCATGAATACTGTCAAAAAGCCTAGATGGATGTGACTCCTAGCAATACCCAAGGAGGGAGAGGTTGTCTTCAAGTCCATAAAAGTCTTATAATCAATAGCAGCTGCTCACATCTTAGTAGTGCTTTACAGTTTATAAAATGTATTTCCTCATGTTCTTCTACAGCAGTGGTTTTCAAACCATAGATTTTGACCAATTAGTGGGTCTTAAAATAAATGGATTATGCCCAGCATTATTTTTAAATGAAACAGAAAATATCAGAGTGCACGGGAGCACTGTAAGGGTAAGTAAGTATTGTTTTATGAAACTTTTAAATTATATGTACACAGGTGTATACTTGGTTTCAAAACACAAACAGAACACTGCCCTACAGGCATTATATATTAGATAATATCATCACCACCACCCCCACCCCCCCCCCGCCGTTTCACAGTAACTATTGGCAAGTGCACAGTTAAGACACAAATCTTCACTACAAACCACTGCTAATTCCATCATATTAATATGATTTAAGGATAAACCCTACTACCATGCTTTCCCCCCAGGGTAATAATTAAGTTTGCTTATAGAAGAAACTATGTCCTATATTTCTGGGTTTTGGTACATTGAAGCTGAGGAGAGGAGGTAACCTTTCATTCCTCTGCTAGGATTTTCTAGAAGGGATTTTGAAACCAAAATTTTAATTGAAAGCCAATTTAGACAAGAGAAAAGAGGTGGTCTTTTCATCTGGGGAGGCCAGCTGACTCTCATTTGAAACCTCAGAAGTTATTTATAAAGCACCTTAGTAAGTATAAACAGCAAAACCAAGTTAAACAAATTGGAGATAATCCCTTTCAAAATATGTAATATTTAAAAAATAAATAAAACTTTTATTTTCAAACATATACCAGAACTTAGGTTGATGGTGTTACCAAACATACATAGGAGTTAACACTGAAGGCGTAAAAATTATGTAGGCTATGTGTAAACTGTTATTAACTGACATATTCTTTCATTCTTTCTACAGTTTATAGTTTTGTCACTTCCTTTCATTGGTAAACATGCACCTTACAGTAGCATGATTTAGAATCGTAGTATACAAAACTCTCACAATAATAGTTAACATTATATGGAACTATTTTTATATAATGGTTTATTTAATATGCTATACATTAGCCACCACACAGTTCTGGTTACGTTAAATTCTCTCTTGTCGGCTACTAATTCAACAAAATTTTAATCTTACTTTGGAGGTGATCAAGCTTTTTTAGCTTTAGGGGCTATAAGTCGGGAGTTGTTACTCATAGACTCAAGGAATAGCTCAGTGATTTTCAGGAATAGAAAAGAAAGGCATTCTCTCCCCCTCCCTTCACACATTGTATCAGCATTGCAGGGTATGGGGAGAGTTACCATTTATAAAATCATATTTAGTATTATAATGTTAAAAAGAAAAAAAGATTTAATTTTTCATAATATAAGAAATAAATTGGAAAGAACTCCTTGGTTGGTGGGAATACAAAGATGGAGCAAGAATCATTCAGAGTAAGGCCTGTTGTCAATGAGGTGTATAATTAGTTGGATACCCAGAGATGTTTGTTGTGGATATGGTGCCATTTATACTGCTATTCCTTAAAGTTTAATTTTGTATAAGAAGAGGCTTTTTAGCTCTGAAAAGTTTACTTATTTACATCTTCCATTTTGTCCATCCCATGAGTTAGAGTTCGTCTTGACTCTTCAAGCTAGAATCAGAGGATTATGAAAATAAGATCATTTAGATTGACCAAGGGCACCATTAAACGATGTCAGGTTTTAGGCGGCAGACAGGTGTATAAAAAGCAAATGGGGACTTCCCTGGTGGCGCAGTGGTTAAGAATCTGCCTGCCAATGCAGGGGACACAGGTTCGATCCCTGGTCTGGGAAGATCCCACATGCTGTGGAGTGGCTAGGCCCACGTGCCACAACTACTGAAGCCCACACGCCTAGAGCCCGTGCTCCCCAACAAGGGGGGCCACTGCAATAAGAGGCCCGCGCACTGCATCTAAGAGTAGCCTTTGCTCTCTGTAACTAGAGAGAGCCTGTGTGCAGCAAGGAAGACCCAATGCAGCCAAAAAATTAAAAACAAAAACAAAAACAAAAAAAAAAGCAAATGAACAAAGATTTCACTTGTTGAGGCTCAGGCATAACTGGATGCCTGTATTGCCCTGCCACCCAGCTGCCGCTGATAAAATCATTCATCGCTCTGCAAGGGGGACCAGATGCTTCCATCATCAGTACTCCTTGTTTTTCTGTTTTCTCCTTTGAGGTAGCTAAAGATGGCAGCCAAACATTTTTTGAGGCTTTTATCAAGTATGGATTTATGTATGATGCAGAAGATAGGGTCAACTTCTTCAGCTGAGTTATCTGAAAGTGTTGGGCAGTGACACATGCCAAACACTGTTAAAGTTATACCACTAAAAACAGTATTCTGCAAAGCACAATTCTCTGCAGTTTTAAGATTGGACAGTATTGGAATATTAACAGGAATCTTCAAAGGCAATGAAAGCTTACTATTAAATAGCCCTTTTAATTGCAAAGGAGAAAAAAATGGAGAAACTTGTGAAACCTTGCATTCCAAATGCTGCCACAAATTTGAGAGGAAATTGAGGAATTCCAGAATTTCTTCATCGACTTCTGCGTCTGAACTCTGAATTCATTGACTGAGCATATCAAACGTCAGGTTTTAAAAAAAACAGTTCATCCTTCTTTGCTATTAGTTGAGATTAATCTGCTGATGAAGAAAATTGTGCTTTGCTTATGTTCAGAATAAGGCTTTAAAAACTGTGGATGTGCTTTTTTCAGTAAGCCAGCACTAAAGACAATATTTTTGAAGTTGTATGAAATGAACTTAGTTGGAAGAAAAAAAGTATAGGAGTATATGTTGGTAGTGCTACAGCAATGGCATGTTTTAGATATGGGTCTTTGTCAAAAATTCAAGAAAACTGGCATTCAAGATGTACTGCAGGGCTTCCCTGGTGGCGCAGTGGTTAAGAATCTGCCTGCCAATGCAGGGGACATGGGTTTGAGCCCTGGTCTGGGAAGATCCCACATGCCGCGGAGCAACTAAGCCCGTGTGCCACAACTACTGAGCCTGTGCTCTAGAGCCCATGAGCCACAACTGCTGAGCCCGTGTGCCACAGCTACTGAAGCCTGCGCGCCTAGAGCCTGTGCTCCGCAACAAGAGAAGCCACCGGGCTTCCCTGGTGGCGCAGTGGTTGAGAGTCTGCCTGCCGATGCAGGGCACAAGGGTTCGAGCCCTGGTCTGGGAGGATCCCACATGCCGCGGAGCAACTGGGCCCGTGAGCCACAACTGCTGAGCCTGCACGTCTGGAGCCTGACCGGCAACAAGAGAGGCCGCGATGGTGAGAGGCCCGCGCACCGCGATGAAGAGTGGCCCCCACTTGCCACAACTAGAGAAAGCCCTCGCAGAGAAACGAAGACCCAACACAGCCAAAAATAAATAAATAAAATAAATAATAATTAAAACAAAAAAAAACACACACACACACAAAAAAACCCCAAAACATAACATTGTAAAGCAACTATACTTCAATAAATATTTAAAAAAAATAAAAAATAAATTAAAAAAAAAAAAAGAGAAGCCACCGCAGTGGGAAGCCTGCACACCGCAATGAAGAAGAGTAGCCCCTGCTCACCGCAACTAGAGAAGGCCTGGGCACAGCAACAAAGACCCAACACAGCCAAAAATAAATAAATAAATAAATTTATTTTAAAAAAGAAAGATGTACTGCAGCAGTCACCACCAAGAATCGACTTCCATCAGTCTGCCCATTATCTACTGGAAATCTTAAGCCTTGCTGTCAGCATAACTGTTGTGAAAAATAGTACATTTGATCCCAGTTTGCCTTGGTTTTCGAAGATCTGAATGCTGTTGAGAGTGTTTTCTGTCATATACTGAGGTTCCTTGGTTGTCAGAGAACTTAGTTCAGCTGAATTTATGGACAGAACTGATTTTGGGACACCAGTGATAAAGAATCTGTACTTTAAAACTTCAAAAATTAAAACTTCAAGCATAATTTAACACATTGAAGCTTAAAATACATTGATCCTGAAATGTCAAGGGGCAAACACCAACATCACTGCTCATTATGAAATACTGTAAGTACTTGCCAAAAATCTAGCTACAGATAGCAAACTCATGCTAAAAATGTCTTAATTTTCTTGGCCAATCTTTAGAGAATAGGATACATGAATGTTATTTCCAGGAAAGGAAGAAAGAGAGAAGGAAGGAAGGAAAAGGAAGGAAGGAAGGGAATCTAAAACTATTTTGGGTGATGTGTTCTTGACCTTGCTCTTGAAACCTACCTGCAGTAGCTTTGGGGAAGAATGTTTCGCACTGATGTTCAATCCTCACTGGAAAAACTTAAGGAGGAGTTTGTGGAACTCAAAGTCTGATTGTTTTGACTAGAAACTTTCAGACTTTAATCCATTCATTATTCCATTTTCTCCTTATATCTTAAAAGCTTTTTTTTTTGGTATAACTTAACTGTGGGAGAAAACACTGCAAGAGCGCTGTCAAAGCAGCTTGTGTTTTGTTGCATCTTCTACACCATCCAGGAAAGAAAAGTTAAGGCTTAATAGTGACATGGTTATTACATCATCTGAATAAATTTTTGCCTTCCAGAATTACCATTGCTTTGATTAATTTTAATCATGAAACTTAATTTTGAAATTTTAAATAACATTGAAGGAGACAGAATGTGAGATGTTAAGGTATATGGAAGGTAAAGGTGTGGGTTACAAAAACATTGAGAAAAACTGATATCTATATGCACCAGACGCTCATGTGTTTGAATGTCTTCCCTACTAGGTTCAGCTGTTGACTGCTGTATCACAAGTCAGACTGTTTAAACTTGCTCCTTGTACCCTGGACCTCATCTTCACAGACTTGCTACACATCTGAAATCCTGAACTCCAATTGCACCATGACCGTAGCTCTTAGCATTCTAGTGCAGTTAAACACACTCCAGTTATACCTGCCCTTCAGCTTTATGGAGGTCACTGTTGCACTGACTCCTAATTTTTTTCTTTCCCAATTTATCAGACACTTGTTAGCCTTACTTACTATCCTTCTGACCCTGGACTGCATGATTAGTCTTGTTAGCCTTACTTACTATCCTTCTGACCCTGGACCGCATGATTAGTCTTGGCACGAAGAACTGATCCATGTTGTGGTCTAGACCAGGGTTTCTCAGCCTCAGCACTCTTGACATTTTGAGTGAGGTAGTTCTTTGCTTTGGGGCGCGGGGGATGTCCTGTGCATTCCAGGATGCTTAGTAGCATCCATGGACTCTACCCACTAGGTGTTATGTAGCACTCCTCCAGCATTGTGACAGCCACAGATGTCTCCAGACCTTGCCAGATGTCTTGGGGAGGGGTGGTGCAAAAGCATCCCTGGTTGAGAACCACTTGTCTAGTCTCAGGGAAAAGTGGTCGTATCTACAGACGTGCCATTACTAGCCTCACTTAGGCCCTATAGCCAGTGCCTAGCACAGGTGTTCAAAAGTGTTCAGTGGAAGAACAGCCTCACCTATCTGGAATTTTATTAAATGTAGCCTTCGCATCAGTGGATTAATTGATATGACCCCCACTTCTCCCAGCTCTTGGCATACAGGTGGCAGGGTCAACAGGCCTTCTGTAAACATTAGAGCTGCCTACATCACTGCCATCAAGGACTAAAACAGATAAAGCAGTATATGAAATTAAAATCTAGAAACAATTAGTAAGAAAAGGCAATCACTTCAGCTATTCCTTAGTTTCAGCAGGGCCATAGGGCAATTGTTTATTTTGTTTTTTTAAGTATTATTCAGAACTTACAGGTAAGACCAGAGCCTCTCTGTTCCTGTCAGAGTGGGAGAAGCCCTGGGCTGATACATGTTATATACCATCAGCCCTTAAAGCACTTCCTTAAAATCTAAGGCTCCTCCTTAGATTGGCCATCAACCTCTGGCCCCTATGCCTTGCCTTCTGAAACCTTTATAGGACCAAGAGATTCTATGCTGTTTCCCACCCCTGATCCCTGACCACCTTTGAAAGCTATCCTGTAACAGTGAAGTTATCACAAATATTTATTGACTGATAAAATAGGATTACAAAAAGGGGGAGACAGGGACACTAGCCCTCTATACCAGCTCTAAAAGGACTTTCTGCAATGATGGAAGTGTTCTAAATCTGTGCTGTGCAATATAGTAGAGGTACCACTGGCTACATATGACTTGAGCTCTTGAAACGTGGCTAGTGCAACTCAGGAACCGAATTTTTCATTGTATTTAATTTTAATTAATTTTAAATAGTCATATATGGCTAGTGGCTGTCAAATCATGTTGAACTGTACAGTTCTATACAAAAAAGGCAGGTTGAATTCTGGTCCTTCCTAGGACCCTCAGGAGTAGTAAAGTCCAAAGGGAAGAAGAAAAAGGAGAAGTAAGACAACTTTCTTTTCTCAATCAGGAGAGAGACGGCTGTAAGGTGATATTTTTAGGTATAAAAGGAGAAAAGGCAGCTTTTTTTTTTTTTATAAATCTGACCAAAATGGCCTTGAGCCGGTTACAGTTGCGATCCATGTGGATCACGTGTAAGAGACGTGACAGGGGAGAACTCTAGTGAAAAGCAGCTAAAAAAAAACCATTACCCCCGTCCCAAAAAGAGCTGGGGCTAGAACCTCAAAACAGGAGTGTAAGTATAAACAAGGTTTTATTTGGTGCCTGACTTTTTGAAAATGGGATGAGGAGCAGAACCTAGTATTAAAGCAGGTAAGTAGGTTCTTCCCTTTCTCCTTTCACACTAGATCCTGACAGAAGGTGGTGAGGAGGTCTTGGAGTCCTGGAAGGGAAAGCAGTGTGTACTGGCAGTGTTAAAGAGAGATGATGAAGTGAGAGATCCTAAGAATAACAGGGCTGAAGAGGAGACTGTGAGAGCTAAAGGTAATGATAAATTTAACTTTTAATGATAGTGTTTGCCCACAAACCAGAGTCCTCAGAGGTATAGTATGAGAATCTGGGGCTTGGGGAAACAGCCCATCTGTGCATGTGGGAAGTACAGGAGGAGATGCCACAAGGCTCCTGTTACTAGGAGACCTGCTACTCTTCTCCCCAACTATCCTCCTTCCAAAAAGGGAGGAAAATGGATACCTCAGGGATTTGAATTAGATATAGCCTTAAAGAACAGGGAGGTTCATTCCTCCATATCTATCTCACTAACTGAGGTTCATGCTTAGGCCTTCCTTGCCTTTTCCCCCATCCTAAAGGATTCAGATCCAGAGTTGGTCAGAGCCTTCTGGTTGACAATTCCACTTGGCATCTAGCAGGGCCCCTGCAAAGATAAATGGGGATCCAGGTGGCCTGCAAGAGGATCCCTGGAGGTCACACCCCCATTTTTGTCTACCATTTCCTAGGCATATAAAATCCCTTCTCTCCCTCTGTAGCAAAGCATGGAATTTCTTAGCAGGCTCTTGGCTGTTTAACCCAGGTGTGAGCAGGGAAGGGTTATGAGAGCTGAGGGCTGTCTCCTCAGCTCTCATATCCTGTAGTGAGCTAGCTAGCCTCAACGTTCCATTTCAACATAATCTCCTGACCCTGGTTCATATGATATCCTCTTCCTGGTAAAAAGCTGAGAACAGGCACCTTGGGTCACCTTTTGTTTCTCCCTACCACCTAATGCTGCTTTAAATCCTTTAACAAGGCAAGAAGCTTGCCTTCTGCTGGCATTTCTTATAGTCCTGCCTGGAATATAGCCACCTGACCAGATCATGCCCACTTTCATAGCCTCTGACTCTGCACATCTGGTAAAGCACCCAGGCCCTGGGGAATCCCACAGTCCCTCTCACAGGGAAGACCCAACAGAATGCCTTAGCAGCTTTCTGGGCGACTGTTAGACCTCAGATTACTGACTAAGATGGACAAGGAATCTTTTTCAAGAGACATTAAAAAATGGCATGTGATTTCTTTGTAAGATCTGTTCCCAGCATTGATTTAATGCTACATCCCCACCTCTCACTAGGAAGAATGGAACAGAACCTATAATTACAGTCTCACATTTCCTTGTCTCCAGCCTTTTTGAACTTAATTCTTTAGGCCTCAATCATTAAATAGCTTCTGTATACAGAACCCAACTCTAGACCCTGGAGTAAAGGAAGCAGGGTAGAGATGGATTGGAAGAGATGGTCAACCCCTCACTCGTAAGGCCTTTGGTTAAGTCCTCTGTCCTTTCCTTTGTAAGACTCTCATGATCCTCTAGGAGACCCTCCTGTCCAACTTCTGAACTCTACTTGTTTCTAGTCTTACTCCTCCAACCTAGCCTTCACTCTGACTACAGATGCCTTTCAGTAAAATCAAGGCTAGGCAGGAGGGATGAGATAATCCTAAAGAGACTGTCCTGGGTTTCAGGACAAAAGCACTAGGGTTCCCTGCCCACCTTGGGTTTCACTCTACTTTCCTTGAAACCATCACTCCCAAACTTGTGCATGCAAACCACTTGCACACCTCCTCCCCCAAGCTGATCGCTCTGCCCGGAGCGCCCTCCCTTTAACTACTTGCCCCTAACTACTCAGCCTGTGAGGCTGGCCACCAAGATTAGAACCTTCCTCATACCAAACCCTCTACCAGGTGCTGGGAATGCAACATGTGAGCAGAAACAGCCTAGTCCCTGTCCTTAGGGCACTCAGAGGAGACGAGACCCAACAAACACTGCACCACCACTATGACAGCATGAAATAAAAGGAGCCTGACCTACATCTGAGGGTCACAGAGGGCTTCCCAGATGTGGCAACCGGAGCTGAGACCTGAAGGAAGCTTAGATTTAACTAAGAAAAGGGAGGTTAGACATGGTGGGCCTTCCAGGCAGAAGAACAATGTGTGTTCTGTGTGGGAGAGAACTGATGAGTTGGAGGAGCAAGCGAGGGCCAATGTAATCACAGCAACAGAGTATGAGGCATGCCAGAACCAACCACACTGAATCAGCAGGACAGTAAAATGAAGGGAAACCGCCTGCCCAGGGCTGGCAGTCAGCAGGCCCTCTGGTCCTGGCCACACACCTTTCCCTCAGTCCCTTACCCAGCACCTACAGAAGCCCTCACCTCAGCATTCAAGGGAAGACCTCTCTCACCTCTTGAATGCTGGCAGGAGGGGATGGAGGCCTCTGCTCCTGGAGATCATGGGCCTCTGGCAAGAAGCCTAAGGGGCTCTTTCCAGCTGTGTGGGTCCTGGGGGCTCCCTTCAGAAAAGAAATAGTGAGACAGACTTCCTTAGAAGAGCCTCTCCAATTTCTTCCGTGGGATTCTTACCTTGTGTGGAATGGAGGTGGTGCCCGTCGGGACGGGAAAGATGGGGCAGCCCAGGGGCTCAGATGATAAGTGGGTGAGACAACACTAAACTCGGGGCCAGGACCAGTTCTGCCTATAGGGCGTGGGCGGCCTGGAGAAGTGGGAAGGTGGCTTGGAGGAGAGCTGAATCTTCCCCAAAGGGCAGGTGAGAGCAGGCTTCCACCTCCCTGAGGTTGGAGAAAAGATGCCCTGGGTGAGAAGGAAGAGGCCTGGAGGCCCGGCCCAACCTGGCTGGGGTAGTTAGTAGACTTTGTTGTGAAAGGCACAGCTGATTCTCAAACTGTCCAGCAGCGGAGGGACATCACTCTGCTGGAAGGGGCCAGGCTCCCTTTGCTAACCGAGAGTGAACCTACAGATTCCTACTTGAGAGGAGTGAGGAGACCAGGTGGACCCTAACCGGGCCAAGCGAGGACCTGGATGCCCAGCAGGGAGCCACAGATGCCCTTGAGGGAAGCGGGCGTGGATGGGGCTCAACTGCAGCTGGGGCTGGGCAGGAAAGGCTGCTCCACCCCAACCCCCGCCCCTGCCAGAGCTACTGCCAGAGGTCCCCAGCGTCCCCAGGGCTGGGGCAAGGCCTCCTTCGGCTAAAGATTGTCTTTCAGTGGCATTGTGGCCTGTTGGCCTACCCTCCAAGAAAGGATAGGCCAGGTGGTGGTTGGAGGAAAACTCTGAAGTGGAAAGCCTGAATCCTGCAGGGTCTCTGGTTGACAGGAAATTCCACTACATCCCATTTCTCTCTCTCCTGCGCTGGCATCACTGGCTTAGTCCTGGTGGGCTCCAGGGCAAAACCTTGAATTCCCTCCTTGGCCCCATAGGAGGCAGCACTGCGAGAATCATCTCAAGAGTAGAGACAAGTGTGGGGAGAAGCCTGCGGGTTGGGAAAGGTACCTTCAAGGGTCTCGGCCCAGAGGCAGGGCAAGGAGGACTTGGGAGGGGCTGGGCAGAGGTGGGCTGGGGAACCCGGGAGGGCAGGGATTGTCTGGGAGGCTTCTGGAAAAGAGCCTAGTGTTACAGAAAGGTCCCATCTTTGAGCTGGCATGAAGGGCCTGGCTGGCCCCTTTTAAACCTAGTCTCCTGGTGTCCTACCTCAGGGATGCAGATTCCACAGGGGCACCCCGGTCAAGTTCAAGAAACAGGGAGCCGAATGAGGTTTCTCGAGGGGAAAAAATGTAATAATGTGATTGAGTGATGGCGTCTTTGGAGAGTGCAGGTAGGAGGTGGAGGAGCCAGTGTTCCTGAGGGCAACACATCTCACATTCCACACTGAGATGACAAAGAATCGCTCACCTCTCCGCTGTGCTGAGCGCCCAGTGGGGGGCAGGCATGGCGGGGGTCGTGCGCAGCGAGCTGGATACTGGGATGAGTAAACGCAAGGGTCTACCAGGACCACAGGAAAAACAAAACACGTGGGTGGGGGTAGAGTTCAGTGTTGGAAAAGCGACAGGATAGCCAGTTGGGGGCGCCATGGAGTCAGGTGATGTACAAGCCTGGAAGCCTTAAAGGATAGTTGTTAGGCTATGGAGGAGCCCAGCATGGCTGCGGAGGAAGGCAGGGGTCTGCAAGGGACCAGGAGAGTAGCTGCCCTCAGGGACGGATTCTGGCCTTCTTCGCCCACTTGAGTGGCCATAACCCACAGCAGCTTTGCCATTGCCCCTCGCCTTTTTTCCCAAAGGCAGGCGTTCTAGCACGGCTTTCCAAGGTCCTTCCCCCAGACTGCGAGGCCCTCTGTCGACCGCCCCCCACCTCCATCTCATTGTTTTGGTCCCCACGGCCTCCAACGCTCCAGCTCTGTACTTTTGCACTGACTCTTCCCTCCAATTGGAACATTATCCCCCCCATAAATTCTCAGGGCTTTCTCCCACATCTTCCTGTCGGTGTTAAAATCTCCCCCTCGAGCTCTCTTCTCCCCATCCCATCGGATGTAAACTCAAAAAACAACAAAGAAACACATACGTTTTATCTTGTTCACAGCTGTATTCCCAAGACCTAAAATAGGGGCTGGTACCCAAGAGGTGCTCACTAAGTTGCGTGCATTTACTCTGCCAGGCATTTTTTCTGGGCGTTTTACCTATCTTAACCCATTTACTCTCCACACCATGTGAGGTAGGTACTATTATTCCCAATCTCATTTCACAGATGAGAAAATAAAGTTAATACATGTTACAAACAGGAATGAAATACTTGAGCACGCCTGGACCCGCAAACCCCTCACCTTTCTGTGAGTGGTTTGGCCTGAGTACCGAGAAGTCAGAACCCGGAGGTCCTTCCTCTTGGGGCCTTTCAGTTTCTGCCTAGGCGGGAGCGGGCTACTGTCCAGAAGCCCACAGACTGATTTTTCCTTCATCCCCGGTTTTCCGCTCCGTGACCCATTCCTGCCTTAGTCCTGGGTGGACTAAGTCTTTCCGGGCATGGAGTTCCTCAACCAAAACCATCAGAGCATCAATCTCTTGAGGGACGAGCTGCCCCCGCCCCGCGCGCAAGGAAATCTGTTAGGGTTTAATAGTTCACCTGAGCACAGTTTATTTTTAAAATTTAATACCGTATTTTTCACATTGCCCACCGTTACTCACAGTTGCGCCCACGAAATTACGCTCCCTCTCCGTTGCCCTCCAAGCCACCAAGCGGAAAGGGCGGGGTTCACGCTGAGCCACGTAGGGACAGTGAAGACGCTAGGCGATCCTTATGGGAATGGGCCGTGCACTTTCTTCCGCTTCTTAGACCTCATGCCCCAACCGTGAGGAGCCTTTTTTAAATACTCGGGCGTGTTGGTTTCGGAATGTATTTGTAAGGTGTTGCCAAATTATGTTGCGCGGCGGAGGAGACCATGAGGTCTTATTATTTTACATCCCACCGCGCACTACACGGCGCCACCATCCTGAGCAGAAGTGAATTATAGGAGGGCGCCATTTTGCTCGAGAGGGCGGATATTTCCGGTTCCGGCTCGGAGCTGCTCGTTCTTTTTCTCCGCAGGGCCGCGGCGGGAACGTGTGTGTGTGGGTCGTCTCTCCGAGCCATCCAGTTCCATCCTTGTCGCTGCGGCGACACCCGCACCCGCCGCCGTCATGACTGAACAGATGACCCTTCGTGGCACCCTCAAGGGCCACAACGGCTGGGTGACCCAGATCGCTACCACTCCCCAGTTCCCGGACATGATACTGTCCGCCTCTCGAGGTACGGCTGAGGTGCCAGGTAGAGGATGGAGGGGTAGGGGGCGTTGCGCGCGTCGCATGACTGCGCCCGTGGGCCGCGAGGTGGGGCGTGAGTTGACCCGTGCCTAGGTGTCAGCACGGTCAAACCCGTGAGGCGTCCCCACTTTGCAGACTCCGAAACACGGATGGCTGCCGGGAGGGTTGCACGGTTTGGGGGCTTTTTAAAAATCTCTGGCCCACTAACCCGCGTGTGTGGCTGTGTGCCCAGGAGCCTACGGGTCGGGCGGCGCGGTGATGATCCCAACATGCCATCTGAGTGCCCATGCTGAAACCCAGAGGCTGTTTCTGAGCTGCCGCCCGGCCGTCTACTCGGTGGGAAGTGGGGGGACTCCACGGAGAACCTCGTGACACCAGTCTCAACGGCTAACCCGCGTCTGCCCATTCTGCTCTGGGTTTTTCTTATTCACTGTGTACCTGGTTGCGTTTGGAGACTTCTTGTGCCTTGCGTTTGCGCCCACGCTATTTAAAAATGGATCATCTAAGGCTAGGATCTTGTCTGGCACTTACTAGGAAAGCTTGTTGAGTGGAACACGTTGCAGGGAAAGCATGCAGTCCTGTAGCGCCTAAAGTGACTCCTAATTCCAGCACTTCTTGCAGCCCTCAGCAGTAGTCTCTGGAGGCCCACAGCTAGTCTTCCCACACCCAGGCTGCTGTGTTCATGCATTAGATCTCAGAATATACTTAAAATAAATGTTGTATTGGTCTGAATCTCCAAAAGGGGCATCCATAACCTGGTAAAGTTTCACACACCTGAGTTAAATTCTCAGGGTACCACTTAGCTCTACTTGACTCTTGAATAGAGTCACTTGGATTTGGCTAGTAACTGCACTCATAGTCTGTAGTTCCCCTACCCCCTAAATGCCCTTAATTTATCTTGTGAGCCCACCAGTCACCTTGAGGCATTATCCAGTAGGTTAGAGGGTGGGCTGTGGGGTTTCTCACTGGGTTTTCTTTTCTGTTTTACCTGCCCTTAGACAAGACCATCATCATGTGGAAGCTGACCAGAGATGAGACCAACTACGGTATCCCACAGCGTGCTCTTCGGGGTCACTCCCACTTCGTTAGTGACGTGGTCATCTCCTCAGATGGCCAGTTTGCCCTCTCAGGCTCCTGGGATGGAACCCTTCGCCTCTGGGATCTCACAACGCAAGTAGCTGCTCTGGGGCACTGGGGGAAAGCTGGGTAGAAATGAGGTAGATAATATCTGGAAGTGGTTTCCCAGGGGTGATTGGGTTCATTGTGGGAACTATAAGGCAGAGAATACCTGGAGAAGATAGTTGTGGTTGCTTGGCCACCCTCCTTGTTTTTAATGTTATAGAGAATTGCTGAGGAGTGGTCTGGTTGAGCAGTTTTATCAGATATTGCACTTGGGAGTAGGCAAAGTTTGACCGTGTTGTGTGCTGGTAGCTCAGTCTTTGGATGGTCAGGCATAACGGAGGATCCTGGTGATGAGAGGTGACATTGTCAGCCAATCCCCACATGGGAGTGAGGACATGTCCTGCAATTCTGAAGGGATTCTCTGGCATATTCTCGGCCAAGGGTCTGCTGTTATCAAAGCCATGTCCAGGGTTGTGTGAGTGATGCCACTCCACTGGGAGAGGAACCAGGCCAGGGAAACAGTCTGTGTAAGAATGTTTGCAAAGTTGGTCTAGAGCGTAACCACGTCCTTCCTCTCAGGGGCACTACCACGCGCCGATTTGTAGGCCATACCAAGGATGTGCTGAGTGTGGCCTTCTCTTCTGACAACCGACAGATTGTCTCTGGCTCCCGAGATAAAACCATCAAGCTATGGAATACTCTGGGTGTATGCAAATATACTGTCCAGGTAAAGTGAAGGCACGTGTAGGGAGCACATGTTGAACACTTTTCTCCCACCCTTCTTCATGGTGCCTTTATACGGTGATTTCAAGCCTCATCTGGAACCTAAAGGGGTTCTGTCAATCTTAAAGGTTTGGGTTCTGAAGGTATGAATACAAGACTGTCAACATAACATCCCATGTAACTGAGGGGAGGGGTGGGGGTCTAGAGTTTCATGGGACAAGACAGTTTATCGTTTCCTTTCCATCCTTTGCAGGATGAGAGCCACTCAGAGTGGGTGTCTTGCGTCCGCTTCTCGCCCAACAGCAGCAATCCCATTATTGTCTCCTGTGGCTGGGACAAGCTGGTCAAGGTGAGCTTGGACCCAGGGTGTAAGGCCTTTACCAACCAGAATGTGTTCCCACTGCCTCCCAGTTGGTCACTCTGAAAGCTTTGTTCCTCAACTGACCATTTCCTTTTTGATATTTTCTCATTACAGGCCATTAAATTTTGACATTTGGTCTGAAGTAGCTAATTGGGAACCCAGAGTCCCTTGTAAGATGGCAACACAGAAAGCTTTTTTTTTTTTTTCCAGTTTCAATCCTCATTGTCCTTAGGTGGCCAAGACAGATTCTTTGACCTTTTTTTGTTACTGATAGACTGGAAATTGGCTATCCTATCTAGGAATACTTTTAAGCACAGTGCCATGCCTTTTATTTGAGCTGAGCCCTCTTGACCCTGATGGATCCCCAGGCCAGGTTCTTCACCTATGACCCACAATTTCAGGTATGGAACTTAGCAAACTGTAAGCTGAAGACCAATCACATTGGCCACACAGGCTACCTGAACACTGTGACCGTCTCTCCAGATGGATCCCTCTGTGCTTCTGGAGGCAAGGTATTCAGAGGCCAGGAGTCTCCTACTCAGTGGGGGACAGTGACTTAGAATACCTAAGATAATGCAATAGCAATTTAAGAGTAAATGTTTCTGAAGAACATTCTGAAAATGACATAGATACGGTATACCCTTTTCTGTGAAGCTGGTTTCTTAAAGCTGCTGATGAGATTAGGATCCTGTGTTTTGGGAGCTTATAGTGATGCATTTTGAAGTTGTCAGAGACTCTTGATAGGGTTAGTGAGGTGTCATGTATTAAAGGAAAAGCATACAGAGATAAATGTTGATACTTGAGAAGTTGGCTTTTGGGAGGTCAGGGTACTGTGATAAGCAGTTAAGAATTAAGGCAGAATCTTGAGACAAGGTGGGTGGGATTAACATCCGGAAGAAGTCACATTGCCCTGACTCGTTCCTTGTCCACCCAGGATGGCCAGGCCATGTTGTGGGACCTCAATGAAGGCAAGCACCTTTACACGCTAGATGGTGGGGACATCATCAATGCCCTGTGCTTCAGTCCCAACCGCTACTGGCTCTGTGCTGCTACGGGCCCTAGCATCAAGATCTGGGTGAGTGTGGGCTGCAGTTGAGGCCAGATACCTGGCTCTGCAAGCCCCGGCAATGTTATTTCCCAGTGTGTCATCTGGCTCACTGGTGGGATTTGAACTTCCTGAACAACTGAACCATCACACTGCCAGTGGATACCTGAGAAGAATGAGTAAAGCTTCTTGGGATTGGGATTTGCAGTGGTGGGAGATCTTTGCCTACTAAAAAAGAAGGATGACCAAGTGTAGCAATTTACTCAGCCTCAGCAACTGTCCCCAAGGGGGCAAAAAAATCATTCTCTTTTGAGAATTACTGAATTACAGATGAAAGAGGCTTTTGAGAGTGGCACTGAAGTGTTGAGTGTCCTCACCCTGGTTTTACCCCTTCCCCAGGACTTGGAGGGCAAAATCATTGTAGATGAATTGAAGCAAGAAGTTATCAGTACCAGCAGTAAGGCAGAGCCGCCTCAGTGTACCTCTCTGGCCTGGTCTGCTGATGGCCAGGTAAGTGGGTCTGTCCTCAGGTGATTCAGCTTTTAACCTTTCTCACTTTCTGCTCGTCAGCCATTTACAAAACCAGTGTCTTTGACATAAGTAAAATGATTGCTTATTGTCATTTTACTGACACAGCGTCAGTAGGAAGATTGTGGTCCGTGGGGCAGTGGTTACCTGTCTTCAATTAAGACCTTGATTAACCTGGCCATTTTACAAACCTGTGAGTGCTTACTGCCAGCTGTTGCTTCCTCTAGGAATACATAATCACCCGTGAATAGTGGGTGACTAAAAAGAAGGGCCATCTTTGTTGCACTAGCAGGACTGTAGAATTCCATGGCTCTGACTTAACCTGTCATTCCTCCCTTGCAGACTCTGTTTGCTGGCTACACAGACAACCTGGTGCGAGTGTGGCAGGTGACCATTGGCACCCGCTAAAAACATGGGAGAGCTTTGAACATTAAAAAAACTGGTTTTCTCTTATGGTGACTGTCTTCTCTGAAAACTTCCTGAAACTCATCAGGTTTGTGCAGTCTGCATCAGATTGGGGCTCTGGTTAAAAAGGTTTCGCTTTTCTTGTTTTAATCCTGTAAGGCAGCGCTCCCCAACCTTTTTGACAGCAGGGACTTGTTTCATGGAAGACACTTTTTCCACGGACCAGGGTTTGGGGAGAGGTTGGTGATTTGGGCGGTAATGTGAGCAATGGGGAGCAGCAGACCAAAGCTTCCTTACTTGCCCGCCACTCACCAGAGGTTGGGGACCCCTGCTTTAAGGCAAGGCAACTCACCAGAAGAGCTGCTGCGTAATGACTCCTTTTCACTCCTTCCATAATTGAAGATTTAAAATAGTGTGGGATGGTCTGGAGGTGTTAATACAATCACAGAGATGGCTTTTCCTCAAGGCAGCTAAATGACAAATGTGCAGCATATTTGAGGTCTCTTACATATATCCTCCAACTCATAATGGCAATGAGTCTTTTCTTTGACTTCAATTTAGTGGGACTTCAGCTAGATATAATGACATATAAAAGGACTTTGGAGATGTAGTGTGCCTGAGTCGTGGGCTTGAGGGCCATGGTATGGTATAAAGTCTCATAGCAGTGGTAGAAAAGAAGTGGCAAATGATCTTCAAGTAGGTATTCTGAGGGGCCTGCCAGTAACAGGCTAGGCAGGGCATTCAAATGGAGGGGGGTAAGATTTATACCTCAGTCTGTTGAAACAGAATCACCCCTGATAGGGAAGGTACAATTAATCTGTCCTCCATTAGGTGGCATCTCCTTGCTTTATACTTTTCTAAAGGAGTGGACTCCACAAAAGCAGCAAATAAACTTTTTATTTCCGCAACACAACCCATCTTCCCTTTCCCCCAGGAGCATAAATTGACCTCAGCCATCAAAGCAGAGGACAAAAGCTGATAAGTGACAGAAGGCAAAGGGTTACTAAAAAAATAGATTCTGCCCAAGGCTCTCCTCCCAAGGATTCAAATCCCTGTCCCCAGGCTCCCCTCCAGGGCTCACCAAATGGAGGGAACTAAGCACAAGAAGAGAGGCTGGAAACCTGACAAAAGGAACTCCACTGAACAAAAGGGAAAGGAGCCTGGCAGTGAAAAGACCTGAGGGTTTGGGGAGGGGAGGAGCTTTGCTCCTAGATTAAGTGCTGGAAAAAAGGAAGGGGGGAGGAATAATTTATTGGGTGATGTGATTTATGTAGTTTGGATCATGTCGACTATTCCAGATCTCTCACTGAAGCTAAATTCTGGCCAGTCCATGGAGGTAGAAATTGGGGATGGAAGGAAAATTAGAATCCTTCCTACTTCCCCCAGAGAGTAGACTGTTTATTATCCAGGTCTACCCTTTTCCCAGCCTGCCTCCCCCAAAAAAGATTCCAAATCCCTTAGCTAAAATTTGCATCAGAAAATGGAATTGGAATGAGGGCTGTCATGAGTCTTGCCCAAATCCTCCAGTCTCAGAACTGACATGAAAGTTGAACAGGGATGGAAAAAGGGAAGTTTATAATGAGATTACAATCTCCCCTCATCCCCTACTCAAAAACTCAGATCCCTGGGCAGAGGGAGGGAGGGAAGACCAGGCAGCTGTTCTCATCAGGGACCCATGCAGACCTGCTGGACAGACAGAGTAGGTGAGAAGACTGAGCTGGAGGCTAGGGGAGTTCATTAGGCTCCTAGAGGGAGAAGCAGGGGCCTGGGGTCAAGGAGGAGCATGAAGCAACACAGTTAACAGAGGAGCCTTTGAGCTCCCAAACTTATGGGCTGCTTTCCACCACCACCCGCCCCCCCAGTGCTAACCAGAGGGGCCCCTGCGGGTGGCAGGTTGATCAAGGGCAGAGCTTGATACGGGTACCCTTGGAGAGCACCCGGAAGAAAGGGAAGACACGCTCGCCCAGGAAGGCAGCCGAAAAGGTGTGCACATGAGCCAGAGTCTCTGCATTGTAGAAGCCCAGGCGCCCGGCCTCATAGTCCAGGTACACACCAAAGCGCCTTGGTTTCTCACTTGGGCTCAGCAGTGTCTGCTCCGTTGAGCTCTGTGCCTGGTAGCGTTTGCCATTGGTGCCCACACACCACACTTCCCGCTGGAGCAGGGGCTGCTGGGGCAGGTGGAGCCGGCGGCGGCGGTGGTGATGGCGAGAGGAGGAGCTGGCATCACTGCTGCCCACAGAGGACCCCCCAGAGCCCACCTTCTCCTTATGATGGGTTGATTCACGGGCAGCACCCACTGCCCAGCCCCGCCGCCCGCCCACCTCTACCTCCCAGTAGTGCCGGCCAGAGCGGAAGCCCTGGGCCCCCAGCACGCAGCAGTCTGCAGAGAAGCGCTTGGAATGGTCAGCAACCTCCTGCCGCCGCTCTGCCAGGCGGACCCCCCGGCGGTCAGGGGACAGCATCAGGGCCGGGTGAGCCGTGTCAGGGTCCAGCGTCAGGTCCACTTGGGAGGAGGGAGGACAAATACGCCAAGGCTGGAACGACTGTTCCCCATTAGCAGCTAACTCCAAGGTTTGGCCTTTTCCTGCTGCCCTTCCCTTCACCTCTCTCCCTCCCCACCATCCAGCTGTCCTCAGCTCCCCACCCCAACCTAGAGTCCAGGCTCAAGTTCCTAGGGGCTCCCCTTATTTCCCCACTCTGTTTTCAGGACACCAGACAGGTTTTCCCTCTGGCCCCAGCTCTTATTCCCCAACACCTACCTGAGCTAGGACAAAAGCTACTCTTGGCTTGAAGCCCCCCGCCATTTGGCCTGCCTGTATCCTGCTCCACCTCAGCACCCACTATTCCCCCAGGGCCCAACTTCCCTCAGAACCCAATCTCAGGTATGTGAAGAAAAAGGCAAAGGAAGGTCAAACACATGACCTCCCTACCTCGGGCAGCCTGACAGAACATCCGGCTCATTTTCCTCACGATGGCGTCTGTCAGGAAGTCATGGCTATGGGGTTGACACGGGTCAGGGGACCAGACCTCCGGGGGCTGCAGCTGTACCTCTTCACACCTGGAGGAAGGGGACCGGGCAGGGGGTGGGACCATGGTATTCCCAGAGGGAAGAGCAGAAGCTGAGGGGAAGGAGAGGGTCCAGGAGGCAGAAACTCGGGTCCTGGGGAAGGAAGGAGAGGAGCAGGATATCCAAGAGAGGCAGGGATGGGGAACCAGATGCCACTGGGTCACAAAGGATAAAGGGTGGGAACACACCTATTGAAAGTCTCCTTGATGTCCTGGGAATAACAAACAAAAAGGGGGAGAGGGAGAAAGAGACAAAGAGAGAGTCAGCTGCACAGGGATGGCTCCCTTCTCCCCATCTGATTCCAGCCAGAGAAAGAACTGAACTTGAACAAGGGAGTGAGAAAAAGGACACAAGGCCCTCAATAAACATGCATCCATCTCAACCACCCCTATGCCTCCGTATGCCTAATTTAACTCATCCTGCTGTGAGTCCAATAGAATTTTCAACCCCAGTAAAAGAATTTTCACAATACGACTTGGTCATGTTTTTCAGGATGTCGCTATCAAAAATTCTTTCCTCAACTCGTAAAACCCTCCTTCTACGAACTGAATCTTCGTTCTTTTCATTGCGTATAATCAACACACACACCACATTTGGCATCAACTACTCTGCAGCCTCAAACCTTTTGGTCTTCAGGTTAAATCATTGTGGGTTCCTCCCAATGAGAGGAGAGGCAGCTCTGGACAGGTGTTTGGTAAGCACCGCCTGACAGAGCAGACACAGGGTTCTGGAGGGTGGACAGGGAAGGGGCCATTGCTCACCTGGAGCAGCCGCAGGCCCCCCTGCTGGCTCCGCTCCTGGGCCTCAGCCAGCAGGCGGCTCAGCTGGGCAGCCTGCTCGGAGAGGCGGCTGGCCGCTGCTCCCGCGCGCCCCAGCTGAGCTTCGTGCATCTCTCGGAGGCGCCGCTCTAGCCCTGCCTGCTCTTCGGCCAGAAACCGTGTCAGCCGCCCAAATTCTGAGGCCACAGCTGCCAGCTCTGACTTCATCTGGCTCTGGGATGATGCAAAGGGGATGGTGGATACCACCTCAACACACAGAAACATAAACCTCCAATTTTGCAACTGTTGCCCCTCAATCCAAGGCAAAGGAGCCCTACATTCTGAATGGAAAAAGGGCCCTGTCCCCTTCCCCATCTCCTGGCTTTAGCAGGCACCACTTCCATGCTCCTGGCACACTGGTCCCAAACTCACCAACCACTGCCTGCAACACTTATCTCCACCCTGGCTACCTAACTTGACTCGTTCTTCAGGTCTAAGCTTAAACGTTCCTAAGAGAAGTATCTCTCTTCCAGATCTAAATCAGGACCACCCTCATAAATATCATTGTATCTCCTCATGGCATATATCTCAATTTGAAATGTTGTATTTACAGTGGAGTATCTTTTAACATTGTCTTCACCCACTTCTCTGTAAGCGCTGTTGCCACAGGGTCCTCGGACCCTGGCAAAGTGCCGACCACAGAGTAGGTGCTGGTAAGAAGTTTTTGAAATGAATAAAAAGTTCAGGAATCAAGATATGAAATTAGGGTCCTGGCTATACCACTAATGACCTTGGGAAAGTCACCCAATCCTTCTAGATCAGGAGTCAGCAAACTTTTTCTGTAAAGGGTCAGATAATATTTTACACTTTATGGGCCAAGAGGCAAAATCAAGGATATTATTATGTAGGTAACTTCGATATGTAATGAGAGAAAACCTCTGCCCATTCCCACCCCTTCTGCCTGAGGTGGACAATCCCAGATGATGGGCACACTTTTCGCCCAGATATAAGCTGGAGACATTCTTTGGAAAAAGAGTAACAGGCCAGAGTGGGGAGGAAAGTCCCGGCTGGCCAAGTGGGTGAAGGAAATAGTCAGTTTTACTCTCTGTCCCAGTGAAACTCAGATCCTGACACCTCTGCACTCCAGGAGCCCAAAAGTCTCAACTTGGGCAGCTGGCTAGAAGCAAGATAACTCCCCAACTCCCAGACTCAGATTTCACCACTCAGTGCCTAGCAATTGCCAGCAACAGAGTCCCTAATGTGTAGGTGGCAATGAATGAGCATGGGCCCTGGGAAGTGGCAAGGCTCAGCCACCCTGTCAGGGTGGCAGGCATTGGAGGGATGGGGGAAGAGGACAGACAGAAAGGATGCCCTGGCTTGGTCTCCAAAGCTCAGTGCCGG
This sequence comes from Balaenoptera acutorostrata, assembly GCF_949987535.1. Taxonomy (NCBI): domain Eukaryota; kingdom Metazoa; phylum Chordata; class Mammalia; order Artiodactyla; family Balaenopteridae; genus Balaenoptera; species Balaenoptera acutorostrata. The sequence continues at coordinate 171,077,255 of NC_080065.1, forward strand.
GCCATTCCAGTGCCTCCCGGCCTTACAAAAAGAGGCAGAGGTAAGGGGTGGGAATTAGGGGGAAAATATCTAAAAATACTCCTTAGGGAGGGGTGAGCAATAATAAAAAAAAAAGGCTGAGAAACACCAGACTAGAAGATATTAGGTCTCTGCAGTGCTAACATTCCTCCCCTCATGCTCAGGGCTGCTTTGCCCACCATTTGTCATCTATCCTGGAACCTGGAGCTTCTCTGATAGCTGGTATCTGAATTTTGCCTTGCCCTCTTCTGCCCTGTGTGGTGGGCACAGCAGTATGGGGCAGCAGCTCTTGGGTTAGGTGTCGGGTGGTAAACCTGCTCTGCAGCCTTGGGCCAGGCACCAACCCTCTTCCAGCTAAACCTGTTTCACTCCATTTTGGAACCTAGGAACAAACATGCCTCTTGATCCACTAAGGCCCCTCTCTCCTCACAACCCTGGGAAGGTGTCTACCTCTCTCCCAGGCCTCGGCTGCCCCTCTTCAGCGGATCTAGTCACCCCTTGTGAGAGCCCATCTTCCCTGCTCTGACCACAGAGCCCTGTCAGGGACATTCACTCACCTTCAACTCTGTCACCCGCCTCTCCTCCTTGGCCTTCATCTTCTGCACAGCCTCCAAGTGCTTCCTCAGTGGTTCCACATGCCCCTGCAGTTTGGCCTAAGGAAACGGGGAAAGGAAGATTAGAGGCCTGGGATGCGAGAGGCACCTGCTCTCAGAGCCCACATACCCCATTCTCCCATTTTGGGTTGGGGCTCAAAGCCTGATCACCATCACAGGTATCAAAGGAGCAGCACACTCCCTTCCTCCCCTTTCTTCTCTTCAGATGATGACAAAGGCCTCCAACCCTCCACCTGCTCTCATGTACAAAGCCCTGGGTGTGCTCTGAAGGTAGGATCCTGGGACTTCCCAGGTGGTCCAGCAGTTAAGACTCCACACTTCCACTGCAGGGAGCGAGGGTTCGATCCCTGGTCAGGGAACTAAGATCCCGCATACAGTGCAGCGCAGCCAAAAAGTAAAAAAATTAAAATTAAAAACAAAGGTAGGATCCTGATGACTACATAGCCCCACACTCAGAGTTGGAGTAAACCTGGCTTGAGCCCCTCACCACACAAAGTCCTTCCATATGAATGTTCCTACCTATAGTCCCTTCTCCCTCATAAGCAATCTTCCTCGTAATTTTCATCTCTAAATACTTTTCTGATGATTTTACACCTGTGCTAAAAATCTTTCAACAGTTCTCCATGACTTGCAAAATATGAGGCTCTCATTGCTCCTTCATTTCTAGCCTCCCCTCCTACACCTCCCCTCCTACACCTCCCCTCCTACACCCACTCAACATAGACTCTTAGTTTTAGTCACATAAAACTTGTCTTTTCCTGAGCATAATTCCATACCTTTATCCATGCTGTTCCCTCTGCCTGGGACTGCCATTCTACACTTAGCCCAAGGCATTCTTCCTTTAAAACCCAGCTAACTGACCATGCCCCTGATGGTCCCCAACTTCCTCTGTGATCCCAAGGAACATGAATACACCTTTACAATACTCCCCTGCACTGCAATCATTTACAAGTGTGCTGCCCCCAGGACACACAGGCTCATGGCAGCAGGAACCCTGCTTTACTTAACTGTAATTTCTATGCTTCTCTCTGTCCACTGGCTTTCTCTCCTACTCAGTTACTTGCTAAATGGAAAACAAATACCCTCTCCTCCTAAAGTTTTAACTCTCTCAGCAAATATGCTCTTGAGCTCTGTGTTCTAATCATCTGTAGCAGAATGTTTTGCTTTAAAGGGCTGTTAGACTGGAATGGATGAGGTAAGCCCGACTTTTGTGCTCTTTCCTTTTTTATGCCATCTACTTCTTCTGCCTTTCTCCCTCCTTTTTCCTTGAGGGGTAATACAGCATAGAAGAGCTCAAGCCTAGACTCTGATCTGAACCTGAATGCAGCCCGAGGCAAGCCATGCTTCCGGTTTCCTCATCTCAAAAAGGGAACTGGGAATAACAGAGTCTACCTCACAGACACTATGCTTAGCACAGTGTCTGGCATGGAGCAAAAGATCAGTACTAAATGTTATCTAGAATTCCCTACCCAAGCCTAAGCTGCCAACGACAGCCTGATAATGACCCTTGATCTAAAGAGGTGAGTGTCCCAGAGCACAAAAGGTAGTTGTTGCACAGGTTAACTGGTCGAAGAAAAAAATCATAATAAAATTACAATCAATCCATAACATAAAAATAACATAAACTACACAAAATTTTGCCTTTTGCTATTACTGTCTACTTTTCTCCACAATAATTTCAACTCTATTAAGTCAGAATTCATGATGCATAAACTTCTCATTTAATATTTTTCCTAAATTGTTGACAAAAAATTCATACACACAAATCCAAATAGAGTGCCATTTAAGAGAAAGTTTCAAGAACGTTTAACTTTTTTGAAGCTTTATTTATACATCATTTGTGCATTATTACCTATTCAATAAGGAAATATCTCTACAAAACAACACTGTGCCAAGCTAATGCTAGTTAGTGTACATATCTGAAAAGAAACTACCTGCCTGTAAAATATCCTGTAAGTTAGAAAGGGAGTCACTCAAATTAGTTTGATATAATAAAACTTATGTATTGCATTTGCTGATCAGATTATTTGTGTCTATGTGGCCTCTCCAAATTGCACAGCTCTACTGGCCTGGCATTCAACAGCTATGGCTAACACAAATTAAAATCCAGTTTCAGAAGCTCTTCAGAAGAGTTCTGCAAGGGGAAGGTAGAGAAGGGGTGGAATGCCCATGGATATTCCGCCCTGGGATCCAGTTAACAAAGTGACCGCACATTGTGTGACGAGTACAATTAACTAGAAACTGAGGGGATGCAAAATGGAAGGACAGAAGGAGCTCACAATCTCCCCTAATAATGTAGGGCCTAAAAGGCAGGCGGTATTACCAGTTCAGTGATTCCCATACTAGCTTGGGCTTTCTAAAGATATTCTCCCTGTCACTGATTCAGAATCTCTAACGGTAGGGCGCACTGTACTTCTGAAAACCTCCACTAATAATTGGGACAATCAGCCACGTTTGACAATCACTGTGTGCAAGGAATAGTTACTTGTCATGAGGGGTGTAGGTCTGTGTTAGCTGTATGTATCACTCACAGCTGAGAAGCTCTAGACAGCTCACTCTAAAACTGGGGTAATGATAATAATACCTAAATAACGTTACTGTAGGAATCAGGGGAAGGTGTGAAAACACAAGTCATAAAACAAAAAGCTCTGTGCAGACTACACAGAAGAAGCTACCCGCTCCTCCTGGTTCCACTGCTACAAACCCATCTGGGCCTTTGCTAAATAATGTTGTTTCTACTGGTTGTCTCACACACAAATCTCCTTTATCTGTGTCCAAAGAACCAGGATCAGAAGCAGGAGGCAAGATATTAACTAAACTAGAATCAGACTCCAAGAAGAAAAGTCACATGTCAGAAAAGTCAAACAAACAACAGACATCCAAACGGCAGTGATGCTGTTAACAGTATAGGCCAGGACGGGGGGTGGTCATAACCAAGTCCATCAGTCACTAGTAGCTGTGTGGCCCTGTGTATATTACTTAAATCTCTCTGTTTCCCAATCTGTAAAACAGAAATACAAACCATATCAAACTCACAGGGTTGTTCTGAGTTTTAAATGAGACAGTCCATGAAAAGTGCTTAGTACAGTGCTGGGGTACATACTAAGACATTAAAGTTCAAAGACATTCAGAGACTAAAAGCCAGGTCTTCTGACTTAAAAACCTCTCCCTTTTTTCTGAATTCCCAGGAAAGGTAAGAAGCCCTGGCCACTACACCAGAATGATGCAGATGCAAGGAGAGAACCAAGCTGTATCTTGGAGTGGGTGGGGAACCCCTGAGAAAGCAAGTGAGCAGCATATGGGTGTGATACAAGTAGTCAATACTACATTCCTGCTCCTCAAAGCCCCTTCTTATTTGAGCCCCAAGTTCTTTCCATTTCTAGGGGTTTTAGTCAAGGATACATTTAAGAGTCACCCAGAGTTAAATGAGACTGGTAGTAAAGCCCTAGGGGCTTGTCACTTGCATTCCTATTACTTAGGGACAGTGGGAGTGTAAAAGAGCAGTGGCTTTTCCCCAGAAGACAAAGCCCAGAGATATGGCATCACCAATTTTGCCAGATCTCCTTTAAGGAAGCCAGTCTTCCCTGGTCTCCTTCACTGTGTCTACTTTATCTGTGTCCAGAATCCTTCTCACTCTAACCCATCCTGGTGCCAGTAAGTGCTTAGGTAAGGAGAGTCAGCTCAACAGTACATGAGGTTCTTCGAGTGGGGGGGGGGGGGAAGACATGTTTCCTTTTCCCAGCTCCTCTTACTTCTTCTCCACCCCCACTGAACTCCCATCTTCTACTTCGCTCACCTTGTACTCTTGCACCACCTCCTCCAACGGCACCACGCTGTGCTGTTTGTGGCTCCTGGATTCTCGGCACACCACACAGATGGCTTCTTCATCCACCTCGCAAAAGAGCTTCAGGGCTTCTTGGTGTTTGGGACAAATGCCCTGCTCGTTCCCACGGCTCCCTCGACCAGGGGTTGGGTGCATCTGCCGAATCACCTGGACCATGTTGGCCAGCTGCAGGTTGGGGCGGAAGCTCCGCCTGGGAAAGCTCTTGCGGCACTGGGGGCAGGTGAAGCACCTCCGAGGGGCTGGAGGCGGGGGCAGTGGGGTGACGGGATCTAGCTCCTCTTCCTCGTCCTCCTCCAGCACTTCCTCATCATCCTCCTCATCCTCCCCCCTCAGGTCCCCCTCCACGTTCCCCAAGTAGTAGTCCAGGTCTTCCTCCTCGTCCTCCTCCTCCCACACGTAGTCCATGTTTTCCCAGTTGGACCCGCCCATGCCACTGGTCCAGAACACACCCTCCTCTTCCTCCTCAACTTCCTCCTCCATGTCGCCCTCATAGTCTTCATCCCGCATTGGGGTGTCCCACCCCCCACTGGCCCCCAGAGCGTCCACTTCCTCCTCCTCTCCGTCCTCCTCCTCTTCCTCCCGGTCTAACTCATCCCTGTCCTCTTCATCCTCCCCTCCCCACAGTTGGGTTACACACACTCGGCAGAAGTTGTGCCCGCAGCCGATGGACACAGGGTCCGTGAAGTAATCGAGGCAGATGGCGCACACCGCCTCCTCCTGAAGGGTCTGCACAGGGTTGGGTGCCATGGCAACGGCAGCCATCTTAGTGTCCAGTCAGCCAGTGTAGACGGGCGTTGGGGGGGGTGGGGGGCGGGGGGGGTCTTCACTCTCAGACGCCCTGACGACCCAGCCCCACCCCCAGCCCTGCCTCTCCACACCTTGCCTCAAGCGCAGCGAGAGAAATGTCCTCCCGACAACCCACCCCTCCGCACAGAGTTCCCTACTCCCAGACGACAACCGTGTCCCTGAGAGGGGAGGGGACACAGCTGAGCGCTACCGCCAAGTCCCTCAGGTGGCCCTGAGTGCAAATCTACCCCAAAGCTACCTTGGCCTCCTCATAAACCCCCGCCCCTCCTCACTTCCTGGCTCCGCCCCCTCATTTCCGTCCCCCCAACACTTCCGGTGCTGCGAGCCACCCAAGCTCGCGAGTTCCATCCGCGCTCACGCTACATCCCTTTCTACCCCTCTCCCGACCCTTACCCGCCCCGGGCCCCTGGTGACAGGAAACGGTGAGAAGACGCTCTAACAGGCACTCGGGAACAGGGCGGGAGACCTAGAAAGACGGAGGCGCAAGCCTCTGTGATGCGAGGGAGCAGGGAACGCAGACGAAACAGAAAGCCCGGCCTCCCCCATCGCCCGCCACTGGGGATAAACTTCGGGGGACGGTGGAAGGGCTTGGCGCCCGTCTGCTCTTGGTGCTATGACCGTATCGGCCCGGCGCCATCCTACCGACCGGGCACGGAGAACTGCAGCAGGGACTCCGCACCGCCGATTCCGGAAGCGGAGGGGCAGCGGTTGGTGAGCGCCCTGAAGTACTTCCGGCCCTTCTAGGCGAAGGACTTTGTTGTTTGAGGGCTCTGAGCGTCCCTCCGAGACTAGGGGGCGGGGCCTGTAGAGTGCGGTGGAGGTGGGACCGGAGACCCTCCCCCTCCTCCTCCCCTCTGTAGTTGGCATTTCCACACCCATTTTAGAAACTGCCGTCGGTCACTATCGCATCGTTTAGATGAACTTTCCTAATTGCCATCAGTAAAGGAACGGTTGCAAATCATGACATGCACATTCACACAGTGGAACGCTTTAGATATAAAAAGGGAATCCTCTTCAAAATGTACAGTATTCTGAAGTGAAAAAAGCAAGGTGCTGAATAGTGTGTAGAGTATATCTGTAAAAAATGGGAGGGGGGAATAGGATGTTAAATGTATGTAATAGCTTTATAGTCTTGTGTTTACTCATAAAGTAAGGGCAGTTGTTCCTACCTCAGAGGGTTTAGTGAAATTAATGTAATGCAAAGCTATTAGAATGTTGCTTAGCACATGGTAAGTGAGATACAAGGTTTAGCTACCCATTATTATCATCGTCGTCGTCTATCTCTGGAAGAATACTAGGTTCTCTGGGAAGTCTGAGGATCCAGGATAGGAAGGACACTTTTCCGTACGTGTCGTTGTGTGTCTTTTGAATTTTGAACCATGTCAATGTATTGCCTTAAAGAAAAAAAAGTGTTTTTTTTCCCCCAAGTGCTGTCGATTCATTTAACACTTTCTGAGCTGTGCACCACGCGTGCTCCACGCCCAGAATACCTCGAGGTCTGTCTTCGTGGAGTCGCAGTCTAAGAGCAGGGACTCAGACTGGGTTTTCGGAATTGATTTTACTTGAGAGAATCCTAGGGGGCATGTAGAACGGTATCAGTAAAGATACTGCTGTGGTACTCAGAGCAACTCTGCCAAATAGATTATTTGTGCAATAGAAATAATACTTGATGCTTTAAAAATATATATATCTCGCTTAATTAAAAATTAAAAAAAAAAAAACTGCGGGGAAAGTTACAGGACCTATATCCGTGTACAGAATCCCCAGCGAGTGTCGGACGCTGCGCGATGCCAGGGCTGGGCACGCAGAATTGACCCTGATCTCGAGGCCCTTCCCGCCTCTTGGGGAAGCTCCAAATGGACGTGCTTTCTAAAGTGGTGGTCCGAACGCGCCAAAACCACGAATCCTCGTGTGTGAACTGTACTAGGCCGTGCCGGGAGCTGCGAGCGCTACTGTGGCAGAGAAATGGGGCCCCAAGACCTGAACACGGTTCAGCCGGCCCCTGATGGGAGCCCCTTGTTCCTCTGGATTTGTGGCGTTTCTCAACCCCGCCAGTTCCGGCCACGTGTAGATTTCAGGGTGTAATCAGTTACAGTGTCGCTGTGGGTGTTTCCGTAGTGTAGTGGTTATCACGTTCGCCTCACACGCGAAAGGTCCCCGGTTCGAAACCGGGCGGAAACAACTTTTGGTCCTAGTCACCGTCTCTCCCGCATCCCGGAGAATGAAGGCTGTCACATGAAGGACAAGTGTGTGTGTTTATCTCTATTTCTGTTTCTCGGAGACTGGCCGTGAGGCGGTACCCTAGCGGTCTATATTCTCCATAAGTGCTCCAACGTAAATTCGGGTCTCGTTACCTCAGCTAATCTCTTTGCTCTTCCCCCCGGAAGCCTGCACGGCCACCTCTTCCGTGTCGAGGGGGCGTAGACTTCGGACCCCTCGGCCCTAGTCATTAGGGCAGAGCCAGGCGCACAGTTGGCGCTCCATAATACTTCTGCGGTTGCTTAGCAGTGTGTCTGCATCCTTGCTTGTGGATCTTGGTCCCTTGGGACAGAAAAAGTACCTCCATGAGTCGCCCGGCTAGCTCAGTCGGTAGAGCATGAGACTCTTAATCTCAGGGTCGTGGGTTCGAGCCCCACGTTGGGCGCTACATCGTTTTGGAAATTAGGATAATAAAAGAGCTTTTGATGCAAGGGCAGCAAGGTATTCTCCAGACCAAGACCCGCACTCGAGATGGAGTGCACCCAGCTCTAAGGCCTATCGCTTCCCTAAAAGGGAGAGTGAAGGGTGACTGCCGGCGGACAAATTCCTAGGGGCCTGTTCCTCAGACCACATTCCGCTTACTGAAATCCGCCTATCAGCGCTCAACATGTATTGGGCGCCCTCTGTTTACGAGACGACCCGCCCGCGTGTGCCGGGCAAGCTGCCCTGGGAGGGAGGGCACTGAGTGGCCCCTGGAAGCTGCGGTAGGACCCCAGGGCCCCCTGATTAGCGACCACCTTACCAGGTGATTTAGAGGTTAGTATTCTGCGCTCTCACCGCCGCCGCCCTGTTTCGATGTCCGAGACCCTCATGTTCAGTATACTCTCTTTATGCTCAATATTGAGTCGATCTTTTGTGAAATGTTGCCCCACACATCCCAGCCTCCACATTCCCCACACACACAAAGGAACGTTAAAATGTCCTTTCTTGGAACACCCTAACATGAACATCTTCAGTTTACCGGTCTTGTCACGAAATTCTTCCTTAACTTCACTTGAATTCATTCTTTTCCATTTATTGTTCCTTGGTCCTGCAAATTCAGCCCATTTTCTATTTTCCGTCTGTAGAAGTCTCCCCACATACATACCAGACCACGAGAGAAGTCTGTCGATTATATAAAGCTGGTTTATTAAACTTGCTAAGCGAAGGATAGTACCACCTTCAGTCTCAGAAGTGTATCAAAAGGGAGCGTTAGGGAGGATTTAGCATGACACCCTCTGAGAGCAGTGTGGACAGGAATTGGGCAGAGTTGGTAAAATAGGCAGAGTTGCTAGTACAGGCCTACCTCACGCGTCCCTGGGGAGTTAGTGTTATTATGGTCTTTTCTGGGAACGTTTGGGTCTAAACAAGACGGTGTTAGAAGAGTTCGAACTTTGGCATTTCGTCTTGCACAAATGCTTGTGGATTCGTTTGCAAAGTGGTTTCAGGGTTATTTTTTACCACCCTTAGTGGGACTGGAAAACATTCCTAAAAGATTCTGGCTTTTTCATTAAGAGAAAGCCGAAGTGCTTGACAGGAATAAAGATGCAGACGTAGAGAATGGACATGAGGACACGGGGAGGAGGAAGGGTAAGCTAGAACAAAGTGAGAGAGTGGCATGGACATATATACACTACCAAATGTAAAATAGCTAGTAGGAAGCAGCCGCATAGCACAGGGAGATCAGCTCGGTGCTTTGTGTCCATCTACAGGGGTGGGTTAGGGAGGTTGGGAGGGAGATGCAAGAGGAAGGAGATATGGGGATATATGTATATGTATAGCTGATTCACTTTGTTATAAAGCAGAAACTAACACACCATTGTAAAGCAATTATACTCCCATAAAGATGTTTAAAAAAAAAAAAGAGAGAGAGAGAAAGCCTAAGTGGACAAGCTTCTCTTCCCTGTCTCCCAACAAGCCCAGGGCACGCCCGCCCGAGATTTTTGCTACAATTCCTGCTGTTCTCTCCTCTCCACCCCTTCCACCGCCGCCCCTCGGGCCAGGTCTGGTTTAGAATCCCTGTGATAGTAAGTGACCCACGTTGCTCTTGGCGTTCATAGGTTCAGACGTTAGGCAAACGCATGGTAGGATCTTTGGTCTTTTTCTCGAGCGGTAGTAAAAGCTGCAGAGGCAGAAGGACTCGCACCGATTTACGTCTTGGATTCTTTCAGGAATGATGAGCAGGAGGTGTGAGGGGACTGAGACCGCGTCAGGGAGAGGGGCTGGAAGGACACAGTCACGGTCCAGACAGGAGGCGGCTGGCGCCAGGGACAAGGCAGCAGCAGCCAACCGGAGAAGCGGTGAAGGAGCTGGATGTATGGTTTGTACTCAGGGCAGGAGAGGGGTCTCCTGGATTTCTGCTTTAGATGGTTTAACAACCGAGATCGGATACTGAAGATTGGAAGTGGTGGGGGAGAGAGGAGAGAGGAGAGAGGAGTAATGAGTTCAGTCTTGAGCAAGTTGGGAGACGTCTAAAGGGGCATGTGCAAGACAGGGGAGAGCAGTCTTAGCTGGAGTCTCAGTTGCAGGGATAGAGTGTGGGTCAAGCTGTGAGCTGGGATCTGACCCTCAGGGAGATGGCCTCAGGTACAAGAAGGAGTCGAAATAGGAGGAAAGCCAGCTGCGAAGCTTCTATTGAAGCCAAAGGAGTCAAGATGTGCAAAAAGGGACGACAAGTGGATAGAGTCAAATTATAGTCTAGGAAGGGAAAATGGTAAAGCGTCCATGGATTGGGCCACTTGCAGGCCCATTGGTAACCTTGAACTAGACTTGGACAAGAGGGCCTCCTGCCCTGTGCTCTGGGGGAGAGGGCCTTCCGTGTCACAGACACTTTAAGGATCCCTACTCAGTAGGACTCAGCCTCTGTTCCAATTCCTGGTTACCTAGGTCTTTGGGAACAAGCATCGGCAACAGAAAAACATTTTTCAATATTATACCATCGATACTACTCTTAAATTTGCATACATGTAGATCTACATATAGCGTATGTTAAACCTCATCCCGATTCTGGACATTGAATGAGTTTTATTTTTATAAAATACTTAAAAGATTTCACTACGTTTTCAAAATTTAATAAATTTTTTCAGCTTTATTTAAATAACATCGACTTAAAATTTGATATTCACTAATTTCAATCTCCCCTTTATTCTTAATAATTTTGTATAATTTCTAAGAAATATATAATTATTTTGAAAGCATATGTGAAATTAATTTCATTGTTGCTTGTTCGTATCTAATTTACATTTTGACGAAAATATATTCAAATCTCATATATTTTGAATGTATTTGAACCCTTTAGATCTAACTGTCAATAGAGCACAAATTATCTGAAAATTTAAACCCGGCAGCTGTCTCCCTAGAAGACAGAGAGATAATGCAGAGGGTTATCCAGCCTCAAGCCACATGTTACCTTCCCTCCCACGAGGGCCGCTGCTTTCATTCACACTTTTTTTTTTTAATTGCTACACTTGATTGATTTCACTACCCACTAACGGATCGCGCTCCACAGTTTGACAAACACTGTTACCCGAGCCCACCAAGGGACCGGTAGTCCGGGGCAGAATGGTTCCGGGGGCTCTGAGCCAGCGGGTGGGCGGGGCGGAGGAGAGGATCCTGGACATTGACATGATCATAAGTCCTATAAAAGGTATGGAAAGAAAAGTTACCGTGTGTTTCCGTAGTGTAGTGGTTATCACATTCGCCTAACACGCGAAAGGTCCCCGGTTCGAAACCGGGCGGAAACAATGATGTTCCATCTTACCTTTTTTCCCCTGCTAAAAAGAGTTTCTTCCAGTTAACTTGCCTACTTCTGTCATTTGTTGCTGGAATGCATGTGCATAAAAGTACGCATAACTTTTACAGTTTTATCCATACTCCTGTCTTTTCCAGTCTATTACCAGTTCCCTTCAAGCTAATATGTTCCAGATCTCTAGGTCTGTAGTGCAAAAGCAGGTGGTCTATGTCATTAGAGCCAGACTTCACAGAACTTAAAATCCTAGAAGATTTAGAGGCAGCAAAAGGCGGGAATGCCACTCAATGACAAATGAAATATTAAAAAAAGTGCAAGAAGGAGTGCGTTGGAAACGTAGAGTGGAAGTCAGGCCGGGGAATTGTTCACAGGAAAGATAGTAGTAATAACCACACCATCTATCACAGCATGTTGACTGTGTCTGGTCCTGTTGTAGGTGTCTCCCTCTACTGTAGGTGAGGCCACTGTGGCACAGACACGTCACATAAGGTGAGCAAATGTGGGGTAGAGGAAATAGTAGACGGTGCTGAAGGACGGAGAATAGGGGAAGAAACAGGGCACCGAGAGAAGTTCAAGTTAGCACAGCCGGAAAAGCACCTGGTTCTGCCAGTGCTCTGCTGGTGCCTGGCTCCCGCTCGGCGCTGCTGGCTATCGCGACAACCTCCACCTTACGGACACCACCGTGAGCGAGTCTGAGTTTTTCTACCCTGACTGGTTTCACTCCCATCCTGCGCCTCCTCATCAACCTGTCCTCAGCGGCAGTGCAGAACAGTTGTAAAAAGAACCGTCAGTCTCTCCAGAGGTGTCTCGGTCAGCTGCCTTCTTCACCGATCCTCACTTCCTGCACATCTGTTTCGGGCCTGTGCGAAGTGACAGGTGTGTTGAGAAACGGGCTCCAGAGATCAAGGGAAAAAGGCAGCGAAGACTTCACAGAAGCAGACCAGAGGTGCTTGGAGTCCCCCAAACAGAGTTCCCGGCCGGAGAGATGTCAGTAGAGAAACACACGGTGTGGACTTTTGCAGTGCAGCCTGGAAAATGGGGTTCACACTTGCATACACCTGACGGTACACCAACTTACACGTGAGAGAAGCAACTTCTTTCCCAGGACTTCTGTCAAACTTGAAAGTCAAGTAGAGAAAACATCAAAGTGGTAAATCAAATTCTCTTTCAAGTTTCACGCTTTTTTTTTTTTCTTTTTTGGCTTCACCTCGCAGCTTGCGGGATCTCATTTCCCAGACTAGGGATCGAATCCTGGCCCTGGCAGTGAAAGCGCCGAGTCCTAACCATTGGACCTCCAGGGAATTCCCTAAAGTTTCACACATCTTAAATGCAGACAGAGCATAACCAAAAATAGCCCAGTGACGGCAAAACTTGTTAGGCCACCTGCATTCACATAACTTACACACACACAGAATCAATATCGGGCCCATCTCTTTATCATTGCTCTTTTATACTTATTTGTATGCCTTACCTGGGTTTACAGATGTAAACCCAACCAAGAATGACAGGGCCCTGTCATGCAACTTAGAGCCCTAGAAGAGTGAAGAATTTTGGACCCCACTTGGAAGAATTCTCCCAGGCTTTCCCCTGCTGACCCAATTTCTTTTTTTTTCCTCATGTTTTTCAGACTAATTTGAGATGAGTCAGTACAGTCCCTGCATCTGAGGCTCTGGACTGCCAGAGGTTCTCTTGCACCCCCTCCAAGCCGACCCAGGACTCTGGGAGGCCAGGACCATCACTCAGTCCTGTCACTCTTCTCCAGGTGGATTTAGGTCTGTGCCTCAGCTAACATAAGAGTTGTCATCGGACTTCCTTGGGGAGACAGTAAACAAATTCAATGCAACACAATTAACACCAAAGAACCAGCTGGACTGAGCAATAAGCTCCACAGAAAGCTGTCTCACGTGAGTCATATTTCTTTTGGGTTACATTTAATGCTAACTTGTCAATAGGACTTGACAGCTTTCCTAGATTCATCTTGTTTCAATTAATGCTAAAATTATTCTCTTTTTGTTGCTTAAATTGTAGCTGCTTGTCAGGGGAAGCCCCTTTAAATTGGCCCCTTGGTCGTTTCAGCATTGCCCTGGCAATTTGAGAGCATCCTTGTTTCCTGGTAGAAACTCACATTTCGGGCCTATCTATAATTTTTCCTGGATGCAGGAGAATGTTCAGGGAGCTTGATTGATTGATTGATTGATTGATTGATTGATTTTCAGTGAAGAGTAAAAGAAAAGAGCCAAATCTGGGTGTCAGGACAGTGCATGGGGCCAAAAGTCCCTGGCTCCCCCACTTCTGAGGTACCCTAGGGAAATCCTTTAAAGGATGTAAGCTTACACTGAGAGCCTATTTAATTGTAGCTTTGCTAGATCTTTACTTTTTTTTTTTTCAAATAAACCTCAACATCATTACTCTACAAAATTATTTACCTAAATCTCTCACTCAAAAGTAATTGTATTCCTTTTTGCTTTCATTTTTTAAACTTTTGTTAGAAAATTTAAAGTAGACAGAATGGTATTAGGAAACCCCAAGTACTCATCACTCAGCTTCAACACTTTTCTCTCTTCCACCATTTCTGTTTTTTCTCTACATCTACCACTTCCCATCCCACTGGCTCTTTTCTTCATAATCCTCATAGATCTCATGGAATAGCCTTCTATAGTCACTCTATTGATAATCTCCCTTTCCCTCTGGTTCTTTTATGTGTAAAACTTCAAGGTTAGGAAATAATGTTAATAGCTACAAATCTCATGAATTGGGTCCTTACCGTGGACTAGAAACTGTTCTAGATGCTGGGCATCATTGACTCCTTTGCACCGTTGCAAACCAACCTGTGGTGTGCCACTAGTAAAAGGAAACTTCATTCACTCATTCATTTACATTGCAGTGAAAAAGACAGACCAGGTCCCTGCCCTCCTGATGTTTACCTTCTGATGGGCAATTAAAATAACAAACAAATAAGCAGATAGAAAAATAATCTCAGAGAGCGATAAGGACTGTGAGAAAATTACTGAGGGTGATCTGATAGAGTGTCAGGCAGAGCACAGTATTAGAGAGATATGCCAGAAAAGATGCATCAGAAGAGGTGACAATGAGCTGAGTCAGGAAGATAAGAAAGAGCCAGCCTTCCAAATATCTCGGGGAAGAGGCCTTCGGGAGAGGGAGCAGAGAGTTCAAAGGCCCTGAAGTAGGAGTAAACTTGGTGGGTTCAAGGACGGAAGACCAGGGGCTTGGAGGCTAAGGAGCCACACCTGTACCTCCTTGGCTCTGCATTCGGATGACTGCCTCCGCACCATTTGCTGGTTTTGTTTGCAGGTGGATAGAAAAATTAGTGGAGGACGTGGGATCTTACGTCTTTGAGGACTCCCAGGCAAATGAAGAATACAGTAGAGTTTTTAACACAATGTGGAGTTTTTAAGGACAAATGAATTAACACATAGGTTCATTCAGAAAATTTCAAATAAACAATAAACACCAGCTCTAGATTCCATCTGTGACCTAATCAGTGCCTCCCCAGTGCCTCCCTCACCTCACCACAAATTGAAGGTTCAGATAAATTCTGTAATTGTCATTGAAAATGTCTAAGAGAATATCACCAGTGGCTTAGATGTTCAGGAAGATGTCTTTTGGTAACCTTAATTCATGAAAGAACCAGTGAAAGGGATTGTTCCAGTTGTTTCAAACATTTCTAGCTTTATAAGAAGAACAACAATATTAGTAAATTAAATTTAAAACCTTGAGGAAAACTAGACTTTAACATTTGCAACTGTAATACATTGAATATTAATCACAAAAGAAGTATGTATTGAAAAGAATACGTACTTTTCCCTATTCAAAAGCCTCCGCCTTGCCCTTAAGACACTAAACATCTCAAATGATAGCAGAGAGGGTTTCCCAAAATAGCCAGTGATTTTAGTTCAGTTGGTCCTGACACAGACTAGAGGAGCAGGTCGTTCTGGGTCATCTTTTTTGGCCACTCTTCCTTTTGCAGGCAGTCCTCCAGAATTAGCTTGCTCTGGTTGACATTTTGTCTTCCTCCTTACCCACAATTCACATTCCCCATGACACCAGCATGTGACTGAGACCTGCCTTTTTCCTGGGGGGACTTGCACCCTTAAACCAATGTGATATGACATAAACAGCAATGAAATAATGGGTGAGCATTTGATAATGATTGAACCTTCTCTCCTGATGCTACACAGACCATAGAAGAATGATTTTCTCAAGTTTAGTAAAGGAAAACCAGTGGCTATTAAAGATGATACTGGAGTATTTTTAGACTAATTAGAATATAGCCATGAATATATTAAACCTGGAAATAATCTTCTGTTTCAAATGAGGTTTTTAAATAAGAATATTCGTGTGGGTGGTTGATTAATAATTTACACATAATTTATATATAAACATTGTTTTAGACCACTTCACAAACTACATGCATGATCTGATAATTTATATATCCCCATATGACACCAAGACCTTTATAACATCACATACAAATTTAATGTCTTATATCTGGTTGGAGTCTTCTTGTCCAAGGAGAAAATTTGCCGAGTAAAAAATAACTGAGCAGGCCTTTCCAATGATGTCATGGCTTTGCAAGTGAAGAAAACATGATGGCCTCCCACAGAAACAGGACTGAAAAGAGAAAAAAATAATGTTGTCCTGTAGAATTAGATTAGAAACCATAAATTAGAGTGACAATGTGACCTTCAAAAATCTTTTGTCCAAGTATGTGCCTGTGAGAGGCAAAAGGAAGGTCCCTCTCCCCGTTGGCCCTGCAATGGTTATTATCCTATAGGACAGACAGTGAGGGACCCTGTTAATTTTAAGGGGGTAGGGACAGTCACATGTTAGGTTTGTTGTTAGAGCATCCCGATGCCACCAAGGCAGTGAAGAAACAGTCAATCTCATTCATGACGGGTGGGAGGTAAGATCACCCTGTAGGACCCATAGCCTGGTGATTTGTCTATTTTACATTACAACTTCATATATACCTTGACCCAGGAATCATACTTCTTGGGAATTTGCCTTTCAAATATAAGTTCAAAAGCACAAAATGACAACACTACATGCTTATTAACTGCAGCATTGATTGTAATAGCAAGAGATTGGAAACTATGAATATCCATCAGTAGGTGATCTGTTAAACTAGGATTCATCTACAGTGGAATATTATGCAGCTGCAAAAAAAGACTGAGGAAAATTTCTATGTCTTGAGATGGAAAGATCATCAAAATATAACAGAGCTGTAATTATATTATTGTGTAAAATAGGGGAAAACAAAAATATATTTGCATTAAAAAACTCTGGAAGAATATGTACATAGATCCAAAACTTGTTACCTAAGAAGGGAGGATGGAAGTTAGATTCTTTTCACTGAATATTTTTATAGATGGTTCAATTTTTGAACAGTACAGTTTATTACCTACTCAAAAGATGTTTTAAAAACTCATTTTGTGGTGCAGCCTCTGTGGAAAATGGTATGGCAATTCCACAAAAAATTAAACAGAGAAATACCATATATCAGCAAATCCACTTCTAGATATATACCCAAAAGAGGTGAAAGCAGGAATTCAAACATGTGTACTAGTAGTACACCCACGTTCATAGCAGCATTATCCACAATCGCCAAAAGATGGAAGGGACCCAAGTGTCTATCGAGAGATAAATGGATAAACAAAATGTGGTATATACATACAATGGAATATTATGTAGCCTTAAAAGGAAGGAATTCGGACACATGCTACAACATGGAAGAACCCTGAAGACATTATGCTAAGTGAAATAAGCCAATCACAAAAGGAAAAATATTGTATGATTCATCTTATATGAGGTCCCTAGAGTAGTCAAATTCATAGAGACAGAGAGTAGAATGGTGGTTGCCAGGGGCTGGGAGAAAGATAGTTAGGGAGTTAATGTTCACTGGGTACAGAGTTGCAGCTGGGGAATATGAAAAAGTTCTGGAGATGGATTGTGGTGATGGTTGCCCAACAATGTGAATGTGTTTAAAGCCACAGAGCTGTGAACTTTAAAATGGTGAAAATGAATAACAAGGTCCTACTGTATAGCACAGGGAACTATATTCAATATCTTGTAATAAACCATAATGGAAAAGAATATGAAAAACAATCTATATCTATATATCTATATCTGTCTATATTATCTTTGCTGTACACCAGAAGCTAACACAACATTGTATATCAACTATACTTCAATTTTTTTAAATGGTGAAAGTGGTCAATTTTATTATGTATGTCTTAAACAAGTTTTTAAAACCCACTTTGTTAGTAGGTAAAGGATAGATTTATCAGTGAACGGGAAAGTGACAACAAAATGCCCTAGTGAATATCACACACACGGAATTTCCCGCACAGAATTTCTTTCTTTCTTTCGAAAGCGGGTCAGGCAAGGAAGTGCTTCGTGTGACCAAAACGGACACCTCGCCCAACGTGGGGCTCGAACCCACGACCCTGAGATTAAGAGTCTCATGCTCTACCGACTGAGCTAGCCGGGCGTGTGTACGTTTTTTTTCAATAATTCTTACTTCAAGGTAGGATTTGGGCTGTATCTAGCTCCACGTTTGAAGTTAGTTGGGACAAGATCTGGCCACTAAAGACAAGATTCTTAGCAGCCCAAGAAACTCAAACTCTACCGATCGTGCTTGACTGACCATCCCTCCTACTTCTGTCCGTTTTCTGCTTGCCCTTTTCTGCCAGCGACCTCGCCCTTTTCCATCCCTGGAAAACGTACGGCTCAGTGCAGGGAAAAACTGCGCACGCTGATGCCATCGAAGAGCTCACCCTGTGATTTTTCAGTCCGAAGTTAAAGGCAGAGCCGCGGGCTTGGGCTTGTAGTGGGTGAGGGCCGCCGACTCCTCCAACCTGTGCACTCTCCACTCTTTAGGGTTTTTTCTAATGTTCTGCAAACACCCTGCATTTCGAAACTTGGAAGGAGAGGAAGCAAAACACTCACGCATACCTGCGCTGGAGATGCCGGGGATCGAACCCGGGGCCTCATACATGCAAAGCATGCGCTCTACCACTGAGCTACATCCCCACCCTTCCAGCTTGCGTTTTCCATGTTCCCTTAGTCCTTTATTGGCGAAAGGCAAGGGTGAACGGGTGGCACCGCCAGTCGCGACAACCCAAACGCAGCAAAGCTCGGCGGCCAGCGTCGGGAGCTGTTCCAGGGTCCTCTACTGATTCTAGGCGAGCGGACCTCTACCGAGGGTCGCGCGGGGGGAGCACAGGACCGGGATAAACCCTTGGAGGCAGCGGGGAAAAAGAAGGGAAAGTCATCCGGTACGATGCCCAAAATGAACTGTGAGCCGAAAAAAGGAAAGTTAAGACGGGTGCAGGATGTTACTTTTGTTAAACAAAAAGAGGGGGGAGTGTAGCAAAATATGTAATATTTGTATAAAGTAATTCAGAATTGCAAAGTTGATTGCTTGGGATTGTAAGGGGACTGGGACGTAGGCGATGGGCAGATTTTTCACTGTTAACTGCTCTGTATATCTGAATTTTGAGCCACATTTAAATCAGTTCAATCCAAGAAAAGTTTACCGAGCTCTACTATGTACCAAGAACTGCTCTAGAAAACTGGAGGTTCAACCGTGAACAAAACTGACATAGTCCATTACATCTATCAGCTCGTATTCCAGAGGAGGTAGAGTGCTAGAGAGAAAACAGAGCCAGCGTTGAGGGAGAGAATGTAGTAATGTGTGATTCTGAGAAGATGACTTTTGAAAAAAGGCTTGAAGGAGATGGGACCTGAGCCATGCAGGTATCTGAGGAAAGAGAGGTCCAAGTAAAGGTAACAGCCAGTTTAAAGGCCCTAAGGTAGGATCTTTCTGACATGTTATTGCAGGAATAGAAAGGAGGTCCATGTGGCAGGGGAGAGTGATAGGAGATGAGGGTGGAGAGGTTGTGTGCAGGGGATGGAGAGGAAGAATGGGTAGGGCCTTTAGACGATTGTGAAGCCTTCGACTTTTACTTTGAGAGAGATGGGAGCCACAGGAGGATTTGAGCAAAGGAGAGCCCCTATCTGATTTAACATTTTAACAGGATTGTTCTCACAGCTGGGTGGAGAAGATAGGGCAGGAGTGGGACAGAAGGGGAGAAAACTGTTGTGATCATCAAATTATAGGAGATGATGCGGTGGAGGGGGTGAGAGAGTGAGGAGATGCTGAGGACTGTGAGTGGGGCCTTCGCATTTCCCCTGTCTGGGGGAGCCCCAGAGGACTCAGCCCTTTGGGCCTGAGCACCTGGAGGGGTGGAGGTGTTAACTGGGATGGGGTGGGGAAGGCTGTGGGAGGAGCAGGTGGAGGGGCAGAGCAGAAGTGCATTGTGGAAACGGTGAGTGTGTGCCTCCCCCTTAGAATGCTGCATGTGGAGATGCTGCCCAGTGAGTTGGATGTGGGAGCCAGGCATCCTAGGAAGAGCTGGGCTGGGGATTTGTACTGTGGAGCAGGGAGAAGGTCTTTTAAGCAAGAAAGTGGAAGAGATCACAAAGAAGTGAGTATAGACAGAAGTCCAAGGGTTGAGCAAGGGCTGGGAGAGGAGGAGGAAACCACCGCGGTGGCCAAGAAGTGGGTAGGAGGCCATGGAGGTGGGGGGAGAGTCAGGGAGTACAGCATCCGGGAAGGCGCTGAGAAAGGGTGTCCGGAAGGAAGAAGCATCAGAGGAGAGGGGAGGTAAGGCCTGAGAAGGGGCCTGCTTTCACCTTTGGGTTAGGATCGCTGTGGTCACTGGTGACCTTGACAAGAGCAGTTTCTGAGGAGGTTGGGGAAGAAAATCTGCCCCAAGTGCCCTCCAGAGGGAGTGAGGTGAGAGAGGGTGTGAGCAAATCACACTGGCAGTTCTGGGCGGGGGTTAGGGGGACTGTAGAAACGAGCTAGAGAAACAAAGGATTAGGTTTTGGAGGGGTATAACACCGAATAAAGTGGGGGAATTGACTGTAACTGTATCTTGCTTTAAAAAAATAAAAATAAAGAATAAACGGGGAGGCGGGGGGGGGGCACAATCGCGGGAGAGGTAGCTACAAAAGTGGATACAAGGCCACGCTTGGGGGTCGGGGGCAAGAGTCAGGTTCCAGACTCTAAATTTAGCTCAGCACAGGGCCGGACAAACCTGAGCTCCAGGAACCTGACACTGGTCCGGCGCCAGGCCCTCGGGCTGTGCTGGGTCGGCCTCGGGCGGCAACTGGGAGTGGCGCCCAGATGGGCGTGTGCTTCCACCTGTCCCGGCCCGTTTCCCAAGGCTGACTGGGTCAGGCTGGGGCGGCCCAGACAGGCTCGCGTCAGGGTTGAGAGAAGGGAGAGACGGAGAGAGGGCGCCGCGGGACCCAGGAGGCCGCGGGCCAAGGCGGGATATTGAGGGGCCCAGAACGGGAGCGCGGAGCACTGGCCTGCACTGAGATCCCCTCGCCCCGTGCTGCCCGGTCAGCTATCAAAGCGCACCCTCCCCTCACGTTTCCCATCCTGGCGCACCCTCCGCTCAAGTCTCTGCCAGCAGGCGTCAGCCCCGCCCTTCTTCTTCCCGTGGGCGCTCGGAGGCCCGCCCCGGCCGCTGCGCCGGGAGCGGCGTACCGTAGGGTAGGGTAGCCTCTCCCGCGCCGCCCGACTTGGGTGAGCCGAGGGTGCGCATGGCGGCGGTGGGGCCGCGGACTGGCCCGGGCGCCGGGGCCGAGGCGCTGGCGCTGGCGGTAGAGCTGCAGGGCGAGGCGACCTGCTCCATCTGCCTGGAGCTCTTCCGGGAGCCGGTGTCCGTCGAGTGCGGCCACAGCTTCTGCCGCGCCTGCATCGCGCGCTGCTGGGAGCGCCCGGGCCCCGGGGCCACCGCCGCGTCCCACAAGTTGTCCTGCTCGCTGCCCTGCCCGCAATGTCGCGAGCCCGCGCGCCCGGGCCAGCTGCGGCCCAACCGGCAGCTGGCCGCGGTGGCCACGCTGCTGCGGCGCTTCAGCCTGCCAGCGGGCGCGCAGGGGGAACGCGGGCCTCCGGAAGCGGTGGCGGCCGGGTGCGCGCAGCACCGCGAACCGCTCAAGCTCTACTGCCAGGACGATGGACGTGCTATTTGCGTGGTGTGCGACCGCGCCCGCGAGCACCGCGCTCACGCCGTGTTACCCCTGGACGAGGCGGTGCAGGAGGCCAAGGTGAGCGCCGTCCCCACCCCTGCGCGTCCCCGGGACCCCCAGTCCCCGTTCCGCGTTCCCGCGCAGGCAGGAAGGCCCAGGTGAGCCCCTGCTTCTTTTCCCTTATCCCATGCTGCGCAGCATTGGCTTCGGAACTGAGCGCAGCTCTCCCGCTGTCACCCCCGACACCACCAATACCACCTTCCCAACCCCCTCGCGTTTCCCTATGGGCCCCTACTGGACCGCCTGCACGATGCCCCACAGATTTGGAGATTTTCTTTCTGTCGGTACCTGGCTTTGAGCGGTTTCTCCGTCACACCCACACATTCGCTACCCCCAGTCTCAGCCCTTTCCCTGGGCATAGCTCTGTTCGATGTTCTCACGTCCTGTGGCCGAGTGGGACGACCTTCCCAAGAGGTCGGGGTAAGGGGGTGGGCGGCTCCAGGGCTGAGTAGAGAGCCAAGAGCCATCTGGGATTCTGGCACCTCCCTTTCCTGCCAACTTGCTAGGGTGTGCGCGGAGGCCTGTGGCACAGTCCCCAGGCTTTCTTTGCTCTTACCCTGCTCCGGCTCTCCCACCCAGAGGGCTTTCTGATGGTGGTGAGGAGAGCAGAAGAGAGGACTAGGCAGGTTGGGCTGCTGGGGGGGCTTGATTTCAGCCTGGATTGTGCACCGATGGTCTTGAGGACGGGAGACCCTGAGGCCTTTGGAGTCGCCCAGCAGTTGTCCTGTACCCTTACGTGTAGCCTGTGCAGGCTGTAGCCATCCCGACGTCCAGAGGTGGCTTCAACCCTGCCTCCTCCTCCTCAATGAACAGGGCCTTCCCTTTCTCCTGGGTGGCTTCAGGAAGGCACGCGTGGGAGTTGCCAGAATCCTCTCCCCACAATGTCCTCCTTCTCACTCTTCCGCAGGAGCTCCTGGAGTCCAGGCTGAAGGTCTTGAAGAAGGATCTGGAGGACTATGAGGAGTTTCGTTCCACCGAAGAGAAGGAGAGCAAGGACCTCCTGGTGAGCATGGCAACCCCCAGGTTGGCTCCCCTGGGTGACAACAGAGGGCCACCCGCCACTCTGGCTAGGTGTGTGCAGCTTTGGAGTGTGTGCCTGTGGAACAGCAGAGGTGGATTTTAGAAATATAATGAGATGCATATGATATAGGGTGACCGTGTCATTTATCATATAACCAGAGCTTTTGAGAGTGAAAGGGAGGGCTGAAATAATTATTTTAGAACAGCTGGCTTGAAGTGGAACTGTCCAGGTGAATCAGGATGTATAGTCCCCCTAATATTACATAACACCCCAGTTAGGGTCTGTGGAGCATCTTGTAATTGAACACATTAATATTTCTATAGCGCAACATGAATATTCATACTAAGTGGGAGTCTTCTGTCAGTCTGTGGCATATTTTACCACCAAAGGAGTTATGAAAAAAACTTTTTTTCATTTTTAGAGTTTTTTAGATTTTGACATCGAGGCTAGGGGAGAGGGGTTGGGGGGATGGGGGAGGGGGATGGCAGAGCTGCTCCCCACCCAGCAGAGGGCGGGAGGTTCCGGGACTTGGGTTTTCAGCAGCCGATTGTGCTAGCACCCACCTGCCCAGCGCTTGGGGTGATATTTTGTCTTCCTTGAAGTGGAACAGGAAAGTGAAATGGGGTTCATTTTGGTTAAGGTGGGCAAATGTGGGTCACTGTCATTTTCTATCTCGAAAATTCAGTGCCTAGCTCAAAAAATAAGGGTTAAGAGAATGAAAGGATCCACTAGGGCCTGTTAGGGCAGGGCTCTTAAGTTCTGGAGTTGGAAAATGGAGGGAGAGGAACCTGAGGGCCGCCCCCCACCCTTAAGGGAAGGAGGTGTGGGATGAAGGGGAGGACCCTGTGTACAGGTGCCCCAGGGTCCTTCCCTGACCCTGAACTGCATCTGGTACACCTGCATCCCATGCACATCTCAGGCATTCTCTTCTGAACATTCACTTCCCTCCACAAGGAAGGGCTCACCCCTCACCCCTCCAGATCTCCACCCTGCTCTGCTGGAAAAAAGAGTAAGCGTGTGGCTCTTTGGCCATTGCTGTACATCCATGACCCAGAGGGCCTTCTCCAGCTTGGGCAGCTTCATGATCTCTGACCCCACACCCCATGACATTGCTTAGCACTTTCTACTCTGTCCTACACCCACCCAGCCTACCCCTCTCTGGCCCACACATCCTTTATGATTACAAAATACCTGCTTAATGAGACAACCATTGCTGCTATGAGAACAAGGAGAATGAATATTTTTATTTGAAAATGCTCTTACCATTTAGAGGAGTGGTTCTCAACTGGTGGCAATTTGGGGCCCCAGGGGACATTTGGCAATGGCTGGAGATATTTTTGGTTGTCAACACTGGGGCAGGCGTGCTACTGGTGTCTACCTGTAGAGGCCAGGGTACTGCTTAAACATCCTGCAATGCATAGGACAGCCCTCCACCACAAATAATTATCTTGCCCCAAATGTCAATAGCGCCGAGGTTGGAAACCCCGATTTAGAGTATTTTGGTAAATATTGTCCTACTTGTGTTATTTCCTTGGGAGACCACATGCTATAATTGCAAGAAGCTTGGACTCTGGGGTCAGACTCCCTGGATTAGAATCCTGACTTCCCGCTTCCTGGTAACGCACCTCTCTGTGTTGGTCTTCTCATTTTTAAATCAGGATGAGAGTGCACCCACGTCACTGGGTGGTTGTCAGCATTGAGGGAGTTAATGCCCGTAAAGTTCCCTGTGCTGCTGCTGGCTGCTCGCCCAACATCCTGAAGACTGGGGAGCAGTGAACTGAACCCAGGTCTCCTGACTTCAGAACCCACTTATAGTCTCCTCTTCCAGCCACCCCCTCCTCCCCTAGAGTTTTCAGGGAAGAGGAACTTTGACATTTGAGCTTGTCCTGGAGGGATGGAATCCTTCTCACTGGCCACGAGAGGCCTCACTGGTTATATCATGCAGAGTCCCTCCCAGGTGTTCATGTAAAGAATCAAGAGGATCAGGAGCGAGAGTCTGTGTCTGAAAACACAGGGGTGAAAATCCCGTGGATAGTGGTAATGCAGAGAATAGAATAGAAAGCTTGCACACAGCATACTCTTACTTAGGTCGCTGTGGGTGTGCTGTTACCTCTGATCACTGGCATTGATTTCCCTTCCTTCTTTCTACTTTTCTGCATTTCCAGGTTTTGTATGATGAACATGTGTTGCCTTTGCAATTGCTAGACAGAAAAGGTGCTCTTTAAAATGAAGTAAAGTGAAGAGTGAAAGTTGGAGGGGTGACAAATGTTAAAGTACAAAATTCAAATGAGTAAAATTTAAAGATCTTACTGACTTTATTCAGTGATTCATAAATCAGCCAACATCCCATCTTGCGGAAAGAAGGAAGTTCTGAAGAGCTGTACAAGGCAAGAGACTTTACAGGCAGAGGAAGCAGGAACAAGGAAGTTGTACTAGGCAAAAAAGTGGGTTGGCCACAGAGGCTCATGAGTAGAATAGTTGTTTTGACGGTTAAGAAGGCTTTTCATTGGCCCAACAGCATGGGCTCCCACTCACCAAGAATGATCTAGCAACTGCTGCTGCCCAATGTTCAGCCTGGCAGCAACAGAACCACTGCAGAGGCCTGATATAACATCATCCTTGAAGGAAACCAGTTACTTGGTAGCAGATGGATTGCACTGGACCTCTTCCACCCTGGAAGGGACAGCATTTTATCTTGGCTGGAACTGACACATTTCTGAATAAGAGTTGTCTTTTCTGCCTGCAGAGCCCAAGCCAGCACTACTAAGGACTTATAGACTGTTTGATTCATCAACATGATTTATGATCCCAAAGTAGTTTGGGTGTCTGATTAGGGAGGGCATTTAAACATAAGAAGTGCTGTGAAGGTAGATGTATTTTAAATTTATTTCCAATCTTGCAGTTTTGATATCCTATTAGTACATGTTTTTAATACTGTGAATATGCTTCTTTAAATGTGAGACCTGCCATCATCTCTCCATGTAGATACTTCCCTCACCCTTGCAGCCTAACAATGAATTAGGGCACTTTGTTGGCCTGCTTGTCTGACAGCCAGTGACATCGTTGATTTACTTTAAGTTCCTACGTCTTAGAATGAGTTTTCATCAGCAGCCCTCACTCCACAAAGGTTTTGCTTCAAAGCCACACCTTAAAGTTGCCTTATAAATCATATATTATATCATTGCTGAAAATGTTGAACTAAACCGAAGTGAGAAGAGTTACATACAGCATTACGTTTGAGATCTCACTCTGTGCTATCAAAGATGTTTTCCAACTCTACAATAACTTGAAACCATCATGTGTTTGGATGCTCTAATTTCAGCAGAATAAAGATCGTAAATTTGGTCACACACACAAAAAAGTGGGTTGGCTATTGCAAAGTTGCTTTCCCTGTAGGGGATGGCAGGGGTTTATCAGGCAGATTACTGAACAAATACTGATCAGGCCATTCCTTATAGGCTGGTTTAAGGTAACATTTGTGGGAGAGCTGAAACTGTCATTAGGTCTCGGTTCGGTGTTGTGGGGCTTAACATAAGCGACTCCATTTGGGGCCTGTTGTCTTGTTTTTAACACAAAATGAATGTGTTTGGGGACCTCAGTTTAATCCTTAACAGTGACTGCAGGAGGCACTATTTTATCCCTCCCACTTTTCAAATAAGGAAACTGCAGCCCTGGGGGGTTCTGGGGTGAGTTTGAAGTTGCCCTAGGTTGGTGGGAGAGCCTAGGTTGGTGGGAGAGCCCAGGTCTAAAGAGACACATGGGCGCCACTGTGACAGGGAAAGGGAAAGCACGTGTCGAGGCTGCTGCGTGCTCGGAATTGGGACATTTAAACCAGAGCGTGTGCACGGTGGGCATGCGTGCGTGTGTCTCTGACCCCTGAGCAGTGAGGGGGATGGACCCCTGCCCTGTGGGATGGCTCAGAGGCTTCTATCCGAATGCTGTGTCTCAGATGCCCACATCCCTTTGCCCTCTTCAACTTCACCTCTCCTGGGACAGAAGCAGATGGCGGCCGAGCGAGAGAAGGTTGGGGCGGAGTTCCAGGCTCTGCGGGCCTTCCTGGTGGAGCAGGAGGGCCGGCTCCTGGGCCGCCTGGAGGAGCTGTCCCGGGAGGTGACACAGAAACAGAATGAGAACCTGGCCCAGCTTGGGGGTGAGATTGCCCAGCTCTCCAAGCTCAGCAGCCAGATCCAGGAGACAACTTGCAAGCCTGATCTTGACTTTCTCCAGGTGAGCCTGGCTTGGCCTTGGTATGAGTCATTTATCCTAAGGCAGGAGGCATGAATTTATCCCTCCCACTTTTCAAATGAGGAAACAAGAATGGCAGCGAGAATAGAATCAGATCCTATGAGTTTAGCAGAATCACACATCTGGAGCCAAAGTGAACTAGAGAGAAGAGCGCTGATTTTCCTGGGGTTAGAGGTCTAAAGGGATGTGATAAAAACTTTCTTGACCATGATCCACAATAATATATCTTACGATGTATTCTATTATATACATTGTGACAAAAGTCTCAGAAAATGACACTTACCTGTATTACATGTGATGCACGTTGATGTTTTTTATTCTGTCTTATTTCCTTCTAAAATAAATAGTCACAATCCACTAAATAAACTTCACTAGTCACAAATGGATCAAGAATGGTCATTTAAGGGAATTCCCTGGACTCTGTACTTCCACTGCCGGGGGCCTGGGTTCAGTCCATGGTCAGGTAACTAAGATACCACAAAGCCATGAGGCCAAAAAAAAAAAAAGGTCATTTAAAAGGCACTAATCTGAGTGATGACCGGTTGTTGCATAAGAGCTGTCACTTGTCTTGGATGATGTTGAAAGCAGAGGCAACACTGGGTCCTAGCACTTGGCTCCAGTGATGATTCTGTAATAAATGGGAGCATCGGGAAGCAGTTGCCACCTGGGGCCCATGCAGGAGGTAGGGGGTGATACACCTGCTTATTGCTTATTCCTCTGGAAGGAGGGCAAGGGTCCAGTTTTATTTTCTCAAAGGTGAATGCTGATTTGGTTTTCTCTCATTGTTCTTTCCAGGAATTCAAAAACACACTAAGCAGGTGAGTGGACCTAACGATACCTTGGGCCTCTCTAAGCTGGCTCTTCTTTTCCACTTAGCTTCCTCTCTTCATTCCCCACCCCTGACCTCTCACCGCCCGATCCCCCCACTGCCTTACCTGGGTACCTTCTGAGGCAAACATCTGCTGCCTGGCCATGGGTATTCGGCACGGGGTCAGGCTCTCCTTTTCACCTCTCCCCACCCAGAGGACCTCACCATCCTAATTGTCAAGCCCAGTGGGAGTGGGACAGTGTTAGTGGGCCTTCCTCAGGGTCCTTGTCCTGCAGGTGCAGCAATGTGCCTGCCCCCAAGCCAACCACAGTCTCTTCTGAGATGAAGAATAAAGTCTGGAATGTTTCTCTCAAGACCTTTGTCTTAAAGGGGCTGCTCAAGAAGTTCAGAGGTAGGGGCTTGTGTGTGGGGCTGGGCCCTGCAGTCCTGGTGGTGGTGGTGTGTTTCTGGTGGTTTGGGGTCCTGAAGATGTGCCTTTCCAAAAGCTGTGTGATAAAACAGGAACTAGGGTGTGTCAAGGCCAGACTGGTGCGGGGAGGCGGTGGTGGCTAATTTATTTAGAACCCCCGCCCCTACCCCAGGGCATGAAGCTTCCCCTGGGGACAGATGGAGTAGAGGGGCACTGGGGGCAGAAAGAAGGATGAGGAGGGAGAGCTCAGCTCAGAATGGCTCCAGACAAAAGAGGGGGAAGTGGGAGAGGTAGAGCTAGAATACAGCCCCCTCCCCACCCCCATGATTGGCCCAGCACTTGCCCATCAACTAACTCTAGGGTATCTGGGGAGTGAGTGAACCCCCAGATATTTGACATTTACAGTGGGGCTGTAAATGTCAAGAGGTGGTGTCACCGTTGTTGCCAAATAGAAATTTCCCATGTCATTCACACACAACCTGCTTTGTTTCTCCTCTTCAGAGGATCTTCGGGGAGAACTGGAGAAGGAGGAAAAAGGTATGATGGCTGTTTTAACAGTGAGTGCCCGTCATTTGGCCATGTAGAGATCCAGTGACTGTCTCTCGGGGCTCTGTGCATGGTTGGTTCCTTCCGCTCATCCACCTCAGCAACTTTGCCATCGACTGCCCTTTCTTCCTCATCCTCACAATTCTGATTCCTTCGGGCCACAGTGGGGCCCATAGGCCTATAAGTTGTTCCAGAGCAGGAGTGCCCTGCATCTTGAGATACTTAGATCAGGGAGTGCTTGTCGGTCACCTGGACAAGCCTCTCGTCCCTGTTCCCGCTCCCAGAGAGATGGAGACCTCTCCTGGGGACAGGGATTATGTGTAGGGATCAGGGGAAGCAGGAGGAGACTGAAGACAGGAAGGGAGGCGGTTATCACTCCTGCAGGGCTCTGGGGTGAGTGGGATCTAACCCCAAGGGGAAGGGAAGTGGGGAGGAGAGGGCACATATTCCTGATGCTGATGACTGAGCTAAATCAGATCTTAGTCGGGAAGAATCTATACCAACTGAGTCAGACTATGTCCTCCTCTGCTCAGAACCCTGTGACAGCCCTGCCCCTCTCACTCAGTAAGGGCTGGAGTCCTTGCAGTGG
This sequence comes from Balaenoptera acutorostrata, assembly GCF_949987535.1. Lineage (NCBI taxonomy): Eukaryota > Metazoa > Chordata > Mammalia > Artiodactyla > Balaenopteridae > Balaenoptera > Balaenoptera acutorostrata. The sequence goes on from NC_080065.1 coordinate 171,106,291, forward strand.
TCTTCAAGGCCCTACGGGATCTGGCCTCACTGCACACTCTTCCCCTGGTTCACTCCGTGCAGCCACACACAGTCCTTGCTGCTCCTGGAAGGCACCAAGCACACAGCTACTTCAGGGCCTTTGCACTGCACTGGCTATGCCAGGGCCTGGAACACCCTTCCCCCAGACAGCTGCATGCATATCTGACTTGCTCATCTCCTTGATGTCTGTGCTCAAATGCACCTTTTCAGTAAGGCCTTCCCTGGCCCCTCTAGTTGAAATTACAGCCTGCTCTCCTGATCCCTCTATCATTTATTGTCTCTCCTCCTTCTCCCCATAGAAAGGAAGCTGCAGGAGGGCAGGGATACTCCACGTGGGATTCTCAGGGCCCAGAACAGACCTGGAACATAGTAGCACTTACAACAAGTGTGCATATTTTAACTTTTTATTATGGAAAATTTCAAACATACACTAAAGTAGAGAGAAGAGCATAACGAGTATTATGTACTCATCATACACCTTCATCAATTATTGACTTGTGGCTAGTATTTTTCATAAACACCCCTACCCACGTCTTCCTACTGGATTATTTTGCAGCAAACCACAGATTACTCTCATTTCCGTAAATATCTCAGTATGTTGTCTTTAACGAGATAGACTTTAAAAAAAACATAAACACAAAACCATTAAAAAAGCATAAACACAAAACCAACATCATAACTAAAAAATTAATGATTCTTTCCAGTATCTAGTGTCCAAAATCCCCCACTTGTCTTTTTTTTAAATTTTATTTTTTCAATTTAAGTATCATTAATTTACAATGTTTTGCCAATCTCTGCTGTACAGCCCCAATTGTCTTTTTTTTTCTCTTTTGGGCTGCGTTGGGTCTTCATTGCTGCACGCAGGCTTTCCTCTAGTTGTGCGAGCGGGGTCTACCCTTCGACGGGGCGCACGGGCTTCTCAGCTTCTCATTGTGGGGGCTTCAGTAGTTGTGGCTCGCGGGCTCTAGAGCGCAGGCGCAGTCGTTGTGGCGCAGGGGCTTATTTGCTCCACTGCATGTGGGATCTTCCGGGGACCAGGGCTCGAACCTGTGGAGCCTGCATTGGTAGGCAGAGTCTTAACCACTGCGCCAGTGGGGAAGGCTGCCCGGGGTCTTTTAAATTGGATTTGTCAATCTGTTTGAATTGAGATCCAAATCAGGTCCATAAATTGCCTTTCTGTGATTTCAACACCTACTTAATGAGGGGGCGGTGGGAGTGGGGGGAGGGGAGCCGTGCAAGGACGCTGCATGGGACGTCTCCTCCCTGTCTTCCCCCCTCCCCAAACCCCGCAGTGGAGCTGACCTTGGACCCCGACACGGCCAACCCCCGCCTCATCCTCTCTCTGGACCTTAAGAGCGTGCGCCTTGGACAGCGGGCCCAGGACCTGCCCAGCCACCCGCGCCGCTTCGACACCAACACGCGAGTTCTGGCATCCTGCGGTTTCTCCTCCGGGAGGCACCACTGGGAGGTGGAAGTGGGCTCCAAGGACGGCTGGGCCTTCGGCGTGGCACGCGAGAGCGTGCGCCGCAAGGGCCTCACGCCCTTCACCCCCGAGGAGGGCGTCTGGGCGCTGCAGCTCAACAGCGGGCAGTACTGGGCGGTGACCAGCCCTGAAAGGACGCCCCTCAGCTGTGGGCACCTGTCCCGCGTGCGGGTCGCCCTGGACCTGGAGGTGGGGGCCGTGTCCTTCTATGCTGCGGAGGACATGCACCACATCTACACCTTCCGTGTCAACTTCCAAGAGCGCGTGTTCCCCCTTTTCTCTGTCTGCTCCACTGGCACCTACTTGCGAATCTGGCCTTGAGGGGCATTGCCTGGCCTCCCCGAGGGGGTCAGTCAGTCACGGGGGAACTCCTCCTAGTCCTGGCTGCCCACGGGAAGGCATGTTGCCCTCGGATGGAGCCTCCTGGTCACTCTGGGTATGCCCTCCAGACTCTTGCCCCAGGCTGCCTTAGAGGGGCTTCCGCAGACTACAACATCAAAGACATGAGAATGGGCTGTTGGGGAAAAGGGCTCTGAGGTCAGTTGAGCAGGGGAAGAGATGCTTTGGACCCTCCTGGCATGTCTCCTGCCTGTTGTCCGCGTGTGGATTTGGCCTGAGCTGTGAGGAGGTGCAGGTGGATGAGGACAGGAGCCCAGCTCCACCAGAGGTGCTTCCTATCACTACCCCAACTCAGCAGGGCTTCTGGTTCTGTGGAACAAAACCAAGCTCTGGTCCCGTGCCATCCTCAGTTGCAAGCGGGCAGGTTCCTGCCAGGCCAATCAGGTTCATGATCCCTTCTGCTTTGCCTTCCTGTCAGCTGCCAGCTCTGCCTTCAGAGACCTGAATCTAGCTGGCCTGACGAAGTTGTCTACTCAGGGAGGATCACTGTACTTCCAGCTCAGTGGAGAGTTTGGGCCAGAACTGGTAGGAGACCCTTGATCTGTACATGAGGGAAAAGCCCAGGGTAACAGCATATAGGCATTGCTGCCGTCCCATATGGCTTAGCCTGATGACAGAGTGTATGTACAATACATCCTTGGCCACAGTGACTGCTCTGTGTTCTCAAGTTTGCCTAAACCCTTTTCAAGTGCCAAAGTACAGTCTCCCTTGGGTAAGGAGACCAAAGATTCTGGAATTTTGAAACTCAAGGTGGCACTTATAATTTTACAGAAGAAACTAACACCAGCATGGAAATGCACAGAGCACAGGCATGCCCCTGACAGACACTTCCTGGAGCTTCCCAAATGTATGCCAACAGCAGAAGACCCTGGTGCCAAGGCCTGCTCAGCCTGTACCCTGGAGGGTGTTATTCCCTTGGCTAATTGTTCCCCAGCTTCTGCATGGCTGGGCTTCTGGGAGAGTGGAGGTGGGCTGTTCCCTGCTTAGTATGCTCCAGGAAAGGGGGATGGGGAGATGGAAATACAGACTGTGAGCTCATTCCTAGGGTGCCTTGGCTCATTCTTAACGCCCCCAGTCTGAATGCAAGAGCACAATTATGAGCAAAGGTTTCTGCCAGACTGAGCATGTGTGTTTATCTGTGTGAGGAACATCTGCATGTGTGTTTATATCTCAGATCTCAGGAACGGGGGGCAGGGCCATGTGGATTTTGGAGAGGGCGTTTATGAGCATGCATATAGGGTTTAGGTGCAAACAGACATAGGTCAGTATGGTCACACCCTATTTTTGATTTGTAGTTGTAAAATATTAGCCACCCCATATTTAGGTGAAAGCCAAAGGTTTCCTTCCCCCACGACCTAGCTACCCAGCTAGATGAAATCCAGTCTCAGACCTAATTCTGTCCTGCACACATTGTTTAGACAGACGTGTTGGCATGCAGGGGCAGTGACCATCAAACAGTCTGATCTGCAAGCATCTTGGAGTTTCCATGCTCTGTCCCTGAGATACTTCAAGCACACTTTGCATACAAGGGACGGTAAGAGAGATGTTCTTGTCGGGGCAGGCATGACACTTTTCTAGAGGCAATCTAGAGATACAGCACTAGGCAGTCAGAATCCAGTGTCCTATGGGCTGGGGGCAGGACCATTGAAGAGTCCAGCCTACAGCAGCATCCCAGAGGGTGAACCCTATGTTGTGTTCATACATGGAGAGTAGCTCTAGAACACTGTAGCTAATCCATGTATTTGAATACCACTGATTTCCACAAGGAAAATCCATTTCTAACATTCACTTATTAATTAAATTGCCTAATGCTATCATCAAGCCTTAATGTTATCCGGGCTTGTATGGCTTTTGGATTGAGTAGCACAATTACCCTTTATATCATCTAACAACTGTGCTGAAGTATTGCAGCACATTACAGGTCACAGAAGGTAGGGTGACTGTAGGTTCAGGTCTGGGCACTGCAGGGGTGGCTGTGTTTATATTTTCAGCTTTTGTATTTGTGAATGTGATTGTGTGTCTATCAGAGTTTGCAGAATAACTATGTAGATATATACATATTCGAAGAGATGTAACAACAATTACATAACAATTACACGTGGACAGTACGACAGATGTTCTCTCTTGGTCACCAGGGTGGTGCAGTGACTTAGGATGTCACAAGGCTGGTGTGAGAGTATGCCTGTGTGTGTGCATTTTCCTCTCCCATCCTTTGACCATCATAAGATCTCTGAGATGTCTGGGCCTCTGAGAGTAATGACTGGCCTAACTTGGGTTCCTTCTGACTCCATCCATTCATTGGTCCTAGATCCTTGTGAGCTGCTGAGACATGAAAACCCACATCCTTGAAACCAGACCCTCTCACACCACTCTTCAGCATCCAGACAAGAGGGCACCCAGTGACCTAAGTCATCTGGCCTTGCAGGGACCAAAGGGCGGGTTGGGCCATCAGACCAAGTTCCACCAACTACAGCCGCAGTTTCTGACCATTTCCGGGCTAGGGCTCCTGTCCCTCACCTGGGCTCTCAATCTCTTCCCTTTGCCCCGTGGGCCCTTTTGGGGGCCTCGATGGAACCAGCTCCCCCAAAATTCAAGACGGGCCCCTAAGGATTTCCTTTTCCTAATTTGCCTTAAGTTGCGGTAGGGGCTAGGGACCTCCTGTCCCATTCCAGTCCTTCACACACCGACCTTTTGATTTTCCCACCTTTCTCTACCAATCTTTCCCTCCTGATCACCCATCCAGCCCAGACCTGGATTCCTCTCAGGACAGGCATACTGACACCCTTCCTCTAGCCCTCCTCTTAGAGCCCCGACCTCGGACCCCTACTGTCATAGGACCTCTATCCTCAACAAGTCTTCGCCCCAGACCCCCAAGCCGGGCGGAAGACCCCGGGCCCTCCTCGTATTCAGCCCACTGGTGGCCCCGCCCCCTCCCGCAGCGCGCCCCGCCCTCACCAGATCTCTCACAGCTTCCGCTCCCCAGCGGGCGCAACGCCGTCCTCCCTCCTCTGGGCCCTCTCCCAGGATTTGCAGCTCGGCCTGCGACACTGACACTGACGCCGCAGCTGAGGTGGCGGCAGCCGGACGGGGCGCTCACTGGCCGAGGGACGTGGGCCCCGCCTGTCGTCGCTTAACTCCTGCATGTTGGTGTCTGCGGCTGCGCGGTGACCAGAGCGGTGTCAAGTACTCGTGCGCAGAAAGGCGACTCGCAGTTGGCTCCATAGCTCAGGGGTTAGAGCACTGGTCTTGTAAACCAGGGGTCGCGAGTTCAAATCTCGCTGGGGCCTACCTTAATTTTTTTTCCATCCCTCTCTTCTAAGAGCTGAAAATACACACCCCAACACGAATTTCCGCCATTACGTGTTTTTGCCCCTCAAGTGCCCCTTAGATGCTTGCCACCCTTCGGTCCCTCCCTCCCGTCTACTCTCGCGAAGATCCAGACCCACTGCGTCCCCGGCTTTGAGATCACAGGTTCTGCTGGCCCCGCGCGCCTTCTCCCCCGCGACCCCTCTCTCGCTTCCTTATGCGCGCCCTCTCCGCGAGTTCACGGCGGGTCTTTCCGTTCCCCTCCTGTCGCTCCACTCGGCCAGGGGCTTGCCCTGCTCTCTAATTCTTTCTGCGTTGCTTGGGGGATCACCTGTGAAAGCCCTCCCGCCCCCGCCCCCTGGGAATCTATTTTAGTCGAGAGTGGAGCGATGTTTAAGACCCCGCGTAGCTTGCCATTGGTCCCCGCAGGGGCTTCTTTAATGAGGTGGCCTTCCAGTAGGGCAGTCACATAGGGGTTGAAGGATCCCGGGAGTCCGGGACGCGCAAGTGCCTCAGCGTGCCCGTGTGGGGCGAGTCCCTTCGCGTCTTGATGGAAAGCCTGGCTCTTTGGACGGGAGCTGGCTTGTGTGAAGGAGGGAAGTGGGTCCCTCCTCTGCCACGCACCCCACCCACCTCATTCACCCCTCCTGGGCGTCTACCCAAGTTCCCGCGAGCGGTTTTCTCTCCTCTGGTGAGACGGAGGCCCGGGTTCTGTTATCGAACGCTGAAGCTAGACCTCACGTGGGATGGCGACTCGCTCAGGGCTTTTCTGAGGGTCCTCATCCGCTGGAGAGAGGGCTCCAGCGGTCTCGGATGGCGCGGCGGGGCCTAGTCAGGTCTCGCTTCTGCCAAGGCCCCCCGGATGGGTCATGCCCGCGAAGGCCACGGTGGGCGGGCGCCCGAGACCTCCAGCGGGCCTGGTTCTGCCCATTGGGCAGGGCCCCCATGTTCACTGCGGATTTAGGGTCATTTTGTACACTTGACTTCCGTTAACAGAATAAATAAGTCAGAAGGTCAGCATGTATTACTGTTTTTTGTTTGTTAAAAGGAAAACTAAATAGTTGTTTTAAAAAAAGACTGGAAGCGAATGTGACAAAGTTACACTTTTTAGGTCCAGGTGTCACGAGTGTGGACATTTGTTTGCACTTCTCTTTATATAATTCCACAGAGAAGAGAAGCGAATGCTTACAATACGGAGGCGGTAGTGACTGGGAGGCCGAGGACGCACAGCCGCCGGAAGCAGAGGAGAGCCCACCTAACGCTGAGTGCGCACGGGAGGAGGGGAAGACCACAGCAGGTGGGGGTGGAGTGCGTTAGTCTCGCGGTCTCCCAGGAAGAGGCCGAGAGGAGGAGAGGCAGCGAATAGAGAGGTCAGGTCAGAGGGCTGAGCAAGATCTCGGCGAGTGGCAATGGAAAAAATAGCACTTTTTCCCCCTCGGAGTAGCTTAACCACCATTCGTCTCTCTCTTTTGTAACAGCCATCTGTGTAGGGAATTTCTCTGCTGGTGGCACAAAAACAAACTTTTGGGTCCACTCTGAGTGGATTTTCGTGAACTTTGAAAGCAGGGATTCCGAATCACTGCTTTTTACTACTAAATAACCCAGTGGAATTGGAGGAGGAAAGCGCCCGCACAGCCCGGGCCTCTGGTTCACTGGGCGGGTGACTGTTCTGGGGCGATCCCGGGAGAACGCAGCTAGGGCGGGGAGCCAAGACACGCGGCCTGGGCACCGCGTGTGTGTGTGTGTGCGTGCGCGCACCGATGCTAACCTCGGGGGGCTGCGCACCAACTACCGTGGTCGGTCACCCTTTGAGGGAGCGGGGTTCCTGGCCATCTCATTTATGATTCTCATTTCTCACTTCCCTACACTTTCTGAATATTTTGCAAATAAGTATATGTTGTTTTTAACATTTTCATAAAACGATAAAGAAAAGCAGCCCCCCCCCCTCCCCGCCCCTCCTCCCGCCCTTACCAGGCGCTTCATAGGAAGGAACTACCCAGGTTTCATTTCGTCTGTTGCGGCTCGGGACCTAGTCCATCCCGCGTCCCCTACAAGCCCGGCTCCCGGTTCTCTCCAGGAGCCCCCCGGCTCTCCCGGCTTCTGTACCCTGCCCTTGGGCCTCCAGACTTGCGCCTTATTTGGGCTCCCCTGGGAGAGGAAGAGTCCCCAAAGTGGAAGGATGCCCCTGCCTGCTGCGCGAGTAGCCTTAGCAATGAGGCGCTCATTTGGATTCCAGGAGATCTCAGAGGGGCCAAGGGATACCGAGCTTTTATGCTGAGCGAACTATCTACCGCTGAGAGTTAACAGCTGACGCGAAGACGGTCGAACAGGGATAGGTTGGGCGTTAGAGACTCGGAGATCCAGAGAACGCTTTCATTATAGCAGAAAAAAATGTTCACTCTCTCGGCGATTAAACGACTCCACATAGAAGCATATCAAGGATTGAACCAATACTTCTTTCAGCGGGTGGCTCGTTGGTCTAGGGGTATGATTCTCGCTTTGGGTGCGAGAGGTCCCGGGTTCAAATCCCGGACGAGCCCCGGTTTGTTTTTTTTTTTTTTTCCTTTTGTCATTTACCTTCTGAAAATGTCTTGTTATGTGGACAGTTTTCGTCCTGGACGGGCAGTGGGCATCACCAAGAGTTCCGGGATGGGAAAGAAGTGCAGGTAGAAGAGTGGGTGAGCAGCTTGCCGGTGAGAGATTGGGTGCAGAGCCTTCTGTGGGCGTTTCCAATGATCTGGATCGTGGGACCATTGTTTCACCACCATAGAGCTGTATATACACTGTACTCACAAGAAGTTTTCCTAACCAGAGATTTTCAATAGTTTTATGAAATAGCGCTAGCAGGCCTGTTTCCGTAGTGTAGTGGTTATCACGTTCGCCTAACACGCGAAAGGTCCCCGGTTCGAAACCGGGCGGAAACAATGTTAACTATATGCTGGCTCTCCATTTTGCTTCTTGAAATTTATTACTTTGGAGTAAGTTTGGTTCCAGTTCAGGACATCCCATCATCAACTCTCCCGGTTTTCCAGGGAGGGGAGAACCAGCATCTACAGCGCTGGGTTCCCCTACTCATCCTCGGGCCCCCGCAGAGACCTTAACCCACTCAACTTGAGGTCTGGGACTTCGGCGCGCCCTGAGCTGAGATATATCTCAGCAGGCTGGTAAACGCAGTCCCATGCTCCGAGTGAAGGCGGGGCCCGCGGTTGAGCGTCCAATTTGCATAATCCTTTTTGTGATGAATGGGGGGGGGAGAAAAAAAAAAAAAAGGATAAACAAGCTGGCAGCGGTGGGATTCGAACCCACGCCCCCGAAGAGACTGGAGCCTTAATCCAGCGCCTTAGACCGCTCGGCCACGCTACCCCGGTGTTAGTCACCTTTTAGGTATTATTTTTCAATTTAGCTAACATCCGCAGGGTCCTGTGGGAAATCAATTGTTGAGGTGGGTCTACAGGTCAGGAGAACCACACTCCAACTAGCAGAATTAGATTGCCCAGAGCCACCGAAGCACAGACGCACACGATGCTTTCGGGAAGGATACTCAAGAAGTCACTCCGGCAGTTCACTTTAGGGGAGTGGGCGTGGACGCAGGGGAAGGCTTCTACACTATCACTTGTTTTGTTGTGTTTTACCCGTGATCTTGTGTTGTTTTTACGAATTAAAAAAAGGAAGGGGAAACACTGCACTACTTCCTCCCAATTCTTTTTTGTTTAACCCATAACTTTTTTTGGCAATAACACCGACACATTCAGTAGTGGTTCATTAGTGACCGCCTTGGTGGTCTCAGAAGCCTCCATCCATGCAGTTCTGTTGCCTGATGATGTTTCCACCCTTGAAACAAATGTTCCAGTTGGAGGTATGGAGGTACAGGGTCTTGACAAAACATGCTTGACTGCACACTGTACGGAGACAACCCCTACCCCCGCCCCGCATTATAAAAACCCACTTCTTAAAAAATAGCAAATCCAAGAAAAGTATAAAGAAAAAAATTCATCTGCAAGCCCAAACTCAGAGACAACCATCACTATTTGGTGAACTAATCTCCAGTTTGGTTTTCTGTTGATTTTTACCTGCATCAGTGAGTGATTTTGCTTCAGATACAGACTTGAATTGTGCTTTAAAAAAAAAAAAATTACCTCGAATGCCAGTGCATAACCAATAACAAGCTTAACTAGAGAAGGAGACTGCGGAAACTTCAGATACTGAGGGGGATTTCTGGGCAAGTTTAAAACCTTTAAGGGTTGACGGACATGAGTGTTCATAAAGTCTCTTTTAGATGTAGGGCTTTCTTTTTACTTGACAATTTTCACTTAACAGTTCTTACATTATGAAGTTGAAACAGTCTTTTACCTGTAAAGTTAAATGAAAAACAGAGAGCAAGTAAAACAGACACTTTCTCTAGAGTGTAAGGATCTTAGAAATAGTTTGTTTTCTTGTACTTTCACATACATTTTAATGTCTCAAATTTGAAACTTTATTAAGGAAGTCTTAAGTTTGACTTATAAAAATAGTCAAGACAAGGTATTTTCTTGAATTATAGATCACAGTAGCTATCTAAATGATTAAGATACAAGTACAAGCAAAATTTCAGATGATCTTGGAAACACATTTTAAGACATAGCACACACAATACATATTTCTTTGGGGGCTTGATTATCCTTTAGGGATACTGAAGAATACTCAATTTATCTTACACTAAAAATTTAGCCTTTGATAACCACAGCTTGGATAGATCACAGAGTGGAATCTTCAAAGTTTTCTCCGTATACTTGCAGACAAGGGAATTCCCTGACAGTCCAGTGGTTAGGACTCGGCGATATTACTGCTGAGGGTGCGGGTTCAATCCCTGGTCGGCGAATTAAGATCCCGCAAGCCTCGCGGTGTGGCAAATAAATAAATAAAAAATAAAAATGCTTTCAGTCCAAATAACTCAAAGAGATCTTGTGTCCTTAATTGGACAAATTAGTTACTCTTTGTCATGCAACTAATACAGTGGGCTCTTGTGCTGGTAGTTTGTCTTGGTCATGACTTATTCTTGCAAAACCATCCCTTACATATGAAAGATATTTTCCCCAATGCAAGGAAAATAATCTGGATCAATAACAAAGTCAAAGCCATAAGTGTTTTAGGACATTCTTGAAAACAGGATTCAACAGTACTAACAGCCTTTTTCTTTACCAATTATCTTCCTTTTTCATAACTGTGCTGTCCCTGCCCTATTCTACTCTGCAAAAATAAATAAATTAATTAATTAAATAAGAAAAAAAAATTTTTTTAAGATCAAGTTTTCCATTGGCACGGACCTATTTGGAATGAACCCGAGAGACAGTGGAACGCTGGGTCTCTCCCAAATCGCTTAACTACTCTGTATCACATCAATAATCTAATCACAGCCGAGTTCTTCGGTCAAACGATTGACAACCATAAGTGAAAAAAGCTTTTCCATAAAAGCCAACTGATCAGAAGAGGTCTTTTCATAACGCATTTGAAACCCACCATCCAGAGCTGCTTCTCTTACTCTGGAGGTTCTCAGAAACACGTTGGCTTCTTCAAGGGCTGCTGAAACTCTGTAGCCTGCACCACTCAGCTGCTCCTCTTCCGGATAGGCGTAATCATCCTCTCAGTCATCAAATTCCCAGTCTTTCTCGTCGTACCCCCCTCCCCCCTCCCCCACCTTCTCGAAGCCAGGGCTGGCGAGCCGGCCTGGCTACTCTCCAGAGCTGGGCCGGTTAGCAAGGCCTCCGTCCCCCTGGGGCTCCGCCGTTGGCTGGGCCGCCTCCTCCGCCGTTGGGCCGTCCTGGTCGAGCTGTGGCAGGGCTCCGGTGCGGGGGTTCGGGGATGGCTCCCGGCTCCCGCTGCCTACCTCTCTCTGTGGAAGGTCCCTCTTGCCAGGCATCAGGTCCATCTGCACGTCATTGCTCTATTCATAGAGCTGGGACGGCTCGTTCATTCCCAACATTGTGCAAGCGGCTCAACCTCCCAAAAGGCGTTTTTAGCAAGATCGGAGCTACGCCTTGAATCACGTTTTCTAAACTTAGATTTTTATGTTATTAAATTTTCCAAAACCTCATTTGTATGGTTGGCTCAAAGTCTAGAAGACAAAGGTAGCTTGATTTCTGTCCCTAGGGCTCTGAGTTTGGACGGGAGATTCGAAGAGAAGAGGGTAAGCAATACTAGAGTAGAATACACTGGGATTACTGCTGCATTCGGTGCCTTTATTCCTGGTGCTTATGTTAAATCTTAATGTAAAGATTGTGGTGTGATTTTTATAACTTTGTATAGCTGTCTGCTTTTCAACCAATGTGTGTGTCTTTCAGGCCTCACGGGCCTGCAGATATTGGCCTTAGCTGAGTATTTCGTGTTTTACTAACACGACCTTCCACTTAGTCATTTTATTAACAGGCCCTTCCACTGCTCCACAGTGAGGTCCTCAGTGTGGATTAGAAAATGTGTCTGTAAAACAACACGGAATCATAAACTAACCACAGCCCCTGACATTAGCAGGGCTCTTACTATCTGCACATCAGAGCATTAACTTCTTAGAATGTTAATTTGGAATCTGGGCTCAAAGAAAGAGAGAAAGGAAGGAAGAAAGAAAATATTTTGAAATAATTATAGATTCACATAAAGTTGCAAAGGCATATACAGGGAGGTCTCATGTACCTTTCACCTGCTCTCCCCAATGATGACATCTTGTATAAGTATAGTACAGTAACAAAACTGGAAATTGATATTGGTACAACCCATAGAGTTTATTCAGATTTCTCCATATCTCTATATAGCAATTTTTTTTCCCCAGCACATTCATTTTCTCATTCTTTATTTGCACTGGAATCAACTCACTATTTAAACTTATATAATTTGCATTAATTTAATATGTACATCATTATTCTTTTTTTTTCAATAACAGAAGTAAAACTTTAATTCACTAATTTGTGGAAATTAAACAATACAATCTTAAACAACCAATGGATCAATGAAGAAATCACAAGGGAAACTGCAGAACACTTAGAGACAAATAAAAATGAAAACACAGCACACCAAAACTGCATGTTTTTTCAATGTCATGATTGAACATTGTCTATTAGGCTACCCAAGATTTAAATTTACCTAGTTCTCAAGAGGCATGATTCTTTGTTTGACTCACTACTTCTTATTTTTTTTTAAGGGGACGGGGGAGGATCTAAGAGATGGCACTGGGCCACAGTCGACCCCCAGTGACAGGTAACAGCTGCACTGCTGCCCCTTCCTGCCCCAGGACCTGATATATAGCAATTTTATCACATGTGTAGCTTCATGTAAGTGTCACAATCAAGACACAGAACTGTTCCATCACCACAAGACTCCCTTGTGCTACTCTTTTATAGCCACATACAACCCCTCTAATTTCTCCTGTCTCCCATCCCTAACCCCTGACAACCACTAATCTATTCTCTGTCTCCAATTGTGTTGCTTCAAGAATGCTACATAAAAGGAATAAGACAATATGTAGCCTCTAGAGACTGGCTTTTTTACTCTGCATAATTGCCTTGGGATCCATTCCAGTTATATCAATAGTATTTCTTTTTTTTTTAATTGCTGAGTAATATTCCATGGTATAAATGTACCACAGTTTGTTTAACCATTCACCTGTCTACTTTTATTCCTAGTCTGTTGAATGCTTTTATCATGAAAGGGTACTAAATTTTGTCAAATACTGTTTCTGCATCAATTGAGATGATCATGTGATTTCCCCCCTTAATTCTGTTAATGTGGACTTTTTAAAATATTAAGTTTTGATAAGTTCTTTATTTAGTCCAGCTACAAGTCCTTTGTCAAATATGCGGCTTGCAAATGTTTTCTTCCCAACTAATTTTTTTGTCATTGTTGTTGCTATCTTTTTTGCTGCTTGCCTTTATTTATTTATTTATTTATTTATTTTTAATTAATTAATTTATTAATTAATTTCTTTATGGCTGTGTTGTGTCTTCGTTTCTGTGCGAGGGCTTTCTCTAGTTGTGGCAAGCGGGGGCCACTCTTCATCGCGGTGCGCGGGCCTCTCACTGTCGCGGCCTCTCTTGTTGCGGAGCACAGGCTCCAGACGCGCAGGCTCAGTAGTTGTGGCTCACGGGCCCAGTTGCTCCGCGGTATGTGGGATCTTCCCAGACCAGGGCTCGAACCCGTGTCCCCTGCATTGGCAGGCGGATTCTCAACCACTGCGCCACCAGGGAAGCCCTATTTATTTTTTTTTTGAGGTAACATTGGTTTATAGCATTATATGTTTCATGTGTAACATTACATTTCTACTTCTGTATACACTACACTGACAAAGGGGCAAAAGCAATTCAGTTTCTCAGAGAAAGGATAGCCTTTTCAACAAATGTTGCTGGAACATCCATAGGCAAAAGAATGTATGTTCTGCTCTCCCTGGAATTTCCTCCACTCAAGTCTCACTGGCCTCCCTTGCGTTCCTCCAACAGAGCAGGCGGAGGCAAGGCTTGCTCTTACCTCCTCATATAAGGCTCTCCCCAGACATATTCCACCTTGTTCCCTTACCTGCTCCTCACCTTGTTAGCCAGGCCTTCCATCACATCTATTTAGAATTGAAATCCTTTTTTCCTTCTCATTCCTAACCTGCCTTATGTTTCTCATTGCACTGAACACCCTTGGGCATGCTACATTTAATTCACATGAATTTTGTTATACTCCTAATTTCTCAACTAAAACCTATATTCACTGATACCACTTTTGCACGTGGTGGGATCTCAGGCTCTTAGGACAGTGCCTGGCATATATTTTGTTCTCAGCACATATTTGTTGAATGATTAATTGTATCATGCAAAACAATTCAAGAAATTATTCTGGCATCTCACATGCTCATTTCTTGCACTGTAACGTCATTCCTTTCTCTGGGTGTTTAGTTAGCGAGTTCGTTTTTCTTCCTAGAAATGACACCATAAAACAAGTCACCTTTTGGGGAAAAAGCGACTCTACATCCCCTCTCCTCCCTGCCTCTTTACCTGCATCTCTCTCCACTCATCCTTTGTCTTCCTGCTTTAGAAAACTCTTCAACCCATCACTGTGGCCCCCCCAATCCAGACAGAGGGAAAGAGAAAAGAAAAAGGTCAATGAGACACTAAGTTAAGAAAAAGGGAGAAGTAGATCAAAGGAAGAAGACTGGAAGAAAGAGTGAGAAGAGGCATAACACTAGAAGATATATGCCCACCCCCTCATCCCCCCAAAAGAAAATAAAAACTAACCTAGGCAGAAAATAACAGGAAGAGAAAATGCTGATAAACAGAAATGCAAAATGACCAGCAATCAGTAATAGGAACTGCAAAAAGGAGAGAGGTGGGTAACAGGTAAAGACCCTCACCTAAAGGTGGGTTCCCTGGAAGAAAACAAACTCAGCAAATACCCTGTGAAGGAGATTCCAGCCTCAAAATCATTTCATCCTCCTTTCTTTGTTTGCACTTACTGGGTCAGCGGGGTCACGGAGGAGCCCCCCGGCTCTGACCTCCTTCCTCAGCTCCCACCGACCTCTCAGTCCAGCTGTGGGTGTCCACGTCACCCTCAGCCTCCCTGTGACTCTCTAGCTCAGACAATGGGCCTCAGACAGACAACCTCCTCTCAGCAAAAGGGGTGTGGAGAAAGTGAACTTAGTCAAGGAGACGGTGGTGGGCAGATGGGGACAGAGCCGGGATCCGTGTATCTGAGCCCACTCCCTGATGCCCGTCCCCCTTCCATGGGCTGCCTCCCAGCCTGGGTTGCAGAACTGTCTCCCGCTGCCCATGCAGGTGCTTAACACTGAACCTGAGTGAGGAAGGTAAAGCTGTGAAGTCCCAGGGGAGCCCACAAACTCCAGCCCTGGAGCAGAAGCTCCCAAGTTTATAATTAAAGAAATCCAGACAGGGAGCTTGGGGACAGGACCAGAAGAAGCGCCAGTGGGACAGTGTGGGGAAACCTGGTCATGGGAGGGGCACAGGGCAGCCAGGGCACAGGAATGGGGGCAAGTTTCTTGGTGCTCTATCCCCCACCACAGACACATTTCAATGGTTCCCCAGTGACCTCCCAGGCCCACATGGGGTCTTTACCTGTGACTGCCCCAATTGGCTCTCCCTGCACTATGCCATCCACACCTGTCCTTTTCCTGCCCTGTGAAGTCAGCCTGCATCTACAGGAGGCCTATGGTATGCAGAGCACTGGGTGAGATGTTGCACTTGAATCAAAGGTGGGAACTGAACACAATTCTGTCCCTCCTAGTGGGAGGGAAAGAAAAGCACCCATCTTTGAGAGAGTCAGATGGTGGCATGGGAGCTGGGTGTCTTCCCAAACCCTGTTAGATGGTTATCTAAGCTCAGTGCCCTTCACAGTTTGCTGTGGACAATCCCGTGGTCTTGTTATTATGCCTGTTGTCCCAGCGTAATCGTGGATAGCACTCCCTTTCACTCTCAAGAGTGTCTCATGTTGAATGATAAATTTTATGGTTTCTCTCTTTTTGGCTTTATGTCCTATAGAATTAAGTAATTTTCTCACTGACCAATATGGTGGCATTTTACCTGCCAAATGGCTAAGTCACCAGACTTGTTTCTTCTAAATCCTTGTATTTTTAGGTGTCTGTAGTATAAGCTCTGACAGTGGCTTTTTTTGTTTGTATGTTTGTTTGTTTGTGTTTTGGGTTTTTTTTTATAATGCAAGTACCTGACTTAAGCTTTTTTTTTTTTTTTTTTTAAAGTTACCCTGCTCTTTCTTTTTATTTATTTATTTATTTTATTTTTGGCTGTGCTGGGTCTTCGGTTCGTACGAGGGCTTTTCTCTAGTTGCGGCAAGTGGGGGCCACTCTTCATCGCGGTACGGGGACCGCTCTTCATCGCGGTGCGCGGGCCTTTCACTATCGCGGCCCCTCCCGTTGCGGGGCACAGGCTCCAGACGCGCAGGCTCAGCAGCTGTGGCTCACGGGCCCAACTGCTCCGTGGCAGTGGGATCTTCCCAGACCAGGGCTCGAACCCGTGTCTCCTGCATTGGCAGGTGGATTCTTAACCACTGCGCCACCAGGGAAGCCCTTAAGCTTTGATTGCCACTTCTTTGAAGGCATCCACTTCAAAGAAGACTATGTGGAATGAACACATTGCCAGCCATGTTGCCAGACAAAGAGCCAGAGCCTAGCTGCCTCTCCCCACTGAGGCTCCTTTGTTTTAGACATCCTGGTTGATTTCAATAATTGGCCATTTGGGCTGCTTGTTTTTTTTCTCTTCCTGTGATTTAAATTCACGGTCTTATGTTTAAATTAACTAATAAAGAGTGATCCCCTAAAGTCCTAGGCCCCCACCCTTGACCCCTGGAAAAGCAGGACCCCAGGCCCACTCTCTTTCTTTCTCTTTCTCTACTTGCTGCCTTGCTGTGTGGTCCCAGGTGTGTTGTGTATGTAATAAACCTCTATTTTTTCAAACTTTCCTGATGGCTATTGCTGAAGGGTATGTTGCAATCATAATAGGAACCACAAGGGCTGGTCCAGCCACAGCATTGGTTATTGATAAGATGAGACCATCATAAAACAGTGTCTTTGTTATAGGTTTTTTTTATGTACCCCTTTGTCTGCTCTTGCTTCCAGCTCCTTCAGCTGGAGGCAAGGAACACACTGAGGGGGATGCTTAGAGGGAGAGACAGGAAGACCAGAGAACAGAGAATGGAATTGGGTTCTGGCAAATTGCTTTTCAGCACATTGGCTGCTGAGGACATGACTTAGAGCATTTACCACTCTTCTCCCTTTTCAGCCTTTTCCTCTTATCCTCCTTATACATCTGATGTTTTTCAATGTCCACACTTTTGCTCAAACCATTTTTCCCCATTAGAGATTACAGTCAGCCCTCTATCTCTGGGTTCTGAATCTGCAGAGTCAACCAACCATAGATTGAAAGTATTCAGGGAAAAAAAAAAAAACTCCAGAAAGTTCCAACAAGCAAAACTTGAATTTGCCATGCACTGGCAACTATTCATATACCATCTACATTGTATTAGGTTAAGTAGTATTATGATGATGATTTACAGTATATGGGAGGATGAGCACAGGTTATATGCAATTTAACCATTTATAAAAAGGACTTGAGCATGCAGAGGTTTTGGTATCCACTGGGGAGGGGGGATCCTGGAGTAAATCTCCCATGTGTACCTGGGGATGACTGTACTATGTCTGTTTCCTCTAGTCTTCCTTGGTCATTATTAATTCTCCAAAATCGAGCTTGAGCACATCTTCTCCTTTCAAACTACCCTAAAACTCAATCCACCATGATTTCAGCCTCCCACGAATCACTGCAAGCCTACTGTCTACATTCTGGGAAACATATACTGTATTGCCATGTGACATCTCCTATATTACCATTCATTATACTGAACAGGCTCCAGTTGATCTTGTACAAACAAGGAAATGCCTTTATTTTTGTACAACCACTGCTTTTAAATAGGACATCTCAATTCTTTCATCCCCATTTTTTCGTGATATCTCATGCATATTCAAGAGTTGGGTGGTTAAACTAAAGCTCATTTAAGTATTCTAAATCCAGTCCATTAAAAATCAAACTTGAATCTCATATCCAAATTCAGTGTTTTTCTCCTTGACCCATCCTAAATCAAGATAGCTTGAGGCTTGAAGACCCACAGTAGGGAAGCGAGAAAAGTCTATTAATAGCAATTATTCCTTATCTTTAAAGATTCTAAAGGCTATAGACGTAGTCTTTGAAATGCCCATTTTCTCAAATAAATTACTAGGAAGTCTGAACTGATACCTTCTTTTTTATTTTGAAAACTACCTTGAATAAATAGAAGTATTCTGTTTTACTTTAATGTGTAAGTGTAATTTTCTAAAATAATTTTTCAAGTGTCTGAGGGTATTCAAATTACTCCCCCAAACTTTAAACACTATGAAGAAAGCAGTAACTGTGACATAAATGTCCATGAGATATCAATATCAATATTTCTCTGTTAGAAATTCTTTTAAAATGTTCATTCTATTATTATTTTTAATTTCCTTATCTTTTAGAGAAACACACTAATGTATTTACATATAACGAAGTTATATGATTCCTGAATTTTTGTTTCCAAATAATCCACCGATGAGGGAGGCAGGGAGAAGTGGGTGGGAGAGCAGATGAAACAATATTGGCCATTAGTTGATAATTGTCAAAGCTAGGTGATAGGTACATGGACATTTATTAAACTATTCTAACTTCATACATGTCCAAATTTTTTTCATAATAACAAAAATTGAAAGCTCACTAAAGGTGGTCTGATCAAGTTATAATATAGCCACATGATGGAGTACTATACACTGTAAAAAGCCACACAAAGTATTTCTATCTGCTATGCTGATCTTCAGGATATAATGTTGAGTGCAAAACAGTGTACATAGTATGCTATCTCTTGTGTAAGAAAGGAGGATAATTATATATATATGTATATATATACATTTGTTTATATTTTCAAAATTCAAAAATGAATGGATAACCAAAAACTAATAAAAATATGTTTCATGTAGGAGGAAGGAAGAAATTTTGGAGAAGACAGAGATAGAAACTAGGCATCTTTGAATGTACTTTTGTTTATAGTTTGGGTTTTGGCAAATGTTTCACACAATTAAAAATAGAAATTAAATAAAGAAGAAAAACTTTCTAGCTATAGTGGAGTAATTTGTATTAGAGCAACTTTCACAATGAGAACAATTATAGAAGTTGTATAAAATACAAGAAAGCAAAATTTTTTGAAGGCATCATAACAATAGCAAAGCAACCATGACTTGAGAGGCTGAGGTCCCAGCTAGAAGGGAAGAATTTTGAGATGAGTTGGATGTTCTGTGGTGCTTTTTCTTTCAAGGAATTTGTTGATTTAAACAGCAAAGGGTCTAATGGCTGGAAAGCTGAGCAGAACTTTCAGTAATCTCATAGATCTGGGAGACAAAAATTGGAGTTCACAGCTCTCAAAAACATCCCAGGTTTCCAGCTAAGACCACAGAAAGACTATATCCTAGGAATAATAATTAATCAGAAATAGACAAATTCTCATAAATACTGACCCAGCTTCCTACAGATCAGTCATAGGCTAGATTAAAATCTGCTGAAAATTTAGCTGCATGACAGAAGGAAAAGATTATCATCCAGAGCTTCAGACTACCTCTATAATTTGTAATTCACAATGTTATCCATTCAAGAAAAATACGAGGTATTCCAGGGCAAGGATAAAATGACCAAAAATCAAGAGAGAAGAAAAAGAAACAAACTCAAAGGAGATCTATATATTGACATTACCTTTTAGAGACTTTAAAATAACTATTATTATTATATTCAAGAGAAAAGAAAAGAAGATGGATAATTTCACCAGACAGCTGTAATCTATGAAAACATTCAAATAAAACTCTAGAATGAAAAAAAATCAAAAACTAAACTAAGGGGCTTCCCTGGTGGCGCAGTGGTTGAGAATCTGCCTGCCAATGCAGGGGACACGGGTTTGAGCCCTGGTCTGGGAAGATCCCACATGCCGCGGAGCAACTAGGCCCGTGAGCCACAATTACTGAGCCTGCGCGTCTGGAGCCTGTGCTCCGCAACAAGAGAGGCCGTGATAGTGAGAGGCCCGCGCACCGCAATGAGGAGTGGCCCCCGCTTGCCACAACTAGAGAAAGCCCTCGCACAGAAACGAAGACCCAACACAGCCATAAAAATAAATAAATAAATAAAAAAACCTAAACTAAGAACTTAATAAATGGATTTAGGAGCAGGTTAGACACAAGTAAGGAGAGCAGTAGGTCAATAGAAAAATCAAGGCTGAAACACAGAAAAAGAACATAAAATATGGGAAACAGCATGAGAAATATATGGACTCAGTGAGGTCTAACTTAAATGTAACTGGAGTCTCAAAAGCGGAGGGGAAAAAGAGAATAGGGCAGAAACAATATTTGAAAAAAATAGTGGTAAAGAAATTTCCGAAAGTTATGGAAAACATCAAGTCATAGAAGCTCTATTAGTCAAAAGCAAAGTGAATAAAAAGAAATTCATAGTGTAAACTGTGGATAATCAAAACAAAAAGAAAAAGTTTAACAGCATCCATCAAAAAAGACAGATTACATTAAGAAGTGCAGTAAGAAGACTAAGAGTTGCCTTTTACAAAAAATAATGGGTAAAGTGTTCTGAGGTCCTCATGTTAAGCAGGAAGTAGTAAAAATATTTATTTGGATTAGACACTAGTAATCAAGTATGCCAGCTGTAATTTCTAGGTAACGACTAAAAGAAGAATAAAAATAAGGATAACTAACAAGTTATTAGAGAAAAAGAAAAGAATGAAAAATATTACCTAATTAATAATAATAATAACAATAATAATAAGGCAAGGAGAAATTAGTACAAGTGGGACAAGTGAAAAACCAAATAGTAAGATTATGAGTTTAAACTGAAATATATCACATATTGTTAGGGGCTGAATTGTATCCCCCCTATATTCATACATTGAAGCTCTAACCCCCAAGTACCTCAGAATGTGACTATATTTGGAGATAGAGCCTAATAAATGTGATTAAGTTAAAATGATGCTATTAGGGCAAGTACTAATCCAATCTGAGTGGTGTCCTTATTAAAAAGAGGAAATTTAGACACACAAAAGAGACATAAGGGGCAAAAACACACAGAGGAAAAAACATAGTGAGAAGGCAGCCATCTGCAAGCCAAGGAGAGAGGCCTCAGAAGAAACCAAACCTGCTGACATTTTGATCTTGGACTTCTAGTCTTCAGAACTGTGAGAAAATAAATTTCTGTTGTTTAAGCCACCCACTCTGTGGTACTCTGTTATGGCAGCCCTAGAAAACTATCACAGACATCATACTAAATGTAAGTGGACTAAATATGTCAAAAAATGATGAAAATTGTCAGGCTCAATTTTTTAAAAAGCATAAACTGTACACAAAATATTCTCTTAAAATTAAGGGTATTAACAGTATAAAGCAAAAGAATGGACAAATACATACTATGCCAACAATGTAAAAAAATGTTGATGAAACTATGTTAATATCAGGCAAAACAGACATTAAAGTAAAAAGCAAAACTAGAGATATAGTGGGATATTTCATAAAAGGGTCATTCAACCAGAAAGGTAAAATAATTTAAAATTTATATGTACCCCAAGCAACTATATGCCAATAAAATGGAAAAACTGGAAGAAATGGACACATTCTTAGAAAGGTACAATCTCCCAAGTCTGAACCAGGAAGAAATAGAAAATATGAATAGACCAATCATAAGTACTGAAATTGAAACTGTGATTTAAAATCTCCCAAAAAACAAAAGTCCAGGATCAGATGGCTTCACAGGCAAAGTCTCTCAAACATTTAGAGAAAAGGTAATACCTATACTTCTGAAACTATTCCAAAAAATTGCAGAGGAGGGAACACTCCCAAACTCATTTTATGAGGCCACATCACCCTGATATCAAAACCAGACAAAGATATCACAAAAAAAGAAAATAATAGGCCAATGTCACTGGTGAACATAGTTGCAGAAAGCCTCAACAAAATACTAGCAATCCGAAGCCAATAATACATTAAAAGGATCATACACCATGATCAAGTGGGATTTATCCCTGGGATGCAAGGATTCTTCAATATCTGCAAATCAGTCAGTGTGATACACCACGTCAACAAATTGAAGAATAAAAACCATATGATCATCTCAATGGATGCAGAAAAATCTTTTGACAAAATTCAACACCTGTTTATGATAAAACTCTCCAGAAAGTGGGCATAGAGGGAACCTACCTCAATATAATAAAGTCATATATGACAAACCTACATCTAACCTCATACTCGATGGTAAAAAGCTGAAAGCATTCCCTCTAAGATCAGGAATAAGACAAGAATGTCCACTCTCACCACTTATACTCAACATAGTTTTGGAAGTCCTAGCCCAGCCAATTAGAGAAAAAAAAGAAATAAAAGGAATCCAAATTGGAAAAGAAGAAGTAAAACTGTCACTGTTTGCAGATGACATGATACCATACATAGAGAATCCTAAAGATGCTACCAGAAAACTACGAGAGCTCATCAATAAATTTGGTAAAGTTGCAGGAAACAAAATTAATACACAGAAATCTGTTGCACTTCCATACACTGACAATAAAAGATCAGAAAGAGAAATGAAAGAAACAATCCCATTTACCATTGCATCAAAGAATAAAATACCTAGGGATAAACGTACCTAAGGAGACAAAAGACCTGTACTCTGAAAACTATATGATGCTGATGAAAGAAATCAAAGACGACACAGATGGAAAGATATACCATGTTCTTGGATTGGAAGAATCAATATTGTTAAAATGACTATACTACCCAAGGCAATCTACAGATTCAATGCAATCCCTATCAAGTTACCAATGGCATTTTTCACAGATCAAAAAATCTTAAAATTTGTATGGAGACACAAAAGACACTGAATAGCCAAAACCATCTTGAGAAAGAAAAACGGAGCTGGAAGAATCAGACTCCCTGACTTCAGACTACACTACAAAGCTGTAGTCATCAAAAAAGTATGGTACTGGCAGAAAAACAGAAATATAGATCAATGGAACAGGATAGAAAGTCCAAAAATAAACCCACGCACCTATGGTCAATTAATCTATGACAAGAGAGGCAAGACTACACAATGGAGAAAAGACAGTCTCTTCAATAAATGGTGAGGGAAAACTGGACAGGTATATGTAAGAAAATGAAACGAGCTTTCTTTAACACCATACGTAAAAATAAACTCAAAATGGATTAAAGACCTAAATGTAAGACTGGATACTATAAAACTCAGAAGAAAACATAGGCAGAACACTCTTTGACATAAATCACAGCAACATCTTTTTGGTTCTGTCTCCCAGAGTAATGGAAATAAAAACAAAAATAAACAAATGGGACAGAATTTAATTCAAAAGTTGTGCAAGCAAAGGAAGCCACAACAAAATGAGAAAACAGCCCACAGAATGGGAGAAAATATTGGCAAATGATGCTATGGACAAGAGATTAGTCTCCAAAATTTACAAACCGCTCATGCAGCTCAATATGCAAAAAACAAATAACCCAATCAAAAAATGGGCAGAAGACCTAAATCAACATTTCTCCAAAGAAGACATACAGATGGCCAAGAGGCACAAGAAAAGATGCTCAACATTGCTAATTATTAGAGAAATGCAAATCAAAACTACAATGAGGTATCATTTCACAACAGTCAGAATGACCATCATCAGAAAATCTACAAACGATAAGTGCTGGAGAGGGTATAGAGAAAAGAGAACCCTCCTTCACTGTTGGTGGGAATGTAAATTGGTACAGTCACTATGGAGAACAGGATGGAGGTTCCTTAAAAATCTAAAAATAGAGCTATGGTATGACCCAGCAATCCCATTCCAGGACATATATCTGGGAAAAAAACATGGTTCAAAATGATACATGCACCCTAATGTTTATTGCACATCTGTTTACAATAACCAAGACATAGAAGCCACCTAAATGTCCATCAACAGATGAGTGTATAAAGAAGATGTGGTACATATATACAATGGAATACTACTCAGCCAAAAAAAGAATGAAATACTGCCATTTGCAGCAACATGGATGGACCTGGAGATTATCATATCAAGTGAAGTAAGTCAGACAGAGAAAAATAAATATCATATGATATTGCTTGTATGCGGAATCTAAAAAAATGATCCAAATGAACTTATTTACAAAACAGAAACAGACTCACAGACTTAGAAAATGAACTTATGGTTATGGGGGGAAGGGTGGGGGGGTGGGATAGACTGGGAGTTTGTGATTGACATGTACACACTGCTATATTTAAAATAAACAATAAGGACCTACTGTAAAAAAATAAAAAAATTTTAAAAATTTAAAAAATTATATGTATCTAACAATGTGGCCTTATATAAAGGGAAACTTGAAAGAACTAAATGTGGAAATAGACAAATTCACAACATAATGTGACATTTTTGCACACATGTCTTAGTAACTTTAGAATACAGTAACAAAAATACCAGTAAGGATACGGAGGATTTGAACAACTAGAGTAGCAACTTGACCTAGTGGACATAGTAGAAAATTGTAACCAACTACCACAAAATACACATTCTCTTCAAGTGCACACCCAACAGTTGCCAAAATTGATCACATGCTGTTCCATAAAGCAAGTCTTGACATATTTCAGAGCCTTGAAATCCGACAGATTTCAATATTCTTCTAGTATTACACTAGAAATTAATTGACAAATAAACAAAACTAGAAAATCCATTTATATGTATTATGAAAAATTAGTAAACAGAAAACTCAATTAAATAGAGCTGTGAGACAAGAAGGGTGAGCTCTCATGCCCTTCCATGATAGCAGAGCCCAACAGGAAGAAGAAAAACTTCTTTCCTGACAAGGACTCAGCAGATGAAAAGCTGTGGATTCTGTTTGCTCTACCCCTCCCAACTTGTGACTACCTGGAGAGGTGGGATAGGGAGGGTGGGAGGGAGAGCCAAGAGGGAGGGGATATGGGAATATATTTATACGTATAGCTGATTCACTTTGTTATACAGCAGAAACTAACACAACATTGTAAAGCAATTATACTCCAATAAAGATGTTAAAACAAAAAAAGGTTCTCCTTCCCTTGCTGTTAGGGCACTTGCATATGGCTCCCTGTGGTAGCAGACCTTGAATTGCAATTTTCTGCTGATCCTGAATAAATCCATCTTTGCTGGATAAATATCTGGAGTCTATTTGTTTCAGGTCAACAGTATATTTGTACATATGGAAATTAAGGGATAAGCTTCTAAGTAACCCACGAGTTAAATAAGAAATTACAATGGAAATTTTAAAATATTTTGAAAAGAGAGATAACAAAGATATGACATGTCCAAACTTGTGGAATATAGGTAAAGCCATGCTTAGTGGGAAATTCATAACTTTAAATGGATATATTTAAAAATGAAAAAGGCAGAAAACCAACTGTCTAATTTCCATCTCAGGAAGTTAGCAAAGAAACACTACATATATAAATCTCTTGTATACATTATATATATTTTAAAATAAAAAACTAAAAATTAGAAAATCAAGGTGTAGAACAGTGTTTATAGTGTTCTAACTTTTGTGTAAACATGGGGAAGGAATTCATGTATGTACTGGTTTTTAAATGCACAAAATATCCCCAGAAAGATACATTCGATACTTGGGAGAGAATTTCACTCTACACCACCCCCCCCCCTTTGTTTTTATTGGGGTATAGTTGTTTTACAATGTTGTATTAATTTCTACTGTACAGCAAAGTGTAGTTCCCTGTGCTATAGAGCAGGTTCTCATTAGTTACCTATTTTATACATATTAGTTAGTGTATATATGTCAATCCCAATCTCCCAGTTCATCCTACCCCCCATCCCCCTTTCCCCCCTTGCTGTCCATATGTTGTTCTCTATGTCTGTGTCTCTATTTCTGCCTTGCAAACTGGTTCATCTGTACCATTTTTCTAGATTCCACATGTATGCATTAATATACGATATTCATTTTTCTCTTTCTGATTTACTTCACTCTGTATGACAGTCTCTAGGTCCATCCACGTCCCTACAAATGACCCAGTTTTTTTCCTTTTTATGGCTGAGTAATATTCCATTGTATATATGTACCAAAACTTCTTTATCCATTTGTCTGTCGACAGGCATTTAGGTTGTTTCCATGAGCTGGCTATTGTAAATAGTGCTGCAATGAACATCGGGGTGCATGTGTCTTTTTGAGTTATGGTTTTCTCTGGGAATATGCCCCATAGTGGGATTGCTGGGTCATATGATAGTTCTATTTTCAGTTTTTTAAGGGACCTCCATACTGTTCTCCATAGTGGCTGTATCAATTTACATTCCCACCAACAGTGCAAGAGGGTTCCCTTTCTTCACACCCTCTCCAGCATTTATTGTTTGTAGATTTTTTTTTAACATCTTTACTGGAGTATAATTGCTTTACAATGGTGTGTTAGTTTCTGCTGCATAACAAAGTGAATCAGCTATATATATACATATATCTCCATATCCCCTCCCTCTTGCATCTCCCTCCCACCCTCCCTATCCCACCCATCTATGTGGTCACAAAGCACCAAGATGATCTCCCTGTGCTATGCAGCTGCTTCCCACTAAGCTATCTATTTTACATTTGGTAGTGTAAATATGTCCATGCCACTCTCTCACTTTGTCCCAGCTTACCCTTCCCCCTCCCCGTGTCCTCAAGTCCATTCTCTACGTCTGTATCTTTATTCCTGTCCTGCCGCTAGGTTCTTCAGAACCATTTTTTTTTAAGATTCCATATATATGTGTTAGCATACAGTATTTGTTTTTCTCCTTCTGACTTACTTCAGTCTGTATGACAGACTCTATGTCCATCCACCTCACTACAAATAACTCAATTTCATTTCTTTTTATGGCTGAGTAATATTCCATTGTATATATGTGCCACATCTTCTTTATCCATTCATCTGTCGATGGACACTTAGGTTATTTCATGTCCTGGCTATTGTAAATAGTGCTGCAGTGAGCATTGTGGTACATGACTCTTTCTGAATTATGGTTTTCTCAGGGTATATGTCCAGTAGTGGGATTGCTGGGTTGTATGGTAGTTCTATTTTTAGTTTTTTAAGGGATCTCCATACTGTTCTCCATAGTGGCTGTATCAATTTACATTCCCACCAACAGTGAATGAGGGTTCCCTTTTCTCCACGCCCTCTGCAGCAGTTATTGTTTGTAGATTTTTTGATGATGACCATTCTGACATGTGTGAGGTGATACCTCACTGTAGTTCTGATTTGCATTTCTCTAATAATTAATGATGTTGAGCAGCTTTTCATGTGCCTCTTGGCCATCTGTATGTCTTCTTTGGAGAAATGTCTATTTAGATCTTCCGCCCATGTTTTGATTGGGTTGTTTGTTTGTTTGTTTTGTATTGAGCTCTTTGAGCTTTTTATATATCTTGGAAATTAATGCCTTGTTGGTCATATCATTTACAAATATTTTTTCCCAGTCTGTAGGTTGTCTTTTTGTTTGTTTGTTTATGGTTTCCTTTGCTGTGCAACAACTTATAAGTTTAATTATGTCCCATTTGGTTATTTTTGCTTTTATTTACATTACTCTAGGTGACAGATCCAAAAAAATATTTCTGCGATTTATGTCAAAGAGTAATCTGCCTATATTTTCTTCTAGGAGTTTTATGGTCTCTGGTCTTACATTTAGGTCTTTAATCCATTTTGAATTTATTTTTGTATACGATCTTAGAGAATGTTCTAATTTTATTCTTTTATATGTAGTTATCCAGCTTTCCCTGCACCACTTATTGAAGAGAGTGTCTGAATGAGAGCCTTGCTGAGTAGTATATTCTTGGTTGTAGGTTTTTCCCTTTCATCACTTTAAGTATGCCAAGCCACTCCCTTCTGGCCTGCAGAGTTTCTGCTGAAAAGTCAGCTGATAGCCTTGTGGGAGTTCCCTTGTATATAACTTCTTGCTTTTCCCTTGCTGCTTCTAATCTCTCTTTATCTTAATTTTTGCCATTTTAATTACATTGTGTCCTGGTTTTTTCCTCTTTGGGTTAATCCTGTGTGGGTCTCTCTGTGCTTCCTGGACTTGGACGTCTGTTTCCATTCCTAGGTTAGGGAAGTTTTCATCTATTATGCCTTCAAATATGTTCTCAGCCCCTATTTTCTCTCTGTCTTCTCCTTCTGGGACCCTTATAATGGGAATATTAGTGCACTTGATGTTGTCCCAGAGGTCTCTTAAAATGTCCTCATTCTTTTCTTCTTTTTTTTTGGTTCAGTTCCAGTGATTTCCACTACTCTGTCTTCTAGCTCACTGATCCGTTCCTCTGTATCATTTAGTCTACTGTTGATTCCTTCTAGTGTAATTTTCATTTCATTTATTGTGTTCTTCATCTTTGGTTGTTCTTCATATTTTCTAACTCTTAAAAACTTCTAACTTCTCACTCTGTGCTTCCATTCTTCTCTTGAATTCTTTCATCATCTTTATGATCATCACTCTGAACTTTTTCTTGTGTAAATTTCCTATCTCCACTCAATTTGTTTTTCCTCACAAGAGTTTTATCCCATTCCTTCATTTGGAACATGTCCCTGTCTCATTTTGCCTAAATTGCTATTTTCTATGTATCTCCTAAGTTAGTTATGTTTTTTGACCTTGGATAAGTGGACTTTTGTAGGAGATGTCCTATGCATCTCAGCAGTGCACTCCTGTCTTGTCAACAGAGCTGTATCTCTAGGGGTCCCCCTGTGTGGGCTGTGTGGGTTTTTCTGTACTGATGAACTGACTACTGGGTCTGGTAGTCTTGGTTCACTCCTGGCCTGGTTGGTTGCCAGACCCTGCTTTGTGCAGATGCTGCATGCTGCTGGTTGGCAGGGCCAGGTCATGAGGTGGCTGGTGCATAACCTCAAGGGACCCCAGGGCTATTTCTGGTTAACTGGTGGGCAGAGTCAGTGTCCAGGAGATCCCAGGGCTGGTGTCTGTTCACTGGTGGGTGAAGCCAGGCCCTGGGGCTAGTGCTGGCCCACTGGCAGGCAGAGCTGTGTCCTGGGGTCTTGCTGCAAGGCCCAGGGGTCCCAGGGCTGGTGCCAGACAGCTGGTCATTGGGGCTGGTTCCTGACACAGCTGCCTGTAAGGTCTGGGGTGTCCCAAAGCTTGTGTTGGCTTGCTGGTAAGTGGGGCCAGAGCCCAGCTAGTCCCTGAGCAGGATCTGGCCTGCTGATGGGTGGGCTGGGTCCACAGGCTGCAGGGCTGCGATTGTCCTGCTGATGTTGTTCCCTTGCTCTTGGGTGAGGCTTGTCCTGAGGCTAGAGCAGGCTTGCTGTGTTAAGTATCCTTTTTATCTTTATGCTTCAGTCTGAATATTTTCTACTGGTGCTAATCCTATATTCAGCTGTGTCTATTCTGGAGGTAAATTCATATGTTGGGTTTGCAATTTTATTTAATGTATTTTTCAGTTCTCAAATTTCCATTTGATTTTTTTTTATTGATTCCAAGTATCTAGTAAAATTCTCCACTATGTGATTTTCTCCCTTGAATATATAAATAATGGTTATTTCAAAATCCATTTCTTATAACTCCTAAGCCTGAATCTCCTTTATGTCTGCTTCTATTACCTATTTTGTTTGTTTGTTTGTTTATTTGGTCTTATCTTCTGAGATGCCTGGTAATTTTATAAACCATAGAAATAATTTGAAGGTTGTTACTTCCTAAAGAGAGGGTTTGCTTTTGATTTTGCTTTTGGATTTTGCTCTAAGGTGGACATTCACCTTAATATGACCTATGATTGAACTGATTTAAAGCTGCATTATGGTCTTTGTGAGAGCTCATCTCTTTCCAGCCCACCATTGCTTCTAGGGTGTGTTCTTTTCAACATTCCACCTGAAAAGTCTCTTTTCTTTTAAAAAAAATTTTAGAGGAGAATAACTTCCCATTGCTAAGCCCTAACACCTATTTTTGGATCTCCAGCACATCAGACTACCAAAAGGTCTACTCGACGCCTAACCTTTTCGTCTCTGTTTTATGCTGAGTTTCTCACCCTCTGAGCCTTATGCTACTTATTAATCAACAGACATCTCAAGGGGAAAAGGTCAGATAAAACTGAGTTCACCTTAGCATGCTTCCTTTTTCTCTGTGATTCTGGCCTCTAAGTCTTGGCTGTCATTTCTTTCTGATGCTTTCAAATTTCTCTTTTATCTTATCCAGGTCTTCCTATTTTTTTTGACAAACAGAAAGCTTCAACATGGAAAAAATTTTTAATTTAATTTTACTTAATTCTGTTAAACATTTATTTGATACCAAAGTTAAAAGTATCATTGGTGCCTGTAATTAAATGAATGTTTGTCTTCCCCAAATTTTTGAGTTATGCCATAATACCCAGTGTGACTGTATTTGGGGTAAGGAAGTAATTAAGGTTAATGGAGTTTATAAGGATGGGGTCCTTATCTGATAGGATTAGTGTTCTTATGAGAAGAGACACCAGAGAGCTCACTCTTTCCTTGCACATTCTCAGAGGAAAGAACACACGAGGACAAAGTCACTGTCTACAAGCCAGGAAGAGAGCCCACACCTGAAACTGAATCCTGCCAGAAACTTGATCTTGTACTTTCCAGCCTCCAGAACTGTGAGTTAATTAGTTTTTGTTGTTTAAGCCACACAGTCTTTGGTGGTTTGTCATGGCAGCCTGAGCAGATAAATACAACGTGCATCACTCAGAGACCATCAGGAACACATCTGTTGTCAAACAGAGTAGGAGGTTGCATTTTTGATCAAGAATTGATGTGTTTGTTAGGATTTCGTGTGCCTCAAGTTAACAGAAAACCATTCAACATCAAAATAGAAGTCATCTTATGTGACAAGTTTCATAACAATTTTATAACAAGCTCCTCTTACACCCTCCCACTAAACATCCCTTTTTTCTCCATGCTGCATCAAACATTAACTAGTCTAACTCAGTTTGACTATAGTGACATTTTACTTCTCTGCTGCCTGATTGATAAGGGATTCAAAAGTTCCCCTCCTTACACCCCTAGAAAGGGGACTGGCCCCTCAACTTCTGGATGGAGGCTCACTAACTACAGACACTTGTGGGCCTCATTGCATGGAGTTGACCAGATGAGGGATCGCCAAGGAAAGCCTGGCATGTGTTTCCAAGGAGACTGTATATGTAGGTGAATGTAGAACTTGTGCTTGGAGAATTCTGCAGTTGTGAGACACGATGGAGCAGCTCATGCTGGCAAGAAAAGAACAAAGTGCAGCAACAGTCCAGGGTCAAGATGACTAGATTGTTTGTTTGTCAAGTAGATGCTTTGTGAGACTACCATCTTAAGCCTTCTTGGAAAGCCCTCTCTTGAGAGTGGTCTGTGTGAGGGGCTGAAAGCAAAATGCCAGGGTCAGGAAATGAGGGGGTCACAAGAGGTCAACTGGAGAGAGCCTGCCCTTGTCAGGGAATTGTCACTGCAGAGTTCTCAGAGGGTGGGGAGGGCATTCAACTTCCATCAACATGCAGGGATGATAGATAGATAGATAGATAGATAGATAGATAGGTAGGTAGATAGATAGATAGATCACACAATGGAATTTGGATATCTCACTGCAGATGACACTGATATATACTACTCAACAGGGTGCCCCATTGCCCCCCACATCCATAATCCTTCCTTAAATCCTAGAAAACCAAAGAAGGAAGAGAGATCTCTAAGTATCAGAATGAAAGGAGCAGGAGAAAGAGTGAAAAGACAGAATCTTTCACCCTTCCCTGTGATAGGTCCCCAAACTCCCAAACAGATCTGAACTAGGCAGAGGCCACAGGGGAGATTTTGAATTTGGTGAGAGATTTAAGTCATGACTTGTATCAGGCTGGATCTTATCCTACCTGAAAGCTGATCTTGATTAGCTAAGTAGGAATAGACTTACACCTGAAGCAGACCAGACAGCTCTGAGATCAGCCTGATCTCCATCAAGGTGGTGAAGGATTTTTCAGGAGTGAAAGTGGTCCTAGCTAAACATAAAGCTCTTGCTTGGTTGTATGCGATCAAGTTTCACCCAATCACTATGTAGGTTAAATAAATAGTAATGTAACAGATTTCACACAGCAGAACAGAATAAATTGTCAATTGTACAGACAGTAGACTGTAGGAACTCACAGAGGCTGAAGGGATGTGGATTGAATCTTTGGAAGGTGAGAATAGTAATGATGAGCTTTAGATGGGTCTTTATAGAACAAATTGAGTTTCAGTAGGAAAAGACAAAGTAGGCAGTGCAAGTTTTAGTGGGAGGTTAACTTGAGAAAAATGTGGAAGTGGAAAAACTTCAAGTACCTATAGGGAAGCAGAGTATGTCAGCGGGTTGCAGGGAATGACAGAGAAGGAGGCTGGAGCAGAAGAGTGTGAGGTGGCTGTAAGGAGTTTCTTCAAAAACCTGTTTGTTGTGCCTGGAACTAATTTGACAGAGGCCTATTTTTTCTAGGTCCCTCTGTCTCCACCTCCTTGTGTTTTCCTGCCTCTCCTCTCAAGTCCCCTTCTCTCAGCCCTCTGATCTAATCTGTCCTCTCTGAGCATCAGTCTCCAACTGAAGGCCCCAAGAGCTTTGTATGGCAGGAAAACATGTTTTATTGCTGCTGTGAAAAAAAAACAAAAACCAGTCATATATCAAAGAGTTAAAAGAACAACATAAGTTGATGATCTGGCCATTTGGTTTCCAATGAATTGGCCATTTTGAAAATTGACCTCTTTCCATGGGACATAAAGCCAAAATTAAAGTGACTATTAAATTATCATCAAATCCAGGATGGGACTTCCCTGGTGGTCCAGTGGTTAAGACTCTGCACTCCCAATGTAGGGGGCCCGGGTTTGATCCCTGGTCAGGGAACTAGATCCCACACACCACAATGAAGATCCCGTACGCGGCAACCGAGATCCTGCGTGCCACAACTAAGACCCGGTGCAGCCAAACAAACAAACAAATAAATAAATATTTTTTAAAAATCCCGGGACATCCTTGAGAGTGAAAGGGAGTGTTATCCATGCTTACACTGGGATGAGGGGCATAACTGAAGGCCACAGGACTGTCCATAGCAAACTGTGAAAGGCACTGAGCTTACAGAAATGACTGACAGGGTTTGGGATGACACCCAGTCCCATGCCACCCTCTGAGTCTCGTGAATGTGGGTGCTCTTCTTTCCCTCCCATCAGGTTATAAGCTTCTCAGGGGCAGGATTGTGTTCAGTCTCCACCTGTGATTCAAGCATAACAGCCTCACCCAGTGCTCTATATATCATGGGTTCTCAATAAATGTATGTTGACTTCATGGGGCCGGCAAAAAACATGTGTAGATTGTAGGTGCAGACAAAGCCTATCAGGGAACCCAAGGGTGGAGACCCCATGAAGGCCCTTGGGGTCACTGGGGAAGTGTGGAATTTGTTTGTGGTGAGGGGTAAAGCACCAAGAAACTTGTCCCACTTCCTGTGCCCTGGCTGCTCTGTGCCCCTCCCATGACCAGGTTTCCCCACACTGTCCCACTGGCCCTTCTTCTGGTCCTGTCCCCAAGCTCCCTGCTTTAAATTTCTTTAATTTAAACTTGGGAGATTCTGCTCCAGGGCTAGAGTTTTTTGGGCTCCCCTGGGACTTCACAGCTTTACCTTCCTCACTCAGGTTCAGTGTTAAGCACCTGCATGGGCAGCGGGAGACAGTTCTGCAACCCAGGCTGGGAGGCAGCCCATGGAAGGGGGACGGGCATCAGGGGGTGGGCTCAGATACACGGATCCCGGCTCTGTCCCCATCTGCCCACCACCGTCTCCTTGGCTAAGTTCACTTTCTCCCCACCCCTTTTGCTGAGAGGAGGTTGTTGTCTGTCTGAGGCCCATTGTCTGAGCTAGAGAGTCACAGGGAGGCTGAGGGTGACGTGGACACCCACAGCTGGGCTGAGAGGTTGGTGGGAGCTGAGGAAGAAGGTCAGAGTCGGGGGGCTCCTCCCTTACCCTGCTGATCCAGTAAGTGCACACACATGGAAGGATGAAGAAATGATTTTGATGCTGGAATCTCCTCCACAGGGTATCTGCTGAATTGGTTTTCCTTCAGGGAACCCACTTAAAGGTGAGTGAGGGTCATTTCCTGTCACCCCCTTCTCACCTCTTTGCTGCATCTATTACTGGTTGCTGGACATTTCACATTTATATTTAATTATCAGCATTTCTACTGTTGGTGGGAATGTAAATTGATACAGCCACTATGGAGAACAGTATGGAGGTTCCTTAAAAAACTAAAACTAGAACTACCATACGACCCAGCAATCCCACTACTGGACATATACCCTGAGAAAGCCATAATTCAAAAAGTGTCATGTACCACAATGTTCATTGCAGCTCTATTTACAATAGCCAGGACATGGAAGCAACCTAAGTGTCCATTGACAGATGAATGGATAAAGAAGCTGTGTCACATATATACAATGGAATATTACTCTGTCATAAAAAGAAATGAAATTGAGTTATTTGTAGCGAGGTGGATGGACCTAGAGACTGTCATACAGAGTAAAGTAAGTCAGAAAGAGAAAAACAAATACTGTATGCTAACACATATATATGGAATCTAAAAAAAAAAAAAAAGGTTCTGAAGAACCTAGGGGCAGGACAGGAATAAAGACACAGACATAGAGAATGGACTTGAGGACATGGGCAGGGGGAAGGGTAAGCTGGGACAAAGTGAGAGAGTGGCATGGACATACATACACTACCAAATGTAAAATATATAGCTAGTGGGAAGCAGCCACATAGCACAGGGAGATCAGCTCGGTGCTTTGTGACCACCTAGAGGGGTGGGATAGGGAAGGTGGGAGGGAGACACAAGACGGAGGAGATATGGGGATGTATGTATATGTATAGCTGATTCACTTTGTTATAAAGCAGAAACTAACACACCATTGTAAAGCAATTATACTCCAATAAAGATGTTAAAAAAATTATCAGCATTTCTTCTTCCTGTTGTTGTCTGCCTCTTTCAGCCTTTTTTCTTTTTTTTTGGAGTAGGTGATGGGCACATACCTTTTAGTGTTATGTGTCTTTCCTTTCTTTCTTCTAGTCCTTTTCATTTGATCTATTTCTCTGTTTTTCTTTCTAAAGAAAAAAAAATGTATCATTGACCTTTTTCTTTCCTCTTTCCCTCTGTTTGGATTGGAGGCCATAGTGTTGGGTTCCTGGGTTGAAGAGTGGTTTACAGGAGGAAAAAAGATGAGTGGGGAGACATGGAGGTAAAGGAGCAGGAAGGAGAGGGCTGATATGTGACATAGAGTCACCTTGTCCCCCAAAGTATATTTTAGATACAAGGTGGCTTCTTTATGGTGTCATTTCTAGGAAGAAAAATGCAGCCATTAACTAGTCAGCAGAAAGGAATGAAGTTAATGAGCAGGAAATGAATATGTGAGATGCTAGAATAGTTTCTTGAGTTGTTTGCATATTACAATCAATCATTTGACAGTATTTACTGAGAGCATAATACATGCCAGTCACTGCTCTAAGAGCCGGGGATCCTCCCATGAGAAAAAGTGGAATCGGGGGATATAGGTTCTAGTTGGAAAGCAGAAAACAAATTCATATGAATTAAATGTAGCATGCCCAATGGTGTTGAATGTTAAGAAAAACATAAGGCAGGGAAGGAATGGGGAGGGAAGAGGGATTTCAACTCCAAATAGGTGTGAGGAAGCCCTGGCTGAGAAAGTTAGTTAAGAGGTGAGCGGACAAAGTGGAGCATATGTGGGAAGAGATTTCCATGAATGGGCAAGAGCAAGGACCAAGGCCTCCGAGGCTGCTGTGGGAGGAAACACAGGATGCTGGTGAGACGAGAATCATGGGAATTCTGGGGAGAGCGGAAGAAAAGGAGGTCTGGGTGGTGATGGAAGGTCTGCTGATAAAAGCATTCCTTTATTCTGCTTCAAGAACCCATCTTCTTATAGAGATGGGCTCACTTTAGTGCTGTGTGCAAAGAGACTGGGATGGGGGCAAGGATGGAATGAATGATGAGGCAAGTTCAGTTAGGGGCCACCATCAACCAGGGGAGTGGTGATGACAGTGTGGCCAGGTGAGATGGGCAAGATCGGGAAGTGGTCAGGGTTAGATACACTTCGCAGGAAGAACCAGCAGGGATTTATGACGTTGGGATGTGCGCGGGAAGGAGAGGTTCAATATGACCCATGTGTTGTATCTTTGGAAGCTGGACAGACCTGCCCTTAATTTACCTGGGAAGAAGGTTAGACCAGGTGTTTCTCCAGAGGAGACCAAGGACTCTATTTGGTCACTTTAGGTAGCATAAGCCCATTGCACAGCCAAGTGGAGGTGATGAGTACACAGTGGTATAAGAATTAGAATTCAAAGGAGCTTAAATGTCATTAATCAACTCTATGGTATTGTAGTATAAGGTGGTGGGAGTGTGGGGGGAAGAAGAGGACGTGTAGAGTGCATGTCTTTGAAGGTGCATGTAGCTGAATGATTCTGCACACAGTACGTCCTTAGCACAAGAGGAGGAATTCTCGTGTGAGGTCTATGGGACCTGGTTGGTTCAGTTGATTGGTTTAGTCTGGGGCTGATATGGCCAATATGGTATTTGAAGGCTGTAGGAACAGTGATTTGCTCCTGTAGGACCTCCCCGCTAGCTTCAACATCACAACTTTGTGTTGTTGTTGGCAAAGACACCTGGGCATGTCTTTTTTGGGCGTGAGTCAGGATGTGCTCCATTCTGTAAGATCTCAGCTCACAGAGCCTGCCTCCCTGGTGGTGGATCTGGGCAGGACTATCCTAGTTTTTGAAATTACTCTGTTTCTTCACACAAAGAGTGTGTTCTGTGGGGTTGACTTGTTTCCTCTTTGCAAGGAGGTGAGGTAGACATGAATACACCCCAAACAAATGTCTCCTGGATGCCACTATCATCCATTTGCAGAGAAGTCCTGTTCTTTTTTAAATACCTCAATATTGTTCTTACTATATCACTCACTGTCCCTCAGAGGAAGAAATATAGCAGTGAACTAGTATATTGAGGTCAAGAACAAGAGCTCCCATCAATTAAAGAGGGAGTCTCTCTACTTTCAGAAAATGGAAGCTGCAGCCATGTATTACTTCATCATGATTATTTTATTCAATCAACACATGTACTGAGGTTATACTATGAACTAGGCAACATTTCTAGGGGCTGCCAATGTCACGGTGAATAATAAATGGTGCTCTTATTCCAGTGGGATGAGACAGATCATAAAAGTTTTAAAATGTAAGCATGTGTGTGTTAAATGTTATAAGTGCTGTGGAGAAACCAAGAGCAGGGGAGGGCTTGAAAATGCAAGACATTTATAACTTCAGTGACTTTCACAGAAGCCATTTCTAAAGAGGTTGGCATTTGAATAAAAATCTGAAGCAGATGAGAGACAGAAATCTTAGGAAAGAGCATTCCAAAGAGAAGAAAATGCAAAGGTCCAAAGGTGGGTGTTTGTCCAGTTTGTCCAAGGAAATTCAAGGAAGCACAGTGAGTGAAGGGGACACGGTAGGAGATGAGGTCAGAGGTATCGGTGTATATGAGTGTGTGTGTGTGTGTGTCTGTGTGTGTGTGTCTGTGTTTGTGTATCATGTAGGGCCTTGTGTGCCACTGCAAGGATTTGGGCTTTATTTGGAGTAATTTGGGGAGTCACTGAGTTACTTTCAGCAAGAGAATTACATCATATGACTTACATTTTAAGCAGACTCATTTGAATAGTTATGAGAACAGACTCAAGGGATTCAAAGATAGATGTCAAGAGGCTGGATAGAAGCCTATAATAGTCCATCTGAGAGAAGATGGTGGCTTGGACCAGGGCAGTTGCAGTGGGGATAAGCATTCATTGGATTCTGAGGTATTCTGAATGTGTAGCCAGGAGGCTTTACTGATGGTTTGGATCTAGGGAATAAAAGACAGAGGAATTCAAAAATGATTCCAAGATATTTGGCCTAAGCAAAATAAAGAACATCTCAAGTCTCCATTACTTTCCTT
Source organism: Balaenoptera acutorostrata (assembly GCF_949987535.1). Taxonomy (NCBI): domain Eukaryota; kingdom Metazoa; phylum Chordata; class Mammalia; order Artiodactyla; family Balaenopteridae; genus Balaenoptera; species Balaenoptera acutorostrata. The sequence goes on from NC_080065.1 coordinate 171,144,036, forward strand.
TATTGTAACATATATGAATTATGTCTTGGGGATGAAATGGTCCAAGTCCTGCTAGAGATAGTTTACTGAGTCCATTTAATCCCAGCTAAAAAGAGTCAGTGCCTTATGGGAAAGCCGATATTTTGCCTATTGAAGAAGGATTGTCCAACAGTCCTGTGACACATAAAATAATTCAGTTTCTATTCTTCTTGGTATGGATATGTACAAATGTAGATAAATGGTTCAATTCTATTAGCTAGCAAAGATCCTATCATCTGTGTCATGGGAAAAATGAAAGTATATCCTCTTGTATGTCCCTAGGCATATCCTGTTGTGCTCTAATAAATTACAAAAGATACAGATGACTGAAGAATAATAATCCAGAGATAAATAAAGACATGTCACTCAATCTTAGAATTTCTCTGTCCATGTTCTCAGGTGACTGTGAACAACTGAACCATGGGGATATGGTTGAACCAATCATCTATAGATGGCTTCATCCTCTTGGGAATCTTTTCTCATAGCCAGGCTGATCTTGCCCTGTTCTCTGTGGTTATGGTGGTCTCCACAGTTGCTCTCTGTGGGAATGTCCTCCTCATCTTCCTCATCTACATTGATCCTCTTGTACACCCATGTACTTCTTCCTCCGTCACCTCTCCCTCATGGACCTCATGTTGGTCTGTGCCATTGTGCCCAAGATGGCAGTCAACTTCAGTCTGGCTGAAAATCCATCTCCTTTGTGTGTTGTGGTATACAAATTGTTTTTTTCATCTCTCTTGTGGGATCTGAAGGGCTCTTGCTGGGACTCATGGCTATGTGGCCATTAGCCACCCACTTCACTATCCCATCCTCATGAGTCAGAGGGTCTGTCTCCAGCTTGCTGGGAGTTCATGGACTTTTGGGATAATAGATGGAAAGATGCAGATGGCAGGAGCCATGAGCTTACCCTACTATGGCTCAGGGCATGTGGCCCACTTCTTCTGTGAGGTGCCAGCTTTATTGAAACTGGCCTGTGCAGACACATCCATTTTTGATACCCTGTTTTTTGCTTGCTATGTATTCATGCTGCTCCCGCCCTTCTCCATCATCGTGGCCTCTTATGTTCACCTCCGGGGATCTGTGCTCCCCATGCACTCTGCTCAGGCCCATAAAAAGGCTCTGGCCACCTGTTCTTCCCACCTGACAGCTGTGTCCCTCTTCTGTGGGGCAGCCATGTTTATCTATCTGAGACCCAGGCGCTACCAGACCCCAAGCCATGACAATGTGGTCTCTATCTTCTCCACAGTCCTTACTCCTATGCTCAACCCTCTCATTTATAGCTTGAGGAACCGGGAGGTGATGGGGGCCCTAAAGAAAGGGCTGGATCGTTGCAGGATTGGCAGTCGGCACTGACGGCCAGGGCATCTGGTACCTGGTGCTGCCACCTCCTGGTTGCATAATGTTGCAAAGTCATTCACCCTTTGGGAGTGTCTGTTTCCTCATCAATAAATGGGAATCATGACACCTGCCTTAACCTCACAGGGATTCTGTAGGGATCACTACATGTAAATCTAAAGCCCCATGAAGAAGCAATGCATTGTCATTTTTGTCATTATTGATCATTTATGAAGTCCTTGAAGTAAATTCACTCTATTTCTTAATTCTTCTTGGTTATAACTGTGTTTTGTTGAAGGCTTACTATGTGCTGGGCACTGTCCTTTTTCCTTTATGTGTCATCTATATTATTAAATTGATGATTTTACCTAATAAATATGGATATTTTAAATAAAAACTTTCTAGATGGCAGAAATTGAGTCTCTATAATTCTTTCTTGGGTGGTCCCTAGTCTTCTCCCATTAGAGGCTTTATAAAACTTCCTTTAAGAGATATAAATATACCCTTTACTGCTTAGAAATTATTTGTGTATTTCCAGTACCTGGCTCTGTGCCTTATAGACAGCAGTTGCTTAATAAGACTTTATTGAATGAATGCAGGAAGAGGCATCTAATGGGATAATATATATGAAAGCATTTTTAAAAGCACTATTCACATACCAAATTTGCTGTGGCAACTGTGATTACTTCTGTACTTCAAGTTCTGCAAAAGTAAAACTATATGTTTTGGAAGTTGAATATTAGAACAGAAATAAAGACAGAAATTGAGCCATTATTTTATATCTTATATATCAGACAGGGTCCAGCCAGGAATAAAACCATATCTATTATTTTAGCAGAAAAAAATGTAGTGTAAAGAGTTGTTAACCAGATATTTGAGATCTGAAATGACAAAACAAGAACACTAAGGATTGAAGAGGAATAAACAACCTGCAGAAAGAAGCTACTATTCCTAGGCCTGGGGATGTAAAGGGAGAGGTTAGAGTCATTAAAACCCGAAGTCTTAGAGTCCAGATGTCTGAGGAGTGAGCACTGACCAGCTGGTATTCATATCTCAGAAGGTACCTATGGAGGTGTCTCCCACAGGAGACATAGAGAAGCCTGCTCTGCCCTGACTTATGATGGTTCCTCCAGAGCCTAGAGGAAAAAGAGGGGATTGCAGAGCTCAGTCCTAGCCTTCTGACAAGTGGGGGCTATGCAGTTGGTTCTGACACCCCAGAAGTTCACAGGAGAGTCTCTATCCCCAGACTGCCAAGGAATAGGGGTTGGTCAGCTAGTGCTTGCGCCTCTGAAGGACAGGATGAAATTGGTTCTGTGAGTGTGAAAATAAACTGCAAAGTCAAACCAACTGCCAGAATGAAGAGACATTGCTGGATTGGTTGGACAGAAGAAAACAGGAAATCATGAAAGAGTTTTCTAGCTCCTCCCCTGGCTTACGGTCTCCTTCTAGTGGCCCTATTGGCAGATCCTAATGTGAACCTTGGAGACAAAGCAGCCCTAGAATAAAAAATTGGAGTGTAGAAATGTGAATTTTGAGCTGAGGCAATAGTTTAAGAACTGGCACAGTTCACCCCTTTGGCTACTCAGCATCCAGATCATTTTACCCATATTTGAACTTCTGTTAAATAGCAACAACAGCATAACAATGTGTTACTATTCTTCATATACATGTTATCCTTCATTAGTTATAGTATCTATCTTGGGCAATGTTAGTTATAGCTCATATTCAGTCACAATCTCTGCATATTAGCTATCAACAGCAATCAGTATACAAATAGTAAGAGGAAGGAGCAGAGAGAGAGATAAGAACAAACTAGCTCACGTACATGTACACATACACACACCACCAGGCTAATTGATCATGAAGCCATAATTGACATTTATAACTTTCTTCTTCCATTTTCCATTCCTTATTTCATTTGCTCTCAGCTAGAACCTCATGTCTTTGGGATAATTTATCTGGTGGTGTACTCTATGTCTTCATTCCAAAAAGGTCTGAATCCTCAGTGGTACTACCTGTATTTTTGGTGGCTGTACTTTTCCATTATCTTTTACTGTTGGACGTGGAAGTATTGAAAGATGCCCCAGAGAATCCCCTGTCTCAGGATTGTCCTCTATAACCCTTGTAATTGATATGAATCAACCCACCCCACTCTAGTGGAGCTGCTGTCTTATTTACCTATTAGTTCACTGGCATGAGAAGTCTAAAATAATGAGGTAAAATTTCAATTTCTATTGGATGGGACCATTGTTGTTCAGTTATGGGAGAAATAGCCCCATATATTGATTACTGAATCAAAGCACATATTGCATTATATGAGATAGAACTCCATATTTTCAGGGTCTTATTTCTGAAATGACACTGTAAATGAGTTGGTACCATAACTGAGGCCAACTGCTTCTGAGTGATGACACACATACAAGACCAGTCAGTTCTATGGACACAAGTCCATTGCTGCCATTCTTTTGCTGTGAAAAAATTTCCTGATCGGAAGCAATTTTGAGCAAGGTACTTTGATTATATCTGAGGCATTCTGTAAGTACATAGGCGGTAACAGCCACTGCAGTTAAAGTTACCATCTGATTAACTTTACAACAATCTATAGTAATTTTCTAAGGTCCATTCACCTTCTGTAAAGGCCAAAAAAAGATGTGCACATTTCAAGTTTATGGTAGCATTAATACATGCAGGTCTTCTAGAGATGCAGTATTAATTTTTGTTTACTGTCTGGTAGGAAATAGAAGTTCCTGAGCTTCCACTTGTTCTTTCTACCATAATAAAACTCCCACTACAGTTCAGAGAGCCAGTATGGGTTTCCTACTAGTTTCTGGGTATGCCTATTCCAAATATACATTAAGGATCTGGGAAACAGCTACGCGATAGGTTTACAGACCTACTTGGACCACTGTGATTTGAACTTGGGCCAAAACACCACTTATCACCTCATCATCATAAACCCCCACTTTGGTAGACTGCAGTGGAGTTTGGGGTCACAAGAAATTAGTATCAATTTAGAGCCACTATCTAGAGCAAACAAAGACCATCTGCATTCACATGACTTAATTATCAAGATTCAAAATGAAAGCCCTTACATTAATAAGACTTTTCTATATATTCCAGGAAATTCTTGCCCAGAATGATAAGGCTGTAAGTCAGAACATAACTTCATTGTTAGCTTTATCTGAGCAGTAGACTGTTCAATCAGTCCTCTTTTCTGGACGATGGATGACTCAGCTGGCCAAACTCAGCTTCTTACCAAATAATTGTTTTCTCACCAAGACTCCTCCCCAACTCATGCTCATGGTGACCATCAATCCTGTTAAATCATGGATTTTGACCAGTTCCAGTCAGATCCTTGCATTGTTAGAGCCACTTCAAACTACTCAAATCCAGTTCCTAAAACTATACACATTAAATATTGATCTTCTGTTATGAAACTAAGATTCTGTCAAGATGGTGTTTACCTTTTCTAATTAAGTAATAATCTTGGCCTTGTTTGATCTGCAGGTTATTCTGGTGTTATTTTGGGGGTAAGTCAACAGACAACACTTTTAATTCCTAAAATGTTTGAATATATCTGTTTTCCCCATGTATGGTCACTCTAGTAATTGGCAACACATCCTTCTGGGTGAAGGTTTAGAAGAAGACTTACAGTATATACTGTTGGTAGTGTTTTAGGGTTCTTCCACAAGGGGACCCAATTTAATTAGGAGGTTTCAGGTCCATGAACTGGCTTAGGTCTAGAAACTAGGTAGGAGGGCTTGACTCATCATTGTAAAGACTTACATCAAGTTTCTAGCTACCAGACCTTGATTTTTTCCAAATTTGTAGATTAAGGCTTCCCGTTTCATTCTGAGAGACACTGTGATCAATTCGCCACCAACAGAGGTTCTCAGGATCAAAGCATTCTATTTACCAGTCATCCCTGCTGTACATTATGAACACTGTATCCACCTCGTCTCTGGTAGCTCATCACTCTCACCTGGCCCCTGTTACTCCCATAACCCATAAATTCATTGAAAAAATTAGAGAGGCCTCTCTTAGTGGCAGCATCTTGCACCAACATACTTGGCCTGCAGAGAACAGTCAGCAAAGAGCTTTTAAAAGAAGCTGGTTTTCCCTTACTAATGTATTTCTCTATGCCTTAAGAAAGATTTGGGATTTTGTTCCGAAAATATAGCGGAGGTGAATGCATATCATAAGTTCACTCCAAAATTCCTACTTCACCTACTGTGGATTTATGTCTCTCATAATTCCACAGAAGTTTTAGCTTCAAGACTGCAGTGAAGGCCACAGTTAAGTCCAAATTTCAGCCAATTAATCAAGCAAGCTGTTAATAAGACTTCCAGTCACTTGAAATTACACATTAAATCCATACTCATACCAGTAATTTCATAGCTACATTCCTCCTTTTTTTTTTAACATCTTTATTGAAGTATAATTGCTTTACAATGGTGTGTTAGTTTCTGCTTTATAACAAAGTGAATCAGTTAGACATATACATATATCCCCATATCTCCTCCCTCTTGCATCTCCCTCCCTCCCACCCTCCCTATCCCACCCCTCTAGGTGGTCACAAAGCACAAAGCTGATCTCCCTGTGCTATGCGGCTGCTTCCCACTAGCTATCTATTTTACATTTGGTAGTGTATATATGTCCATGACACTCTCACCCTGTCACATCTCACCCCTCCCCCTCCCCATATCCTCAAGTCCATTCTCTAGTAGGTCTGTGTCTTTATTCCCGTCTTGCCACTGGGTTCTTCATGACCTTTTTTTTTTTTCCTTAGATTCCATATATATGAGTTAGCATACGGTATTTGTTTTTCTCTTTCTGACTTACTTCACTCTGTATGACAGACTCTAACTCCATCCACCTCATTACAAATACCTCCATTTCATTTCTTTTTATGGCTGAGTAATAGTCCATTGTATATATGTGCCACACCTTCTTTATCCATTCATCTGTCGATGGACACTTAGGTTGCTTCCATGTCCTGGCTATTGTAAATAGAGCTGCAATGAATATTTTGGTACATGACTCTTTTAGAATTATGGTTTTCTCAGGGTATATGCCCAGTAGTGGGATTGCTGGGTCGTATGGTAGTTCTATTTTTAGTTTTTTAAGGAACCTCCATACTGTTCTCCATAGTGGCTGTATCACTTTACATTCCCACCAACAGTGCAAGAGTGTTCCCTTTTTACATTCCTCCTTAATCTAACACTTTAGAAAGTATCTGCACAATGTATTTCCCATTTTCATGCAGCATAAGTCAGCAAAACATTACGATTCCTTTAAAGTGTAAGTGTTTTCTCTTGGGTCAGACTTTGTACCTGTTCCCTTGAAGCATACTGACATCTGATACTAATTAAGAGTCCAGAGGCAACAAAAGAGTGGTTTGAGTTTATCTACAGAAGAATAGGTATGCCCTTCAAGACAGCCAGCCTAGGTGAGCTTATTACAGGGTCTTTTCAAAAGTTTCTATTCTTTCCTGTATCCATACGCATAAGTTCTGCCTTCGCCTCTTGTCACTTATTTATTTATTTATTTTTTACTGAGGTGAAATTCATGTAACATAAAATTATTTTAAAATGAATAATTCAGTGGCATTTAGTACATTCACAATGACATGCAATCACCACCTCTCTCTACTTCTAAAACATTTCTGTCACCCCAAAAGGAAAGCCCATAGCCATTAAGCAGTGATTCCCCATTCCCTAATCCCCTCAGCATTTGGCAACCACAACCGGCTTTCGGTCTCTGTAGCTTTACCAACCCTAGGTATTTTGCATAAATGGAGTCATACAGCATATGACCTTGTGTGTCTGGCTTCTTTCCCCTACCATAATGCTTTCAAGGTTTAACTACATTGTAGCACATATCAGTAATTCATTCCTTTTACGGTTGAAGAATATTGCATTGTATGTATATTCCACATTTTGTTTATCCATTCATTGTTGATGAATATTTGGATTGTTTTTACCACTTGGCTATTGTAAATAATGCTGCTGTGAATCTAGTGTACAAGTATTTGTTTGATATCTGTTTTCAATTGTTTTGAGAGTGGAATTAGCTGAATGATATGTCATATGATTAATTCTTTTCTTTTTTTTCACACACACACACTGTACTTTATTTTTTCAAGAGATAAATAGACTGACACCAAGCATTGTACATGGATGACCACAACAAAAGCAACAATGATTGCAATTACCAAACATGAAACACACTCATGCTATGTCATAATATTGATATTCAGTCCAGTAATCCTCCACTGTAACAGCTCCTTTACTTTGCAGTGAAAATTGATTTGTATATTCTTTACCTCTGAGTCCTTGTGGGATTTTTTTTTTAAATTCAGACAGAAAGTCACAAAAATTATACTCATCCTCATCAGTTCACTCAGTCCCATGTAATTAATTTTTTTTCATCTTGATCTTTTGTTAGCACTTTTATGAGTTCATCAGTTTTTCATTAGAGTTCTGAAAATGCTTATTCATTCAGTTCAGCAGTACAGTCAGTTACCAGAAACCTGTACTTGTCAGAGTCTTTTCCATGAATTTCTTGTAGATGAAACCCTTTTATAGGAACATATTTGCAAAAGCATCAGAGTACACCCAGAACTGTCTGTAACTGACAAAAGACTTAAAAATGACCACAGTTAAAGATTGATGAAAGTTCATACTAATGCAGTTGACAAGAAAATTAGTTATTTCTGAGACATACATTTTAAAGTAATAACTAGGATTATGACTTATAACATTATACCAGAACATATAAGATTTTTAGAAATTTCATGTAATGTCTGAAACATTTATATTAACATATTTCCATACAAATAACCCAATGAAAGTTTAGTATTAGTTGTTTTGTTTGTTTTTTTATACTGCAGGTTCTTATTAGGCATCAATTTTATACACATCAGTGTATACATGTCAATCCCAATCGCCCAATTCAGCACACCACCATCCCCACCCCACCGCAGTTTTCCCCCCTTGGTGTCCATATGTCCGTTCTCTACATCTGTGTCTCAACTTCTGCCCTGCCAACCGGCTCATCTGTACCATTTTTTCTAGGTTCCACATACATGCGTTAACATATGATATTTGTTTTTCTCTTTCTGACTTACTTCATTCTGTGTGACAGCCTCTAGGTCCATCCACATCTCTACAAATGACCCAATTTCGTTCCTTTTTATGGCTGAGTAATATTCCATTGTATGTATGTACCACATCTTCTTTATCCATTCATCTGTCGATGGACATTTATGTTGGTTCCATGACCTGGCTGTTGTAAATAGTGCTGCAATGAACATTGGGGTGCATGTGTCTTTTTGAATTATGGTTTTCTCAGGGTATATGCCCAGTAGTGGGATTTCTGGGTCATATGGTAGTTCTATTTTTAGTTTTTTATGGAACCTCCATACTGTTCTCCATAGTGACTGTATCAATTTACATTCCCACGAACAGTGCAAGAGTGTTCCCTTTTCTCCACACCCTCTCCAGCATTTACTGTTTGTAGATTTTTCTAATGATGCCCATTCTAACCAGTGTGAGGTGATATCTCATTGCAGTTTTGATTTGCATTTCTCTAATAGTTAGCAATGCTGAGCATCACTTCCATGTGCCTCTTGGCCATCTGTATATTTTCTTTGGAGAAATGTCTATTTAGGTCTTCCACCCATTTTTTGACTGGGTTGTTTGGTTTTTTGATATTGAGCTGCATGTGCTGTTTCTATATTTTGGAGATTAATCCTTTGCCCATTGATTCATTCACAAATATTTTCTCCCATTCTGAGCGTTGTCTTTTTGTCTTGTTTACGGTTTCCTTTGCTGTGCAAAAGCTTTTAAGTTTCATTAGGTCCATTTGTTTATTTTTGGTTTTATTTCCATTACTCTAGGAGGTGGGGCAAAAAAAGATCTTGCTGTTATTTATGTCAAAGAGTGTTCTTCCTTTGTTTTCCTCTAAGAGTTTTATAGTGTCCAGTCTTCCATTTAGGTAGGTCTTTAATCCATTTTGAGTTTATTTTTGTGTATGATGTTAGGGAGTGTTCTAATTTCATTTTTTACATGTAGCTGTCCAGTTTTCTCAGCACCACTTATTGAAGAGACTGTCTTTTCTCCATTGTATATCCTTGTCTCCTTTGTCATAGATTAGTTGACCATAGGTGCATGGGTTTATCTCTGGGCTTTCTATCCTGTACCATTGATTTATATTTATGTTTTTGTGCCACTACCATATTGTCTTGATTACTGTAGCTTTGTCGTGTAGTCTGAAGTCTGGGAGTCTGGTTCCTCCAGCTCCGTTTTTTGTTTTTTGTTTTTTGTTTTCTCAAGATTGCTTTGGCTATTCAGGGTCTTTTGTGTCTCCATACAAATTTTAAAATTTATTGTTCTAGTTCTGTGAAAAATGCCATTGGTAATTTGATTGTGATTGCATTGAATCTGTAGGTTGCTTTGGGTAGTGTAGTCATTTTCAAAATATTGATACTTCCATTCCAAGAACATGGTATATCTCTCCATCTCTTTGTGTCATCTTTGATTTCTTTCATCAGTGTCTTGTACTTTTCTGAGTACAGGTCTTTTACCTCCTTAGGTAGGTTTATTCCTAGGTATTTTATTTTTTGTTGCAATGGTGAATGGTATTGTTTCCTAATTTCTCTTTCTGATCTTTCATTGTTAGTGTATAGGAATGCAAGGATTTCTGTGTGTTAATTTCATATACTGCAACTTTACCAAATTCATTGATGAGCTCTAGTAGTTTTCTGGTTGCGTCTTTAGGATTTTCTGTGTATAGTATCATGTCATCTGCTAGCAGTGACAGTTTTACTTCTTTTCCAATATGTATTCCTTTTATTTCTTTCTTCTCTGATTGCCATGGCTAGGACTTCCAAAACTATGTTGAATAAAAGCACCTTTCCAAAATTTACAAACAGCTCATGCAGCTTAATATCATCAAAACAAACAAGCCCATCAAAAAATGGGCAGAAGAACTAAATAGACATTTCTCTAAAGAGGCCAAGAGGCACATGAAAAGATGTTCAACATCACTAATTATTAGAGAAATGCAAATCAAAACTATAGTGAGATATCACCTCATGCCAGTCAAAATGGCTATCATCAAAAAATACACAAACAATAAATGCTGGAGAGGGTGTGGATAAAAGGGAACCCCCCCACACACACAAAAAGTGGTGAGAGTGGACATCCTTGTTTTATTCCTGATCTTAGAGGAAATGCTTTCAGCTTTTCACTGTTGAGTATGATGTTAGCTGTAGGTTTGTCATATATGGCCTTTATTATGTTGAGGTTCCCTCTATGGGTTCCCTCTATGCCCACTTTCTGGAGAGTTTTTATCATAAATGGGTGCTGAATTTTGTCAAAAGCTTTTTCTGCATCTATTGAGATGATCATGTGGTTTTTATTCTTCAATTTGTTGATGTGGCATATCACACCGATTGATTTGAAGATATTGAAAAATCCTTGCATCTGTGGGCTAAATCCCACTTGACTGTTGTATATGATCCTTCTATTGTATCGTTGGATTCAGTTTGCTAGTATTTTGTTGAGGATTTTTGCGTCTATGTTTATCGGTTGTTAGGGGCTGCTTTTATCTTTCCTGGCATTTCTTACCATAATTAATGTTAAAATAATTTGTTTACTATTTAGAAAATAAACAGACCTCTTTAATTATATTCCAAAATAAAGAGCAAGGAATTAAAAGTAAGCAGGCAAACCAAGGTATATGTTAACCTTCAGCTGACAGGGGAAGATCTTTCTAAATTTAAGAAGAAAGAAATTTCACAGATTGATCCTTGAATATAATATCTGTTTATCAAGACACCCATGTATAAAGCAAACAGATAAGTGAAAAATGGTAAATTTTGTTAAATTTCACCAAAAGAGAGATAGATTGACATCCCCAATATATAAAGAGAGCCACTAAAGAGAGACATACACTTTGACAGAAACATGGACAAAACCCCTGATTAGCAATTCATGGAAGAAATAGAAATAGCCAATAAAGATGAAAAACTAGTATGTTTATTGATTATTTTTTAATTTGAGATACCTTTCTACTTATCAAATTATTTCTGATTGAAAAACTAATTCTACCTGGAGATGGTGAGGGGATGGAGCTGGCTGCTGTCTTGATGGACCCCAGAGATACAGCCCATCTGGGGTTTGTGTTCATAACAAGTTTCCAGCAGATGTCGCTGCTCTCTGAAAATTATGAATGGAAGCAACAAATCATGGTAGTGTGTGTCTCACCAACAAAAATCACAGCCATTTACAGATTATATTGCAGTTGTTGCAGATACCTTGAAATATTGTTTATGTTTATCACTTCTTTGCAATTACATCATCTGTTAGTCCTACTGCTCTATCTTGTTATTTACTGTATAATAAGTACATGTTACTATTTGGTTGAACTATGTGGAATTACTAATGTTTGTTAGACCATTTTGACATAGAAAAATGGCCCACCTAAATAAAATTTGTTTTAGTTTTTGATAACCAAGTATTAATACAATAACTTTCCTTTGTAATACTATGTATTTTGAATGTACCTCAAACATTCTGAGAAGGTGTCCATGGTACAAAAAGGGTTAAGACCCCTCCTTTGGTGCAATGGTATTCCGCCTTGGCTGCCCATTACAGTCACCCACAAGCCTTAAATGCTTTTACCTGGCTCCCAACTGAGAACTTTTGATTTAACTGGTCTGGGGTAGGGCCAAAGCAACTTTTAAAAGATATTCATGTGATGGATAAAGAAGATGTGGTGTAGACAGTATTAGCCATAATTTTTTAAAAACTTGACCATAGAGGGCGGAGGGAATAGGATGGAGAAGACACAGATAGAAGCTAAATTTCTTTGAATATACCTTGTTCTGTAGCCTTGACTCTGAACCCGTGTAAATATTTTACATAATTATAAAAAAATTAAAATTTCTCAAAAAAAAGATGTGGGGTGTGTGAGTGTGTGTGTGTGTGTGTATACATATACATATACATATATATATATGTAATAGAATATTACTCAGCCATAAAAAGGAATGAAATATTGCCATTTGCAGCAACATGGGTGGACCTAGAGATTATCATACTAAATGAAGTGAGTCAGACAGAGAAAGACAAATTTATATCACATGACTTATATGTGGAATCTTAAAATATATATACAAATCAACTTATTTACAAAACAGAAGCAGACTCATAGACATAGAAAACAAGCTCATAGTTACCAAAGGGGAAAGGGGAGGTGGAGAGGTGTATTAGGAGTATGGGATTAATAGATACACACTGTTATATATAAAATAGATAAGCCACAAGGGTTTACTGCATAGCAGATGGAATTATATTCAATATCTTGTAATAACCTATAATGGAAAAGAATCTGAAGCTGCACACCTGAAACTAACACAATATTGTAAATCAACTACAATTAAATGCAAAATAAATAAATAAAATATATTCATGTGATTCCGATAGGCAGCTAAAGTTTGGAACCATTGCTTGCGATGACCTCTTCTCTACCCTCCTCAAATCCCGGGGCAGGAAGAGCAAATTGAAATGACCTGCTAATCCAGCTGGGAAAGCAGCAGAGTACAGTGTAGCCCTCTCTCCCCAGCACACTGTTAACAAACTGGAGAAAGGCCCAGACAGACTCTCTGGGCCTTGATCAGTGGGTCTTTTCAAGTTGACTGCTTAAAAGTCACCCAGGTTGCTTGTTGATGGAGCAGATTTGGGGGATCTACCTTCAGAGGGTCTGATTTAGTACATCAGCTGTGGGACCAGGAAGTCATTTTTCCAAAAAGCTGCTGGGAGATGGTGGTGCAGGTGAGCCACCCTCATTTGGAGAAGCACTGCTTTGGGGGTGCTTTTCTCTCTCTTCATGCTTGGTTCAGCCCCCCTGCAAAGCCTGCCCCAGTGCCTCCTACTCAATAAGCACCTCTCACTCTCACTTGGAAGCTGAGTCCCTCCCATGGCCATGCTGACTCAGTTGTCTCTCAACAGCTTTCTGCTGCCTTGGGGTGTGGGGTGCCTGGAGAAAGGAAAAGTACTAAATCCCAAGGGAAAAGCCCCATTCACCACTCCTTACTTCTAGTAAACACTGAGGAAGGTACAAAGCTAAGTTCTTCCATCCTCTGATCTCTCTCTAGCCCACCTGAATACCTTCTTGTCCTTTGCCTCCAGCCCCTCCCATCTCCTCCAGCCCTGCACTCAGTGACCGCCATCCCACCCTCTTCCCTGAGGCCCTGTGTTCTGCCCTCTCCTGCCTTCCATGAAACTGGGCATCCTTCCCAACTGTTTCCTGGAGAAAAAAGATCATCAGTGGTGCAGGAGAGGTGAGGAGTTAGGTACCATCCCTGCAGTTTGACATCCAGCAAGTTTCGGTTGTTGTTGTTGTTTTGTTTTATTTTTTATTTTTATTTTTTGGCTGCACCGTGGGGCGTGCAGGATCTTAGTTCCCCGACCAGGCATTGAACCTGCTGTGCCCCCTGAAATGGAAGCGTAGGGTCTTAACCACCAGGGAAGTCCCACACCCGGCAAGTTTTGACCTCACCTGGCCTTGAGGGTGCCTCTGAGACTTTTCTATTCCTTGTTCTGAAACTCTCTATGCAGGTTAAAAAAATTAAAATCCCCAAGGGCCATCCCCGGTGGGAGGTCTTCTTGTAGCTCAAAGAGCGGCAGCTGGTGGTTCTAAGGGTGAGGCAGGACCGAATTTGGAAGTCAGCGAGCCTTGTGTTTGTGCTGCGGTTGGGAAGCTGGTGCAAATGGAGAGCTGATGAAAACTGAGAACTGGACTGTTAGGTCCCAAGAACGAGGGGCAGGAAGGAAGAATTAATCTGTTCGAGAGAAGTGACTGGGAGATCCGGTGGCACTCACTGAATCTCCTCTGGAAGGTACACAGGACCTTCGCTCCTAGAGAACATTCGGGACAGTGTTCTCCTTTTACGCCCATCTTGGGACCTCTGTGGAGCACAGCTTCTCTTTATCCTCACTTGTCCTTCCCCATCTATACTCCTTGCACACCCCATACCCAGCCCCACTAGAATGGCTAGGAAATATACTGGGCCTCCAAACCTTCTCTGGCAGCGGTGATGACCATCAGCCCATTGCTCCCCTCCCCACAGCAGTCTGATTCTCCAGGCTTCTAAATTAGATCCACCTGAGTCAGAATCACCCAGACCCTGTTAAACCTGTGGGTTCTAGGGCTCCTCTCCCAACTTCCCGAATCAGAATGTTTTGGGGTGGAGCTCATGAATCTGCATTTGTGACAAGGCCCTGGGCAGTTCTGAAGCATCCTAAAGGGTAAAGACCGGCTCCAGCACTTCCTGCTGTGGGGGCTTCTGAAGCTCTGCCCACCCTGCCTTCACCTGTCTTGGGGCCTTGCCTGCTGATTTGTGATTGTTTCCAGCTGTCTCTTTGCAACTTGACCTCCTTGAGAACAGCATTCATCTTTGGTCTGCAGTGCCTGGCCCTTAGCGAGCTCTGATGCATGCTCCTCTTTCCTCCCACACCAACAGCAAATGCCTGATAAAGTCTCTCGTGGAGGCTAGTAGAGGAGGTAGGGAGAGAGGGCTGCAGGAGAAGCACAAGCCGCTGCATTTGTAACTGGTTGATGCACACAGTGGCTCGGGGTCCCTCTGGAGTGGAATTTCCAGCAGCCCCGTCCACTTCCACAGTCTGGAGGAGGTGCTGCGTCTGCAAGTAAAACGTGAGTGACCACAACTGGGACAGGGCAGGGCCCCTCTCAAGAGCAGAAATAGAATTCCTTGTGAAAACGGTTCAAGTTGGAGATAGGATGTGACAGGGTTCAGTCCGAGGGTCCACTGGTCCAAAAACCACCTGAACATCTCCAGGGAGATGGGAAGGCGGCAAAACAGTGGCCAGGGTAAGCTTTAATATACAAGCTCTAGTTGAGGTAGGTGACAGGCTTCACTGTTCCCCAAACAAAACACAAAGCTCCCCAATGTAAATCTGGCTGCGCTGGCCAGAGCACATTCTGAATGGTTTCGGAATGAAGTGATGGTGATCCTACTTTAGAGTCTGCAGGGAAGGGGCAGGCAGTGGGCTCAGCACTGTATTTCAGCATCCTGAGGGATAGCTTGTCAAAATGGACAAGCCCTAAGGCAGGCTAGGAGACTAGGGGGAGCTACTGCCCCAATCCAGTTGCCCATGATGGTGTCTCAGACCAGGTGATAAGAAGTGGTGCAATTCTGGGTTTATTGGGGAGGTAAAACTGATAGAATTTGCAGACAGACTAGGCTGAAATGGGACAAAGAGGAGTGAAAGATGGCACCAAGGACTTGAGCAACAGGAAAAATGAAGTGAGTTAGCATTACCTGCAAGGGTGGGGAGCAAGCTGGTTGGGGAGAGGGTAGGATGTCAGAGGCTCCCTTGTCTTCAGGTTATGTTTGCTGGGCCTCTTAGGTGTCCTGGTTACTCTCACCACCCATCCACGCCACCATTCCCTTTTGCCTACACCTCAGAAATGATCTCCTGACCTGTCTCCCTACCCTCACTTTTAAAAAAATTTTTATTTATGTATAGTTGATTTTAAATGTTGTGTTACAATGTTCGTTGCAGCACTATTTACAATAGCCAGGACATGGAAGCAACCTAAGTGTCCATCGACAGATGAATGGATAAAGAAGATGTGGCACATATATACAATGGAATATTACTCTGTCATAAAAAGAAATGAAATTGAGTTATTTGTAGCGAGGTGGATGGACCTAGAGACTGTCATGCAGAGTGAAGTAAGTCAGAAAGAGAAAAACAAATACCGTATGCTAACACATATATATGGAATCTAAAAAAGAAAAAAAGCGTTCTGAAGAACCTAGAGGCAGGACAGGAATAAAGACACAGACATAGAGAATGGACTTGAGGACATGGGGAGGGGGAAGGGTAAGCTGGGACGAAGTGAGAGAGTGGCATGGACATATATACACTACCAAATGTAAAATAGATAGCTAGTGGGAAGCAGCCAAATAGCACAGGGAGATCAGCTCGGTGCTTTGTGACCACCTAGAGGGTTGGGATAGAGAGGGTGGGAGGGAGACGCAAAAAGGAGGGGATATGGGGATATATATATACGTACAGCTGAGGCACTGTTATACAGCAGAGACTAACACAACATTGTAAAGCAATTACACTCCAATAAAGATGTTAAAAAAAAAGATGATACAAACAGATGGGGAGATATACCACGTTCTTGGATTAGAAGAATCAATATTGTGAAAATGACTACACTACCCAAAGCAATCTAAAGATTCAGTGCAATCCCTATCAAATTACGAATGGCATTTTTCACAGAACTAGAACAAAAAATTTCACAGTTGGTATGGAAACACAAAAGACCCCAAAGAGCCAAAGAAATCTTGAGAAAGAAAAACAGAGCTGGAGGAATCAGGCTCCCTGACTTCATACTATACTACAAAGCTACAGTAATCAAGAGAGTATGGTACTGCGACAAAAACAGAAATATAAATCAATGGAACAGGATAGAAAACCCAGAGATAAACCCATGCATGTATGGTCACCTTATCTTGGACAAAGGAGGCAAGAATATACAATGGAGAAAAGACAGCCTCTTCAACAAGTGGTACTGGGAAAACTGAACAGCTACGTGTAAAAGAATGAAATTAGAACACTCCCTAAGACCATATACAAAAATAAACTCAAAATGGATTAAAGACCTAAATGTAAGGCCAGATACTATAAAACTCTTAGAGGAAAACATACGCAGAACACTCTATCACATATATCACAGCAAGATCCTTTTTGACCCACCTCCTAGAGTAATGGAAATAAAAACAAAAATAAACAAATGGGACCTAATGAAACTTAAAAGCTTTTCCACAGCAAAGGAAACCATAAACAAGATGAAAAGACAGCCCTCAGAATGGGAGAAGATCTTTGCAAATGAAGCAACTGACAAAGGATTAATCTCCAAAATTTACAAGCAGCTCATGCAGATCAATATCAAAAAAACAAACAACCCAATCCAAAAATGGGCAGAAGACCTAAATAGACATTTCTCCAAAGAAGACATACAGATGGCCAAGAGGCACATGAAAAGCTGCTCAACATCACTAATTATTAGAGAAATGCAAATCAAAACTACAATGAGGTATCACCTCACACTGGTCAGAATGGTCATCATCAAAAAATCTACAAACAATAACTGCTGCAGAGGGCGTGGAGAAAAGGGAACCCTCATTCACTGTTCGTGGGAATGTAAATTGATACAGCCACTATGGAGAGCAGTATGGAGATCCCTTAAAAAACTAAAAATAGAATTACCATACAACCCAGCAATCCCACTACTGGGCATATACCCTGAGAAAACCATAATTCAAAAAGAGTCATGTACCAAAATGTTCATTGCACCTCTATTTACAATAGCCAAGACATGGAAGCAACCTAAGTGTCCATCAACAGATGAATAGATAAAGAAGATGTGGCACATATATACAATGGAATATTACTCAGCCATAAAAAGAAACAAAATTTAGTTATTTGTAGTGAGGTGGATGGACCTAGAGTCTGTCATACAGAGTGAAATAAGTCAGAAAGAGAAAAACAAATACCGTATGCTAACACATACATGTGGAATCTAAAAAAAACAAAAAAAGATTCTGAAGAACCTAGGGGCAGGACAGGAATAAAGATGCAGACATAGAGAATGGGCTTGAGGACACGGGGAGGGGGAGGGGGAAGGGTAAGCTGGGATGAAATGAGAGAGTGGCATGGACATATATACACTACCAAATGTAAAATAGATAGCTAGTGGGAAGCAGCTGCATAGCACAGGGAGATCATTCGGTGCTCTGTGACCACCTAGAGGGGTGGAATAGGGAGGGTGGGAGGGAGACGCAAGAGGTAGGGGATATGGAGATATATGTATATGTATAGCTGATTCACTTTGTTATACAGCAGAAACTAACACAATATTGTAAAACAGTTATACTCCAATAAAGATGTTAAAAAAATAAGAAAATTTAAAAAATTAAAAATAAAAATAAATAAGTAAATAAATGTTGTTTTAGTTTCAGGTATACAGCACAGTGATTCAGTTTTACATATATATCTATATTCTTTTTCAGATTCTTTTCCCTTCTAGTTTATTACAAAATACTGAGTGTAGTTCCCTGTGCTATACTGTAGCACAGTTGGTTATTCCTTGTTGGTTATCTATTTTATGATAGATCCCTCATTGGTTATCTGTTTTATGTATAATAGTGTGTATATGTTAATCCCAATTTCCTAATTTATCCCTCCCCCCTTTCCCCTTTGGTAACTATAGGTTTGTTTTTCATGTCTCTGACCTACTCTCACTTTTTATTTTCTAACTTCTGTACCCTGAAAGAATACTTAAAAGTGAAAAATCTGATTTTAATTGTGGGTGTGACCCATCTGCCATGGTCTCCTATTGCCCCTTGGGGAACACCTAGCTCTCTTCTTGTGTCCCCAAGGCCTCTCTGTCCTGCCCCCAAACCTCCTCCAGTCACTCATTTATCCCAGCCCTGCTGTAATTATCAAGTTCTTGGGGGCTCCCTTGGTTCTGTGGCATGGACTGCACCTTTCCTTCTCCCCAGCCCTTTCTCCTGGGCCTTGATGAGACATCTTTCAGGCCTCTCTTCCTTTCAGAGATCTTCCTTGTCCCCACCCCATCCCCTGCTCAGGTAGGGATCCCATCATGCACCCACTTGGCTTCTCAATTTCCCAGTTCCTAGCTCTCATGCTCCTGCCACATATAAGTGGTCGATGCCTTCACTTCCTGCTAGGCCATAAGACCCACACTGGATCCTCAGCCCCCCAGCATAGGGCCTGACACCCTCTGAGCTTGGAGCACATTAGTCAAATCTACCAGTGGATGATTTGCCAAGCACCTGCTGCAGGCGAAGCTTCCTGTTCTCTGAAAGTAGGACCACAGTGGCCTGAGTCTTAGTCCACCTGTGCCTGTCTCTGAGGTCTTGTGCAGGGCCAGTGGCTCTCCACGTCTATTTACCCTGCCTGATTTTGCAGAGGTCCTTGAGCTGCCACATGGGTCTCTACTGTTGCTCATTCCTTTTCTTTTCAATTAAGATCACTGCCGTATTTCTCTAGGAATTCTGCGGCGGCTCCCTTACCATATGGTTCTGGAGCTACTAACTTCATGAACGTGGGGACACAGGTCCTAGCCCTCCTTTCTCTGAGATTTTGGAAACCTACTTTCCCCAAATCTAGGCTACCTTTTTCCTTTTTTTTTTAATAGATTCCACATATAAGTGAGATGATACAGTATTTATCTTTCTGACTTATTTCACCTAGCATACATAATGCGCTCAAGATCCATCCATATTGTCACAAATGGCAGGATTTCCTTAATTTTTATGGCTGAATAATATTCCATTGTGTGTGTGTGTGTGTATATATATATATACGTATATATACGTATACCACATTTTCTTTATTCATTCATTCACTGATGCACACTTAGGTTGTTTCCACATCTTGGCTATTGTAAATAATGCTGCAATGAACAGGGGCGGGTGAAGATATCTTTTTAAGTTAAGTGTTTTAATTTTCTTTGGATAAATACTCCAGAAGTAGAATTGCTGGATCATATGGTAGTTCTGTTTTTAATCTTTTGAGGATCCTCCATACTGTTCTCCATAGTGGTTGCACCAATTTACATTCCCAAAAACAGTGCACAAGTGTTCCCTTTTCTTCACATCCTTGCCAACACTTACTATCTTTTGTCTTTTTGGTAACAGGCATTCTGCCAGGTGTGAGGTGATATCTCATTGTGGTTTTGATTTGCATTTCTTTGATGATTAGTGATGTTGAGTATCTTTTCACATATCTGTTGGCTATCTGTATGTCTTCTTTGGAAAAATGTCTATTCAGATTCTCTGCCCATTTTTAAATTGGATAGTTTATTTTTTTTTCAATTGAGTTGTATGAGTTTTTATATTTTTTAGATTAAAACCCTTTATCAGATATGATTTGCAAATATTTTCTCCCATTTAGTAGGTTACCTTTTCATTTTGTTGATGGCTTGTTTTGCACTACCTTTTTTCTTATTACTTTATGTTCCAGAGCAGTTTTATTTTTTATTTTGTATGTGTATATTTTTTAATTGAATAACTTTGACATATAACACTATGTAAATTTAAGGTATGCAACATGTTACTTTGATACATTTATACATTGTAATATGCCTGCCATTGTAGTGATATTTAACACATTACATAATTATAGTATAATATTATTGTCTATATTCATTATAATGTGCATTAAATTTCAAATGCTTATTTACTACTTGTTGCAAGTTTGTATCCTTAAACAACATCAGTCTTATCCCCCTAACCCCCATCCCCTGGTAACCACCATTTTACTCTGTTTTTTACCTATCAGACTTTTTTAGATTCCAAATATAAGCTATGTCATATAGTACTTGTCTTTCTCTGCCTGATTTATCTCACTTAGCATAATGTGTTCAAGGTCCATTTTTGTTGTTTCAAATGGCAGGATAGCTTCCTTTTCATGGTTGAATGATCCATGTGAATATATACCCCATCTTTTTTATCCATTCATCTGTTGATGGGCATTTAAGCTGTTTCCATGTCTTGGCTATGGTGAATAATGCTGAGATAAATGTGGGAGTGCATATAGCTCTACAAAATAATGTTTTTATTTCCTTTGGGTACATACCCAGAAGTGGAATTGCTGGGACATATGGTAGAGGAACCTCCATATGGTTTTCCATAGTTGTTGGATGAATTTACATTTCCACCAACAGCAGGATTTCCTTTTTACCACATCCTCACCAGCACCTGTTTTCTCTTGTCTTCTTGATGATACCCATTCTGATAGGTGGGAGGTAATATCTTCTTGTGGTTTTGATTTCCATTTCCTTGATTATTAGTGATGTTGAGCATCTTTACATGTGCCTGTTGGCCATTTTAATGTCCTCTTTGGAAAAATGCCCATTTAGTTTTTCTGTGCATTTTAAAATTGGATTTTTGTTGTTGTTGTTGTTGTTAAGTTGTATGAATTCTTCATATGTTTTGGATATTAACCCCTTATCCAATATATGATTTGCAAAATTTTTCTCCCATTCTATAGGTTGTCTTTTCATTTTGTTAATTGTTTCTTTTGCTGAGCAGAAGCTTTTGAGTTTGATATAGTTCTATTGATTAATTTTTGCTTTTGGTGTTTGTGTTTTTGGTGTCATATACAAAAAATCATTTCCAGGACCAATATTGAGGAGCTTCTTCCTTACATTTTTTTTCCCCTAGGAGTTTTGTGGTATCAGGTTTTATGTTTAAGTCTTTGATCCATTTTGAGTTAATTTTTGTGAGTGATGTGAGATAGTGGTCCAAATTTCTTTTTCTGCATGTGTTTCTTTAGTTTTCCCAGCATGATTTGTTGAAGAGACTCTTCTTTCCCCATTGGGTGTTCTTGGCTCCCTTGTCGAATATGAGTTAACCATGTATGCGGGGTTTTAATTCCAAGCTCTCTATAATGTTCCATTGGTCTATGTGTCTATTTTTATACTAGTACCATGCTGTTTTTATTACTATGGCTTTGTAATATAGTGTGAAATCAGGAAGCATGATACCTCTGGCTTTGTTTTCTTTTCTCAGGATTGCTTTGGCTATTCAGGGTCTTTTGTAATTTCACACAAATCTTAGGATTATTTCTTCCACTTCTGTGAAGAATGACTTTGCTATTTTGATCAGGATTGTGCTGAATCTGTAGGTGGCTTTGGGTAGTATAGCGATTTTAACAATATTAATTCTTCCAACACATGAACATGAAAAGTCTTTCCGTTAGTTTGATTATCTTTGATTTCTTTCAGCAAAATCTTTACTTTTCATTGTACAGATCATTCACTTCCTTGGTTAAATTTATTTCTAAGTACTTTTTTGTTTTTGATGCTATTGTGAATGAGATAGTTTTCTTTTTTAAAAATTTATTATTTATTTTTGGTTGCATTGGGTCTTTGTTGCTGTGCGCGGGCTTTCTCTAGTTGCAGTGAGTGGGGGCTACACTTTGTTGCAGTGAGCGGGCTTCTCATTGCAGTGGCTTCTCTTGTTGCAGAGCACGGGCTCTAGGCACGTGGGTTTCAGTAGTTGTGGCACGTGGGCTCAGTAGTTGTGGCTCACAGGCTGTAGAGCACAGGCTCTGTAGTTGTGGTGCACAGGTTTAGTTGTTCCACGGCATGTGGAATCTTTCTGGTCCAGGGCTCGAACCCTCGTCCCCTGCATTGGCAGGCGGGTTCTTAACCACTGTGCCACCAGGGAAGCCCTGAGATAGTTTTCTTTATTTCTTTTTCAGATGCTTCATCATTAGTGTAAAGGAATGCAACTGATTTCTGAATATTGATATTGTATCCTACAACTTTACTGAAACTATTGATTAGTTCCAATAGTTTTCTCTCCTTTTTTAAAAAATTTTTCCTTCATTTTTATTTTTTATTGAAGTATAGTGATTTACAATATTAGTTTCAGGTGTATAACATAGTGATTCAATATTTTTATATACTCTATTTAAAGTTATTATAAAATACTGGCTATGTTCCTTGTGCTGTACAATATATCCTTGTAGCCTATTTATTTTATACATAGTAATTTGTACTTCCTAATCACATACATCTATCTTGCCCCTCCTCCCTTCTTTCCCCCACTGGTGACCACTAGTTTGTTCTCTATATCTGTGAGTCTGTATCTGTTTTATTATATTCATTCATTAGCTTCATTTTTTAGATTCCACATACAAGTGAAAACATACAATATTTGTCTTCCTCTGTCTGGTTTACTTCACTAAGCATCACACCCTCCAGGTCTATCCATGTTGCAGATGACAAAAATTCATTTTTATGGTTGAGTAGACCACTCTTGCCACTCCTATTCAATATAGTACTAGAAGTACTAGTTAGGACAATTAGTTTTTTGATTGACTTTGGGTTTTTTAATATGTGAGACCATATCATTGGCAAATAGCAACAATTTTTCTTCTTTGTTTCCAGTTTGGATGCCTTTTATTTCTTTGTCTTGCCTAATTGCTGTAGCTAGGACTTCTAGTACTAAATGGGAGTGGTGAGAGTGGACATCCTTGTCTTGTTCCTGATCTGAGAGGAAGACCTTTCAATTTTCCTCCATTGAGTATAATGTGAGCTATAGGTTTGACATATATATAGCCTTTACTGTATTGAGGTATGTTCCTTCTATACCCAATCCATTAAGGGTTTTTATCATGACAAGATGTTGTATTTTGTCAATTTTTTTTTCCTGTGTCTCTTGATATAATCCTGATTTTATCTTTCATTTTGTTGATGTGATGTATTACAGTTATTGATTTGTGTATGTTGAACCATCCTTGCATCCCAGGGATAAATCCCACTTGGTCATGGTATATAATCCTTTTTATGTATTCTTGAATTCAGTTTGCTAATATTTTGTTGAGAATTTTTACACCTATATTAATCAGGGATATTGGCCTATAGTTTTCTTTTCTTGTGGTATCCTTATCCGGTTTTGGCATGAAGGTAATGCTGTCTTTGTAAAATGAGTTTGGAAGTGTTCTCTCCTTCACAATATTTTGGAAGAGTTTGAGTAATATTGCTGTTAATTCTTCTTTAAATGTGTAGTGGAATTCACCAGTGAAGTTGTCTGGTCCTAGAGTTTTCTGTGTTGGGAGTTTTTTGTTTTTTGTTTTTTTTATTTATTTTTGGCTGCGTTGGGTCTTCGTTTCTGGGTGAGGGCTTTCTCTAGTTGCAGCAAGCGAGGGCCACTCTTCATCGTGGTGCGCGGGCCTCTCATTATTGCGGCCTCTCTTGTTGCGGAGCACAGGCTCCAGACGCGCAGGCTCAGTAGTTGTGGCTCACGGGCCCAATTGCTCCGCGGCATGTGGGATCCTCCCAGACCAGGGCTTGAACCCGTGTCCCCTGCATTGGCAGGCGGATTCTCAACCACTGCACCACCAGGGAAGCCCTGGGGGTTTTTTGATTACTGATTCAATCCCTTTTTACTTATTATTCGTCTGTTCAGATTTTCTATTTCTTCCTGATTCAGCCTTGATAGAAATGTATCCATTTCTTCTAGGTTATGCAATTTGTTGGAATATAATTGTTCATAGCAGTCGCTTACGATTCTATGTATTTCTGTGGTATCAGTTGTAATGCCTCCTCTTTCATTTCTAATTTTATTTATTTGAGGCTTCCTCTCTTTTTCTTAGTCTAGCTAAAGGTTTGTCAATTTTGTTTATCTTTTAGAGCAGTTCTAGGTTTACGAAAAATTGAGCAGAAAGTATAGATGATTCCTTCATACCCCTTGCCTCCTCCACTCAAGGTTTCCCCTATTATTAACATCTTGCACTGGTGTTGTATATTTGTTACAACTCATGAACCAATATTGATACTTTATTATTAACTAAAATCCATAGTTTACATTAGGGTTCACTCTTGGTGTTGTATATTATATGGGTTTTACCAAGTGCATAGTCATATATCCTCATTACAGTATCATACAGAATAGTTTTGCTGCCATAAAAATCCCCTGTGTTCCACTTATTTATCCCTCCCTTTCTCCCCCCAAACCCCTGATAACAATTTTATCTTTTCATTGATTCTATATTTTATCTTTTCATTGATTCTATATATTTGCCTTTTCCAGAATGTCACATAGTTGGAATCTTACAGTATATAGCCTTTTAGATTGGCTTCTTTCACTAAGTAATATGCATCTAAGGTTTTTATGTGTCTTTTTGTGGCTTGATAGATCATTTCTTTTATTGCTGAATAATATTACATTGTATGGATGTATTACAGTTTGTTTATCCATTCACCTTTTAAAGAACATCTTAGTTGCTTCCAGTTTTCAGCAATTATGAATAAAGCTTCTATAAGCATTCACATTCAGGTTTTTTTTTTAATGTAGACATAAATTTTCAATTCATTTAGGCAAATACTGAGGGGTGTGATTGCTGGATCATATGGCAAGGCTGAATTATGGTCATAAGACTATGTTTAGCTGTGTAAGAAACTAAACTCTCTTTCAAAATGACTGCATCATTTTTGCATTCTCAACCAGCAGTGAATGAGAGTTCTTGTTGCTCCACATCCTTGTCAGTGTTTGGTATTTGTCAGTGTTTTGGATTTTAGCCATTCTAATAGGTGTGTAGTGATATCCTGATGTTTTTATTTACAATTCTCTAATGGCACATGATGTTGAACATGTTTTCATATGTTTATTTGTCATCTGTACATCTTCTTTGAGGTGTCTGTTTGGATCTTTTGCCCATTTAAAAACTGGATTTGTTGTTGAGTTTTAAGCATTCTTGGTATATTTTGGATACAAGTCCTTTAACAGATATGTATTCTGCAAATATTTCCTATCAGTCTGTGGCCTGTATTTTTATTTTTAACACTGTCTTTCACAGAGCAGAAGTTTTAAGTGAAGTCCA